>NC_044556.1:53667475-53979975 GCF_007565055.1 Rhinopithecus roxellana | reverse complement strand
CTAGGCTTTTTCTCTTTTAATTCTCTTTCCAACTCCATATTTCAATTTTGTAGATGAGGAAACTGAAGTTCAGGGAATTTAGGTGATTTTTTTCCAGGTCTCACAGCTTCTATATACCTGTTCCTTTTTTTTTTTTTTTTTTTTTTTTTTGAGATGTGGGTCTCACTCTGTCGTCCAGGCTGGAGTGCAGTGGTGTAGTCTGGGCTCACTGCAACCTCTGCCTCCCAGGCTCAAGTAATTCTCCTGCCTCAGCCTCGCAAGTAGCTGGGACCACAGGTGCATACCAGCACACCAGCTAATTTTTTGTATTTTTGGTAGAGACAAGGTTTCTCCATGTTGCCCAGGCTGGTCTTGACCTCCTGGGCTCAGGCAATCCACCTGCCTTGGCCTCCCGTGTGCTTGGATTACAGGTGTGAGTCACCGTGCCCGGCTCTATCTATGGATCTCTCTATCTCTCTTATCTATCTAGATGAAATATTATCTTTTGGAACACCAAGCTGACATCATAACACTGCTGAAAATACATACCTTTCGGTAAATATTCCATTTTTGGTGTTTCAAATTTTACAGCTTATTTAATAGCAACCCTTAAGTAGATATATCACTTTTTTTTTTTTTTTGAGATGGAGTTTCGCTCTTGTTGCCCAGGATTGAGTGCAATGGCACCATCTCAGCTCACTGCAACCTCCACCTCCCGGGTTCAAGTGATTCTTCTGCCTCAGCCTCCCAAGTAGCTGAGATTACAGGCATGCACCACTACACCTGGCTAATTTTGTATTTGTAGTAGAGACAGGGTTTCTCCATGTTGGTCAGGCTGGTCTCAAACTTCCGGCCTCATGTGATCTGCCCGCCTCAGCCTCCCAAAGTGCTGGGATTACAGGCGTGAGCCACTGCGCCCAGCCAGATGCCTTACTTTCTAAGTTCTTTACCAACAGATATCTTACTTTCTAAGTTCTTTACCTGAGTACAAATACCTTGGTCTTTTTCATTAAGGAGGCAGCAAGAGTTAGAAAAGGTGATAGTGTTACAAGTAGGAAAACACATGAAAGCCTCAACCCAAAGGCTGCGTATCAAACGGCAGCCTCTTGTGAGGAGTGAGGCTGTCCTTTGCCTCCTGCCTCTTTCCCAAACCTTCTGGGTGTCCTTTGGGGAAACCTCTTCATTCCTTCATTCTTTCCCTCCTCTGAGCTCTGAAATCCTTTATTTGTGCATTCACTATGACGCTTATGACTCTGCATTGAAAAAGAAACATCTCTCCTATCTCTATTATTGCACTATAAAGCCCTTTAGGACACAGAATCTTTTGATATCCTAGGGTGTCTATCACGAAGTTTAGCACAGAGCAGCCAAATAAACATACTTTGAGCAAACATCAGTTTGTTCTTTTTTGAATGCTGAACATGTGCCAGTTTGTGCTTAAGAGAATAGTTCAACTTCAGAGACATCCAGATATAAACATGGAGGGATTCCAGGCAATGCCCTCTCTGTACAGGTTTCTGTGCTCTTCATCTAAGCCTCCACTGTATCCAACTAGAAGGCTGAGAATCACAGAAAAACATTTCCCTATCATTATTCCTGTACTAAGGAGGCATCTCCCTATCATTATTCCTGTACTAAGGAGCACATTATTCCCATACTAAGAATGCCACCATAAACAGGACTTGCTGGTGGCATTTATAGCTTCTCAGGTGATGTGGCATTCTGACCAGATGCCAGAAGGCTTGCAACATGGGACAGATATGCTGTTCTGTGCACTGTCACACCTTTCCTGGATCCTTTCCCTTCAGAGCTGTGTGCTCTATAGGTTAAAGATTTCCTTTTGTGTTGGACTGGTAATGAACAACTCCACTGTTGGTTGTATTTTAAAATTTTATATAATTTCAATCTTACTTGCAGAACAGTATAAAGTTCTAAATACCCTTTAAATTAACTAATTGTATTTTCCTCCATTTACTTTATTATTTACTTTGCCTCCCAAATTTCTTCCTTGCCTACCCCCATGTGTGTATGCACATATATTTCTTTCTGAGCCTTTTATTTATTTATTTTTTGAGACAGGGTCTCACTCTGACACCCAGGCTGAAGTGCAGTGGCATGATCACAGCTCACTGTGGCCTCAACCTCCTGGACTAAAGTGATACTCCTGCCTCAGCCTTGGGAGTAGCTGGGTCCACAGGCACATACCACCACCATGCCCAGCTAATTCTTGTGTTTTTTTTTTTTTTGTAGAGATGGGGTTTTGCCATGTTGCCCAGGCTAGTCTCAAATTCCTACACTCAAGTGATCCTCTCACCTTGGCCTCCCAAAGTGTTGGGATTACACGCGTGAGCCATCGCTCCTGATCTTTCTGAGTCATTTAAGAATTGCAGACATCATATGCTTTTACTCCTAAATATTTTGGTATGTCTTTCCTAGGAACATAAACATTCTTTTACATAACCATAGCACAGTGACCAAAATCAATTTATTTAGTCATTTGTTCATATCCGCAACATACATGAAATAGCTCCAGAATTTTTTCATTTGATCAAGTATCTTGTGTGGCTTTCAGGCATCTTTTACAACTCTCCTTATACAGGTTTTGCACATTTTGCACTGAATTTATACTTAATTTTTTTTCGTTGCTGTTATAAATGGGATTTTCTCCACCATCATGTCTTCTAGATGTTATAATGTGTGTATATGAGAGCTACTGTTACTGATTTCTACATGTTCATTTTATAACTTGCTACCTTACTGATATGGTTTGTCTCTGTGTCCCCACCCAAAACTCACCTCCAATTGTAATAATCTCTATGTGTCAAGGGTCAGACCAGGTGGAGATAATTGAATCATGGGATGGTTTCCGTCGTAGTGTTCTTGTGATAGTGAGTTCTCATTAGATCTGTTTTTTTTTGGAGACGGAGTCTCGCTCTGTCACTCAGGCTGGAGTGCAATGGTGAAATCTAGGCTCACTGTAACCTCCGCCTCCCAGGTTCAAGCAACTCTCCTGCCTCAGCCTCCTAAGTAGCTGGGACTACAGGTACATGCCACCACACCCGGCTAATTTTTGTATTTTTAATAGAGACGGGGTTTCGCTATGTTGGCCAGGCTGATCTCAAACTCCTGACCTCATGATTCACCCACCTCAGCCTCCCAAAGTGCTGGGATTACAGGCGTGAGCCACCGCGCCTGGCTGATATGATGGTTTTATAAGGAGCTTCCCCCTTCACTCAGTGCTCATTCTCTCTCCTGCTGCCCTGTAAAGAGGTGCCTTCCACCACGATAGTAAGTTGCCTGAGGCCTCTGCAGCCATGCAGAACTGTGAGTCAATTAAACCTCTTTTCTTTATAAATTGCCCGGTCTTGGGTATCTCTTGATAGCAGTGTGAAAACGGACTAATACACTAATCAAAATTTTATGGTTTGTTAGTCTTATCGTTGACTCTTTAGGGTTTTCCAGGTATTCTCTCTTGTCATTTGCAAGTCAAAGAAGTTTTACTACTTTCTAAAATTCTCAAAATGTATTTTTAACATTTTATATATATTTTTCGAATTCATAAGCCTCTTATGATTTCTGTTGTCTAACTTCATTAGCTGATACCTTTGGTGTAATGTCAAAAAATCATAGGTAGAGTGAGCATCGCTGCCTTGTTTTCTTCAATCGGCTCTTAAAAGACCATGTATATAAAAAGTATTTTGAAGGACAGATATAACTCTAGTGTGAGAAATTTCTGGACATTTAGCTGGCAAGATGAGATTATGGCCCCTCTTATGCCTACTAACCGGAATAACAAACAAACAAATGAAACTTCAGCAAAAAAGGGTAAAAGTACAAATTCGATTTTATAGTAGTTCATTAAAAACATTTGAGTCAGACCTCAGTTCTACCTTTTTTCTTTAAAGGATTACTAACTAATAATTTTGCTCTTTACTCAGTCATTCATCTAAGACTTATAGAATGCCTATAATATTCCAGACACTATCTTAGGTTCTTTCTCACTTTTTATTACACCCATGTGAAATAGCTATTAGCTTCATTTCATAAAAGGACATTGGAGTTTGGAGTCGTTAAATGACTTACCCAAAGTCACACAGTTAGTAAGTATAGACTGATTTTGAATCTGGGTCTCCTAGTTTGAATTTTTATAAGTACTCAATAATAAATAATAACTAAAAGTTATTGTTTACTGTTTTACATACTTCATTTATATCGATTGGTTTAATACAACCACCAAATGGCATTTCCATCTTTATTGTCTGTTTTTTATAGATGAGAAAACTGATCGCACAAGTAGCTTGCCAAAGATCACAAGCAATAAAGAAGCTGAAATTGTCTTTGGATCCCGTGGTTAAGAAACCAGTCACTACACTGTAAACCAATCACTACAGTATTCTTCTTTCAAAGAAACGAATGAAGTTCTAGGATCATGAGAGATGGAGAGTATTCAATCTCCTGAATGTAAATCTACAACCATTACTTACCAAGTTTAAGTTTTTCTGTTGTTACTTGAGGCAGTGGGTGATTATGCAACTGGTAAAGGGAACGAAAAGGCCTTTGCACTCAAGAAAGTAGAAGGCGCCTGAATCTCTTTATGATAGGTGGCATGTTAAATCTAGGTGTTTTCGTATTTCAACATATTCCGCTTCTTGCAAAAGCTGCAAAATGCAACACAACTTTAAATGTAAACATAGCTTCCAAGGGCACAGTGCTGAACATACAATAACCTGTGTGTGCACACCCACACTAGGTTATGTAACAGGACTGTAAATACTGGTCCTGGAAAGGCCTGGGAGGTCATCTAGGCCCTCCGCCATCTTTCTGCAGAGTACTGAAGCCTAGCTACGTTGTCTGCACTCACAAAGATGACCCCGGGCTTATACTACCTTAGGTTACCTAATACCTTTGCTTGCATTTCCTCTCTCCTTTCCTGTCTGCTTGTGCAAAAGAAAAAAGGCCTGGGCCGGGCGCGGTGGCTCAAGCCTGTAATCCCAGCACTTTGGGAGGCCGAGACGGGCGGATCACGAGGTCAGGAGATCGAGACCATCCTGGCTAACATGGTGAAACCCCGTCTCTACTAAAAAATACAAAAAAAACTAGCCGGGCGAGATGGCGGGCGCCTGTAGTCCCAGCTACTCGGGAGGCTGAGGCAGGAGAATGGCGTAAACCCGGGAAGCGGAGCTTGCAGTGAGCTGAGATCCGGCCACTGCACTCCAGCCTGGGCGACAGAGCGAGACTCCGTCTCAAAAAAAAAAAAAAAGAAAAGAAAAAAGGCCTGGCTTCACCTTCTTGGGAGCCAAAACACAACCAGAGAGCGAGTTTGGAGCTCGGTCAGGCATCCTGCGAACTGCACACAAAATAACTAGCCCAAGGTCAGAGAGCGCGCCAGGCCCGCCCTGAAAGTTCCTCCGCAGGAAAATCCGCCGCTCTTTCCCAACCATCCGCTTAGGTGGCTCGGAAATCCGCCACCTTGGGGACACAGCTCCCCGCCCATCTCTGTGGCCCGCTTGTGCCTCGTGGCGCTGGGCCAAGAGGCTCGGGCTCGCACGTCTCAGTACAACCTAGAGACGTCAGGAGTCCTGGGACCCAGTAGGCGCTCTCTGCCGGCCCGGGCGTGGCCCCTCCTAGCGGACCCAACTGATATCCTCCAGGCTCAGCCAGTGCGCTGGAGGGACGGGGCCGCCAGCCGACTGCGCTCCAGGACTATCCCCATTGGGCCAGAGAATGAGTGACGCACTAGGCCCCGCCCCGCCCCCGGCGGGTTACTCTTTTCATACCCGGCCCCCGTCCCTAGCTCCGCCCCGGCGCCCCTGGCTGCGTCCGCGTCGTCATCTGCGCCCCGGACGCTGACGTGTCTGGGCGGTCGGCTTCCACTCCTCCCGGCGCCGGCAGTCACTCGTGGCGAGAGGGGCGGGGTGGCCTGGGCTGGCGCTCCCCTTGGCCCCCGCTCCCGGCCCGCCCCGCCGCCGCGGCTCCCCGGATGAGGGTATATATTCGGAGTGGGAGCGGGACGCCGATGAGTGGCCGCGCGGAAGGAGCCGGAGACAGGCGTAGCTGCGGTCGCGCAGAGGAAGGTGAGGGGCTCCCAGCCCAGCGAGGGGACGGCGGGGCCCTGGACCTGGGCGGGCGGAGGACCTGGCCCCGCTGCACACAAGGCCACGCGCTCAGACGTGGACACGCGTCGCGCGAACGTGCACAGCGCGGGCAACCGAGCACACACACACCCCAGCCCGTGCGCCCCTCAGTCGCACCCGGTCCTCCGCCACCCGGCGAGAGGGTGTGTGGGCTGGGCAGCCGGGTGGATGGCGGGGCCAGGGATGGAATGATCTCGCCCCAGATGGACTGGAGGCTTTGTGGGAGGAGGTCTGGGCCAGTGTCTGGAGTCCGAGGGGGTTGTGTAGGCGTGTGGGGTTGGGAGTGGGGCCTCTCCCGTGTGGGCAGTAGAGACCTCGAGGCTCTCAGGCTAGGGCATTGTGGACAGTTATACCAAGTATGGGGGCCTCCAGTGGGACAGGAGATCGTTGGAACTGTCAGTTGGAAGCGAGTTCGTGTATCTTGAATATATGAGAAAAAGAATTGAGAGCTCTGACAAAGATGGGATACATTTGGAGGACAGGACAGTGGGACAAAACCTGTTTGCTTGCCACTTTTTTCTTTCTTTTTTTTTTGGTTTGGTTTGCCATGATACTGGTAGTGAGAGAATTGAAATTTCTGGGTTTCCCCTTGCTTGGCCAAACAGAAGGATGGTATTGGAGGGCTAAGTACATATGTGCTGAACATATGGCTGCTTGAACTTTGGCCTGACGCTGTGCTACACTTACTTCTACATGGTTTATGAAATCTGGAATCAGGTAATAGGATTATGATCATATGTGTGTGTCATTTGGTATTGCAAAAGTTTAAGGACTTTTAGGTGAAATTCACTGGGTGTGGACCCAAGAGTTCGCCGGAAACTCAAGGCAGTTGTCTATTCCTTCACTGTTAGTCAGTTGGCTCACTTAGGTGGAGCTAAGAAAGACTTCTTAGGCTGTGCTGCCAAGCATTTATAGGATTCAGTTGGGGGTTATGTCTCAACGCTGATACTATGTTTTAAAAGCTGTAAAAGGTTTACTTAATCATTTCGAGGGCATACATATACCAGCAGAGATAGGGGCCGGGTGGGGGAGGCCAGAAAAGGAGGGAGAAATACTGGATTTCTTTAATACTGGTATTTAATTTCTAATAAAAATATTTTGGTAATGGTAGATTATTGCCAAATTTGTCATATATTTTGATGCAGATGGATTAGGCTGTGGGCATGTACCAAGTTTTGTTATAATTTCTAGAGCAGATTTTCAACTTTTTCAGTTTTCGGTTGTCAAAATAAAAATTCTTGTCTTTTAACTCTTCTGTTCATTGCTGCTTACCATTACACACACGCCTCTAAACATCATTAATGGGAAATATGGTACTATTTTTGTGGCATGAAGATGCTTACATCTGCCTCAGATAAATATAATAGATGAATTGTGCTTGTCTAAAACTCAAGTATGGTTGTTACATTATAAACATTATACAACATGTAAATGAGTACATGTGACCAGTGGTTTAGGTCCAGATATCAAAGTGTAACCTATGAGGTACCTTTTTTTTTTTTTTTTTTTTTTTTTTTTGAGATGGAGAGTCTCACTCTGTCGCCAGGCTGGAGTGCAGGGGCGTGATGTCGGCTTACTGCAACCTCCACCTCCCCCGTCCAAGCGATTCTCCTGCCTCAGCCTCCTGAGTAGCTGGGACTACAGGTGCGCACCACCATGCCCAGCTAATTTTTGTATTTTTAGTAGAGATGGGGTTTCACCATGTTGGCCAGATGGTCTCCATCTCTTGACCTCATGATCTGCCCGCCTCGGCCTCCCAGAGTGCTGGGATTACAGGCATGACCCACCGCGACCGGCCCTATGAGGTATCTTATTTGCATGGATTCATTTTTCCAAGTGTCTGAAGGTGGAGGAGTATCTAATGACCTTTTAGAAAAGTTTGGTTTATATCTTAAAATGTTATAATAATATGTGTATGCCTTTTAGCAGACAGAGCACTCTTTACTCTTGACTCTCTTGAAGGCATGTGAGAAAGGTTGGTTGTCTTATATTCATGAGGAAGTATATGCACAGGGAGGTAAAATGATTGCATAGAATCAAATGATGGAGAAGGACCAAGAACAGGGACTTCCTATTCTTTGGTTATCTGGTTCCTTGCTGATCTTCCTATTACAATGTACTCTCTTAAATCAGAGGCAAAGCAGTAGCATGAATGAGGTCTTGGGAAAAACTACATTCCTTGGAAAATAATTTAATATAAATCTGTTCCTCTCAAGTGTCTTTTTTAATGTGATTTTTTAAAATTAAAAAATGATAGCATCATGACTCTTGAAACCTATATAAATCAATAGGAATGCCTTTTAATACGAACATTGAAAGCTAAGTGTTGTTATTACCACCTCAGAGAACACACAGATGTAGGTTCTCTAGATCTGAGCTTGTAAATGGTGTTTGATGTTTAATGATCCTGGTGAGGTAGATACTATTATTAATCTCATTTTACAGACAAGGTAACTGAGGCATGGGGAAATTAAGTGGCTCAGCTGAGCCTAGAATTGTGCTCTGAACTACCATGTGTATTACTTTTCACTGTTCTCGTAGGAGAAGACAAGTATCTTTAGTACCTACTTTTTCCCTCTGTCCCTCACGTCGAAGCAATTATAATGCAGTGATGATTCTTTACAGTGACCCTCAGATTTATTCCTTTCACTCTTATTTTCTCTGCCACTAATCTGGTTCAGACCTTTGGTATTTCATACCTGCAATTGTCTTTTAACTTCTTTTCCTGCTTCTAGTTGTCACTCCTTACAATCTATTGTATGCCATTGCTCCTTTCTCTGATCTCTTTAAAGCATGGTAACGCTGCCCTGTTTGAGAATCTGCTGTTCACTTTCTATTACTTATTCTCTAAAGTCTAAATTCTTTTGGTTAGTTTTCAGACTCTTGATGATCTAGCCCTACCCCAGGCCATTTTATGTCATTTGTCATACGTTAACCTTCTTACTGCTTTCCATCCCACACATACTTGCTCCTTATGGCCACCAGGCTCTGCTTGTTTCCTAATCTTTTATTTTTTTGAGATAGAATTTCCTGTCGCTGAGGGTGGAGTGCAGTGATGTGATTACGCTTCATTACAGCCTCGACCTTCCGAATTCAGGTGTTCCTCCCACCTCAGTCTCCTGAGTAGAGTAGCTGGGACTATAGGCATATGTCACCACACCTGGCTGATTTTTGTGTTTTTTGTGGAGGTGGGGTTTTGCCATGTTGCCCAGGCTGGTCTTGAACTCCTGAGCAGAGGTCTGTGCTGGGAATACAAGTATGAACTACCATGCCTGGCCTCTAATCTTATCTATGTAGTCTGCCCAACCCTTAACATACGGCTAGATCGTGCCTGTTTGTGAACTTTCTAGAAAACACCTATCTCCTGTTGCATTTGTCTATATTGGGCAAGTAGATTAAATATTTCCTCATTTTCTTATTTTTTAGCACAATGAAGTTTAACATTTTACTATATTATCACAGAATATAGCTCTTTAGAAAACATTTGTCTTATTCACTGATTGTTATATGTATATTGCTTGTCTCTTTAAGGAGGACCCAAGTTTTTAGTGAGTAGAGACAATAGATGTGTTATTGCTTCTTTGCAGAAGTTGCTAATGAAATGAAATGTATTTTTCCTTATTATAGGTAGTTCTGTCTTCCTGAATATTTCGGTATACTGACTACAACACTTAATAGTATTTCTATCAGTAGAGATACAAGGAAAACATTTAAATGTAAAATAGTCAGGTGTTCTTTCAGTGGTAGCTTAGTGGTCAGAGGACTAATACAGAGACAACTAAATGTGGTAAAGAGTGTGAGCCATGTCATCAGGCTGCCTGGGTTCCTATCCCAGCTCCACTCATTTGTTAGGTTGCTTAGCCTCTCTGCCTGTCTTCTCAACTGTAAAGGAGTGGTAATAATAGTGCCTATGCCATAGAGTTGTTGAAAATTAAACAAGACCATGAAGGTAAAGTACTTAGAAGTGCCTGGTGCATATTATTGTCTTACAGGTTTGATCTCTTACAAATATTGAGTGATGGAAAAGCAGAAGTTAATTTTTTTAACATCAAGTTTTAAAAACATTCTTATTTTAGAGGGGAAAACCCCCCTCAATTTTGGAGGTTGAATTTTGACGTGCCATTAATTATTTTTCTCTTTTTGGTTTATAGGTACCTACATTACACCCCTATTTCTACAAAGCTTGGCTATTAGACCATTATGAACATTAATGACCTCAAACTCACGTTGTCCAAAGCTGGGCAAGAGCACCTACTACATTTCTGGAATGAGCTTGAAGAAGCCCAACAGGTAGAACTTTATGCAGAGCTCCAGGCCATGAATTTTGAGGAGCTGAACTTCTTTTTCCAAAAGGCCATTGAAGGATTTAACCAGTCTTCTCACCAAAAGAATGTGGATGCACGAATGGAGCCTGTGCCTCGAGAGGTATTGGGCAGTGCTACAAGGGATCAAGATCAGCTCCAGGCCTGGGAAAGCGAAGGTACTGGGCATGTACATATTTCTTCTGAAGTTTATTTGAGATATACTAAAATTGTTCAGGTAGCTGGATCATGTCACTAATATTTTGATTCATACTACATTAAACCAGGTGATCTAGCAGAAAGTGACAAAAATTGTCTTTTTATTTTTGATGCTCCATTCAAGGCTTCTCTCACTCAAGTCTTAATTTGTCTTCAGTCTCTTTCCCTCCTTAGTTTCCATACTTCTGCTAGATTTCTTTTCCCGAAGCACAAGTTAAATACTTAAGTTTAAGCTGGCTTAATTTTTTTTTTTTAAGACAGAGTCTCACTCTGCTGCCCGGGCTGGAGTGTAGTGGGGCAATCTCAGCTTACTGCAACCTCTACCTCCTGGGCTCAAGTGATTCTCCTGCCTCAGCCTCCCGAGTAGCTGGGATTATAGGCATGCACTACCATGCCTGGCTAATTTTTGTATTTTTAGTATAGACAGGGTTTCACGATGTTGGCTAGGCTGGTCTTGAACTCCTGACCTCAAGTGATTCGCCCACCTCAGCCTCCCAAAGTGTTGGGGTTACAGGTGTGAGCCACTGCGCCTAGCCCAGCTGGCTTAATCTTTAATGCCTTAACCTGACCCTAACCCATATTTCCAGTCAACATTTTAGCTGAACCAAATAATTCACCTTTCCCCGAAATAATTCACCTTTCCCTGCCTTTGCTTATGTTTATCCTTAGCTTGATGTGCCCTTTGCCCTTTCTCTACCTAGCTAGGTCACCTTGTAAGGTCATTTCTTGGAGTTGTACGGTGCAGTAGTTCTGCCACTTGGGGAACTTACACTCATTCATTAAGGTTCACTACACATAATATTTGATCTGTGACCTTTTCTTCTGTGTCCCAAGTTAGAATTAGTTGTTCATGCTTTTATTTCATTCTAGCTTATCATAAGAGGTGTTTGTCTTCCTCAGTGCATTGTAAATTCTTGAAGAGCAGCCCATGTACTAGTTGTCTCTGCATGTTACGTAGCATTTAGAACAAGAGTTTTATAGTTATAAGTTGATCAATAAGTGTTTATTGAATTGCCCCAATGCTTTTCATTCTAAAGCATGTAAAAAAATCTGTCCCCTTAACCTAATACTAATTTGTGCTTTTGAGAATGACAAAATAGCTCAACTGTAGCTTTTGGTGTAGTTGAAAGCTGTGCTTTTTATAACCTATTACTCCTTTGTAAGTAAAATGTTGACTAAATATTGTAGATGATTCCCTGAGTGTTTGTACATGATCCTTGTCACATCTGGGCCTCATTTTCTCAACTGTGAATGAGAGCTTGGGCAAATACTTTCCTTAACTTTTTAAAATACATTATTTTATTGCAAAAATATTATTGAAATAACAGATTGCCCATCATCTCATCAAAGCTATATTTTTATTTGCTCACATTACCACCCAGTACTTGATTGTATACTTACTTTTTTGTTTCTTTGTCCTTTTTTTTTGAGACAGCCTCGCTTTGTTGCCCAGGCTGGAGTGCAGTGGTGTGTTCCTCACTCACTGCAACCTCTGCCTCTTAGGCTTAAGCAATACTCCTGCCTCAGCTTCCTGAGTAGCTGGGGTTACAGGTGTGAACCACCATGCCTGGCTAAGTTTTTGGTATTTTTAGTAGAGAGGGGGTTTCACTATGTTGGCCAGACTGGTCTCCAACTCCTGATCTCAAGTGATCCGCCCACCTTAGCTTCTCCAAGTACTGGGGTTACAGGTATGAGCCAGTGTGCCCGGGCAGATTGTATATATATTTGATTTCATAGATGTGTAGTAATGCTATACATACAATCTTGTAGTCTGTATTTATAACATGGCTATTTTTATTTTGTTTTCCACTCTTTGGCATCCCCTCACCCCTTGTAAAAAGAAAGATTACTGGCATTATCAACTTGCTGTATACCTCTCTCTGTCTTTCTCCAGGCTCACAAATTTACTGATTTTCAAAGGGTGTTCCAAAGAACCCAAGGGTTTTCACTGTTGGAGAAGCTGCCTCTTATAGGGAGGGAGGGAGGGAGCAGATACTAAACTGGTAGGTCTTCAACCCCTTTGTTCTCCACTAGGAGTAGTTCTACTTTTTTCTGTTCTGTGTATTTGATCTTTACGTGAGGTTTTATTTAAAAGAGTTTAGAGGTTTAAAAACAGTTTGAAAATAATTGGATCTTCTTCAAGGAGGTGCTTTTCAGATGTAAAATGCTTGGTGGTAGCTAACCTAGCTTTTTACCTAGGATAGGGCTCTGCCACTAAGATGTGAGAGAACGATGCCTAGATGAGTGCTTGTGAATGAAGAGTTTCAGTGATACCATGACTCCTGTTACTTTGGATTCACTAATCCTTCCCTCCTTTCCTGGGTTTCAAAAAGGCTACTATTCCAAACCAAAAACCACACAGGCCTTTCTTTACCCTCTAGTATCCCAGTTGCCTATATTTTTCCTTGGGATTTTAATGGGATGAAGTATTAGTAGTAACTCTTACGGAAAGTCAAAGCTTTGACCTTGTGTAATGGGGAACATAAGCCACAATTAAGATATCCTATAATTTGAGTCTTCTTTATAGCCTTTTTGTTGGACTATGTGAAGCCAGTCTACTTTTATGACTTTTCATGTAAACTAAAATCCGGAACTATTAGAACCAAGTATAGCATAACACGGTGTAAACTTCCTTTTGGCTTAGTGTCAAGGGAAAGGTATTTATCTGTAGCTTAAACAGTAAGGGTGGAGAAGGAGACTTTATGTTGACATTATATCCTTTTCACTTAGCCAGAAACTATCATGTATCTGCAAATTCATAACAAAATGAAGTTTCTGCAGTAAGTTATCAAAGGGAAGAGAAGCCATTGCGAAGATCATGGCATTGTATTTCAGGTAGTAGGAAGATCCTGGTAATTGTATCAGGGACAGTTTTTATTTCCCCACACCTCCACCTCCTCAGATTGGGGGAATGAAAGCATTGTCCAGTAGTTGCAAAGTATCTGGTGGTTATTCAGATGATAATGGACATTTTTACAACTAGAGTGGAAAATTATTTATTTCTGAAGGATGAATGTAAGTGACCACTGTATTCCTTGTTAAAGAGAGATCTTGCTTTATTTCTTGAAGTTTTCTAGCCAGTTGTAGAAAAAGGAATGTAGAGGAACAACTAGAAAATCTTTATTTTACAAAGCTGAGATCTTGAAAGAGAAGTAATTACCAGCTTTGAGAATGTTATTTTAGTAAAGATACACTGGGAAAACCTGTTTGCTTGATAAAAATTCCCATTTATTAAAACAAATGCATGCTTATTTGAACACAAATCTACCAATTTTATATTATAATATCTAATTAGTATTCAGTCTTAGCCTTTTTTGCCTATGAGACGTTTTCCTGTTAATCATAATGGTGCTTCTCTACCATATAGCACTATAGTAGAAAAGTAAGTGGATTGTTTAGAAGAAATGCATTCTTAACATTATCTCCCTCTACATTTTCTGAAATCTAGGATACTGATGTTTTTAATAGATTTGTTTTATTTTAAAAGTAATACAGCTGGGCACTGTGGCTGACGCCTGTAATCCCAGCACTTTGGGAGGCTGAGGCAGGAGGATCATGAGGTCAGGAGACCGAGACCATCCTGGCTAACATGGTGAAACCTCATCTCTACTAAAAATACAAAAAATTAACTGGGTGTGGTAGCAGGTGCTTGTAGTCCCAGCTACTCGGGAGGCTGAGGCAGGAGAATGGTGTGAACCCAGGAGATGGAGCTTGCAGTGAGCTGAGATTGCGCCACTGCACTGCAGCCTGGGCGACAGAGCGAGACTCCATCTCAAAAGAAAAAAAATAAATACATATTTATTTTAGAGAAATGGGTAAATACTAAAAATTACAAAGGAAAAAATACAAATCTCTGTGATTCCACCATCCAGAGATACTCACTAGTAATATTTTACAGTATTTCCTTTCGCACACACACACACACATGCATATATTGGGATTGTGGTGCGTTGTATAGTTTGTAGCCTGCACAAGAATTTATCATGAAAAATGTCAAGGATATTTTGAAACATATTTAGCGGCAAATTCAGTACAGTGAACCCCCCATAAGCCACCTTAATTAAAAATTGTGAAAGTTTTGCTCCTTTTGCTTTCTCTCTCCCTCTTTTTTTTTTTTTCCTTTGCTGCAGTATTTTCAGGCAAATCCCAAACATCATGTTATTTTTATCCTCATA
This sequence comes from Rhinopithecus roxellana, assembly GCF_007565055.1. Lineage (NCBI taxonomy): Eukaryota > Metazoa > Chordata > Mammalia > Primates > Cercopithecidae > Rhinopithecus > Rhinopithecus roxellana. Next base: position 53,965,167 of record NC_044556.1, on the reverse strand, counting down.
TCATACCTAATGAAATTCTTCTAATGTAATCTCTGCTACCTAAAACTGGTTCAGATAGAGATTTTCCTGATTACTCTGCTTTTTGTGCTTACTATTTTGGGGAAATACTGTAGTTTCAGCTATAATGTGATTAAAAATTAAAGACTTAAATTATTCTAACTTTCTTGGATAGCTTTCCTTTATTTGAAAGGCTAGCAGTTGAATAGCCTGTTTACCCAACTCTACTTGTCCTGGAGTTCTGATAATTTAAATGAAAGTTCTGACAGTGCTTTACTCCAAAAGGACCTGTGCTGTCTTCTTTGTTAAAGTCTACAGAAGGAACTAGTCTAAGTAGAAAGTTATCCAGGAAGCATTTGACCTCTGACAGGCCACTGTAAACTTTTCTGTTTCTTGTGAATGTTATCAGAAAAAGTGCTTAGATTCTCTTGGGCCCACAATGCAGGACTCTCCAAGGAGAGAGATATACTCCAGCCCTGGACATGTGTCAGTCTGGCTTTCTTTCTTTCTTTTTTTTGAGACAGAGTCTTACTCTGTTGCCCAGGCTGGAGTGCGGTGGCACGATCTCGGCTCACTGCAACCTCTGCCTCCTGGGTTCAAGCAATTCTCCTGTCTCAGCCTCCCCAGTAGCTGGGATTATAGGCGCCTGCCACCACACCCAGCCAATTTTTGTATTTTTAGTAGAGATGGGGTTTCACCATGTTGGCCAGACTGGTCTTGAACTCCTGACCTCAAGTGATCTGCCTGCCTTGGCCTCCCAAGTGCTAGGATTACAGGTGTGAGCTATCTCCCAAGTGCTGGGATTACAGGTGTGAGCCACTGCACCTGGCCACTTTTTTCAATTTCAGTTTCAGTTTTGCCTGTGTTGAGTTCCCTTGTGTAGGAAAATTAACCCTTATGTCTTACCATGGAGAGATAGAAAGGGTGATACAGTGTTGAACTTTTCAGTGTTTTTCAGTATTTCTGCAGAGGTAGATTTAGGATAGAAATTTATAATTTCCTAATTGTCACTTGGGTTTAAATACATTTATAATTAGTTAACATTTTTCAGGTAGGTGCTGTGCTGCCCATATAAAATTTATGTTATGACAAACGCAGTTTGAAATAATGTATAATTGCCATATAACCAAAAAACTTATTGAATTTTATTGGCCCACTTAATTCAAAACAGCATTTTATCTGTCATCAGAAGATGGATACTAATTTATGTGTTGCATACTTTTGATAAACATTGCAACTTTATTGTAGTAACAGAGCTGAAGTAGATGAGTACTGAGTACTTCAGCCAGTGTACACCAATTTGATACTGTGAACAATAGCTGTAGCTGCATTTCATTTGTGAATTATAGCTGGCCTTGGTTCTCCAGGGACTGCTGCCTTTTCTCTTGTTTTTCGCTGTTTGCTTATAAGTGAGGTGTGTAAACAGGAAGAAGTTAATGAAAAACCTTTTATTGCAAATATATGTGGATTGTGTTATAATTCATTGTAATAGTTGTGGTTAAATAGAGATGAGATGTAAATGTATATCTACCTGGTAATATACATCTGGTTGGCATCATCTCAGTGCCACTGTTAATTGATGACTGGACTGGTTATCAGGTTCAGAGATGGAAAGAAGCACTGAAGAGTGAACAGGAGTTTAGGAAACAAACACATGCCGTTTATCTGAATAAAGAAAGAATGAAGCCACTGTGAGCTGTTGGTTAGCAAAATTTTAAACGTGAAACAATTGGAGAGTAGGAATGAAGCAGTAATTTAGGGAACTCACCTAAGGAAGAGAAAAGTTTATACAGGACTATTTTGAACCTGGTTAGACCTATAGAAAGCACAGAATTGATGTTGAATGCCATCAGGTCAGCAGGAGCTGAGACCTGGAACTGGCTCTGGGAGTGTAGCTTTTACCTTTTTCAGGTCAGTTAGCTGAGGGAAATAGCTTACCTGGGACTGAGGGTGAAAGTAAGAAGTCAGGAAGAAGGCTAGCACCATGTTAAGAGTAAAACAACTTGAAACACATGTGCCATATGAAGGAAATGTACTGTATAAAAAGAACAGAGATCTCTGTGTCCAAAATATAGGTATCAGGCACTTCTTTTGAAGATGTTCAGAAATATTTTTTATTCTAACACCTTGGATTATATGCAAGTGTCCAGACAGCAGATCTTTATCTGCATTTCTAAAATGATACAAAACCTGACCTGAATAGACATGAGGCTGTTTGTCAACTTTATTTATCCCACTTAATGTGATTATAGGATGCTGTTTCAGATCTGCCGGGGACATATATTATTATAGCATATTATACATGTACTATAGTCTTTTTATACATTTTGAAGAGTTCTGTGTTCTGAAACAAATCTGACCCATGAGTTTAAGTAAGAGATTGTGGACTTGTACTTTAAAACAATGTTTTGTAGGTGACAGCAGAATTAAATTTATTTTCTAGAAACCATAGTTTATTTGATATAATTCAGGGAATAACCAAATATAGAACAGTTTTCAAATGTCTTAAAATGTTCCCTGTTCCCTTTACATTTCTTCATCTCAGTTTTTGTTATATAATGGTTATGGGTCTTGCTTAAGACAAATACAAACTCAGAATGACTGTTAAGAATTTCAGTGTTTGGGAAGTTTTGGAGAATGTTGGCTCTTCTTGCTCAACAGTTTTTTCATTTAGGATGGTGGGTAAGACAGGCTAAGAAAAAAGGCAGCATAACCTCTGGTGGCAGGGTGGTATGGTGCTGAAGAGGCCCTGGAGTCAGGTCCTAATCCTGATTCACAATTACTGGCTATGTGACCCTGGCTATGTGACTCTTAACTTTTCTGAGTTTATTATCTCTAAAGTGGTGAAAATTACACAGAACCTGCCTCTTAGATTATAGTTACTATTTTGGGTTCTATTTTGGTACACCTGATTTTATGTTCTTGTTTTCAAACTCTGATGAGGTCCAATTAAATACTATGGAGTTAACGAGGACAATTCTGGTTTTAGGGAAGGAAGAAAGAAGATTTAACTCTCAGGTAGCTAAGGTCAGCTTCATATCGAAGGTGAAATTTATGAAAATATGTAATGTGCTTTTGGGTTTTTAAATTGAAAAAATAGCTGGAATAGGCTGGGCAGGGTGGCTCATGCCTGTAGTCCCAGCACTTTGGGAGGCTGAGGTGGGCAGATCGCTTGAGCCCAGGAGTTCAAGACCAGCGTGGGCAACATGGTGAGACCTCTGTCTCTACTAAAAATACAAAAATTAGCTAAGTGTGTTGGTGTGCACCTGTAGTCTCAGCTACATGGGAGGCTGAGGTGGGTGGATCACTTGAACCCAGGAGGTGGAGGTTGCAGTAAGCCAAGGTTGTGCCACTGCACTCTAGCCTGGGTGACAGTGTGAGACTTTGTCTCCAAAAAAAGAAGAAAAAATAGCTGGAATGATTGCTGAATAATGTTCTTGGACTATACTTACTAATGAAGGAAAAATAGAATCAGAACTGGCTCTAAATTTATAATGGGTTTATTTTTCTTTATTTTTTTTTTTGATGGAGTCTCACTGTGTTGCGCAAATTGGAGTGCAGTGGCACGATCTCGGCTCACTGCAGCCTCTGCCTCCCGGGTTCAAGCAATTCGTCTGCCTCAGCCTCCCGAGCAGCTGGGATTACAGGCATGCACCACCACACCCAGCTAATTTTTGTATTTTTAGTAGAGATGGGTTTCACCATGTTGGCCAGGCTGGTCTTAAGCTCCTGACCTCAGCTGATTCACCCACTTTGGCCTTCCAAAGTGTTGAGATTACAGGTGTGAGCCACTGCACCCGGCCGGGTTTAGTTTTCTTTATGTTGTTGACCTACTAATGTATTAGCTTTAAGAAAACCCAATATGTCAAAAACAAATAAAGCACAATGTTGGTAAATGAAATAAACATTACCTAAGGATTTTAAAATAATAATTGATAGTTGCCGTCAGTTGCCGTCACTGACTGCGTCCTCTGACTTAGCGTACAATTGTGGGCAGTGGCCAGGTTTGTTCACAAAATTTCTAAGAATTCTAATGAAAGTATGAAACTCAGAAAACAAGAACAAAACTGTTTACCATGGCTTTAATTTTATAGTTTTTCTAGCTTGCCAGAAACCCAGTTTCCACATAGCCTCTTCTCACAAACTACTGTGCCTTGTGGTACTGAGACTGTCCACTTTTGAATGAGATCGGTCTTAGGAATGGATTATGGCAAGATTTTTTTTTTTTTTTTTTAAATTCAGACTGAGAGCTCCTTTGTAGTTTTTATAGTTACATTTATTTGCATTTGGATCTCAAATCATCTTGAATTTATTTTGGTTTGAAGAATAACATTTTTATTCAAACATTATGCTTGATGACTACTTATTGCTGAATATTCTACTGGCAAAAATTGACAGGCTTCCAGACTAAAGAAATAAATCAGTAGTGAAGACAGTCTGAGTCTTATATTCTTCTGAGCTGGTATAGATGGCCCATTTTTTAAAAAGACATTTTATTTATTTATTTATTTTTGAGACAGAGTCCCACTTTGTTGCCCAGGCTGGAGTGCAGTGGCATGATCTCGGCTCACTGCAACTTCCGCCTCCCGGATTCAAGTGATTTTCCTGCCTCAGCCTCCTGAGTAGGTGGGATTACAGGTGCCTGCCACTGTGCCTAGCTAATTTTTGTATTTTTAGTAGAGATGGGGTTTCACCATGTTGGTTAGGCTGGTCTCGAACTCCTGACCTCAGGTAATCCTCCCGCCTTGGCCTCCCAAAGTGCTGGGATTACAGGCGTGAGCCACTGTGCCTGGCCTACAAAAGGCATTTTAATAAATTAATATATATTTACATGTAATGAAATACACTGGTTTTACCTTTTGGTTTGGTTTTGTTTTTGAGACAGAGTCTTACTGTCACCCAGGCTGGAGTGCAGTGGTGCAGTCTTGGTTCACTGCAACCTCTGTCTCCTAGGTTCAAGCAATTCTCATGCCTCAGCCTCCTGAGTAGCTGGGATTACAGGCATGCACCACCATGCCTGGCTAATTTTTGTATTTTTAGTAGAGATGGGGCTTCGCCATGTTGGCCATCCTGGTCTAGTCTTGAACTCCTGGCTTCATGTGATCTGGCTGTCTCGTAGTTTTATGTTTTTGTGTTTTATTTGAGTCTCGCTCTGTCACCCAGGCTGGAGAGGAGTGGCATGATCTCAGCTCAGTGCAATCTCCGCCTTCTGGGTTCGAGCAGTTCTCCTGTTTCAGCCTACAAGTGTGTACCACCATGCCCGGCTAATTTTTGTATTTTTATTAGAGACAGGTTTCGCCATGTTGGCCAGGCTTCTCTCAAACTCCTGACCCCAGGTGATCTACCTGCCGCGGCCTCCCAAAGTGCTGGGGTGAGCCACTGTGCCCAGCAAATTTTATGTTTTAACAAATATATATCCATATAACTACCATCCCAATCAACATAAGCATATTTCCATCACCCTACAAAGACTTCTGATGCCCATTGCAGGTGATACCCCAGGCTCATTCTGTTGAGTTGGGTTTCAAACCAGAAATCCTAACTTCAGAGCCTGAGTTCTCACCCATTATACTTTACTGCTTTCCTAACTGAAGATTTATTTTCTTTACATAGCTTACCTGCTATATTTGCGTGCTCATTGATTATTTATTATAGGCTGGAGGTAATTTGATAGTGTCATCATTCATCCTGAAACTTTCGTATTTTCTTTATTTTATGTTTTCTTGACTTGCCACGTCAATCAGTCATCAAATTTTTGCGAAACCTTTATAATAACTCGCTTCTTACCTCCTGACATTATCAGCAAAAATATTTAGTTCATTAAAATACATCGTTCATCGTTTCGTGTTCTGTTGGGTTATGTAAATTTAATTGTTTTAATAATAGAAAAGTTTTTATTAGCAAGGTAGTCATCCACGATTCTATGTAGATTCTGTGCTGTCTGTGCCTTACGTTGATAAGCCCCTATCTTGTTATTTCAGTCCCATGTGATCAATAAAACAGCAAGCAGCCTTTGGTCCAAGCCAGATTCTCCACCACTAGCCTGTACCCCAAATCAGCAAATGACCTCAGGACAAGGCAGCTGTATAGCCTTACTTCCCCTTTTGATGAGTCTTTGCTGCTACCTATGTATATTTAATACTAAAGTGTTGAATTGTAGAGGTTTTGTGATACAAGTGTTTTCTTTTCTAGGACTTTTCCAGATTTCTCAGAATAAAGTAGCAGTTCTTCTTCTAGCTGGTGGGCAGGGGACAAGACTCGGCGTTGCATATCCTAAGGGGATGTATGATGTTGGTTTGCCATCCTGTAAGACACTTTTTCAGATTCAAGCAGAGCGTATCCTGAAGCTACAACAGGTTGCTGAAAAATATTATGGCAACAAATGCATTATTCCATGGTAAGATATGTCTCATTATTGGAGTGTGTCCGAACATATATTGTTTTATAATATTCAGAATGCATATATACACTTTATTCACTCGCAGACATATTTCTTGTTACTGAAGATTTTCTTGAGAGGTGTAATTTACTATATATGTTAAAAGTAATATATAATTATTGCTTGGTAGATGACCACTATTGACTTAATAAGCAATACGCACTCACCACCAACTTTTACATTCCTAACTGAGTACCTTAAAGTACTCAGTGAGCTCTCTGCATCTAGAAACCCTTATTTTCAAGTACCAGGTTATTTAGCTGTCCCACACCTCTTCCACATACACACTAGGTTTGGCTGACTGCGTCCTCTGCCTCCTGGGTTCAAGCAGTTCTCCTGCCTCAGCCTCCCGAGTAGCTGGCATTACAGGCGCCTGCCACCACACCTGGCTAATTTCTGTATTTTTAGTAGAGATGGAGTTTCACCTTGTTGGTCAGGCTGGTCTTGAACTCCTGACCTCATGATCTGCCCGCCTCAGCCTCCCAAAGCGCTAAGATTATAGGCATGAGCCACTGTGCCCGGCTGTTTTTTTTTTGTATTTTTTGTAGAGACAGGGTTTCACTTGTTACCTAGGCTGGTCTCAAATTCCTGAGCTCAAGCCATCTGCCTGCTTTGACCTCCCAAAATGCTGGGATTACAGGTGTGAGCCATTGTGTCCAGCCAGTGTCAGTTTCCTAAGTACCAAGAGATTACAGAAGATCCTGTTCTGCTTTTTACAAGTTTTTGGTTCAGCTCTTTAATCTCTTTGCCCGAGCAGTTTTGGAAATTAGCGTGTTTTGAGGGGAAAATCAGCTGTGTGTTTGAGGCCCCCCAAGTCCCTATCTTGTTATTTCAATCCCGTGTGATCAACAAAAGCTCCACTAGTTTCTGTCCCCCAGCAGCAGCCTTTGGTCCAGGCCATATTCACCACTAGCCTGTAACCCAAATCAGCAGATGTCCTCAGGACAAGGCCTCAGTTCCCTTTTGAAAGCCTCAGTTCCCTTTTGAAAGATTCTGTCTCTGGACTTACAGTTCCAATCTGTTTTGCCTCTGAAGCTCTCTGATGCCTTTAAAAATCTGCTTTTTGTAATTTTCCTAGCTTTTCTAGCTCTTCTTACCACAAGTACTGGCCTGCTGTGAACTATTTGGTTCATCTTGATTCCTGTGGGGAATTTGGAGGAACATCTGTGTTCTAAGTGGCCAGCATTCTACTTACAGCCCTGGCCTCCTACTATCATGTTGAATTTTCTTCTCTTTCTTTCTTCCATCTCCTCACAACTTAGAATTTCTGTTCTTATGCAGAGAAGTTTAGCCATTTCTTTTGTCGTCTTCTAAATATATCCAAACCTTTTGTACCTAAAGTTCAAAATATCCAGGATAATTTGTTAAACAGACAGATATCTCCTGTGGTATGAAATTATACCATTTTGTTTATTCGTTTAACAAATATTAATTGAGTGTCTGTTTCTAGGTGTTGAGGATAAATCAGTAACCAAAACAGGCAAAAATCCCTTCTTATATGTAGTTTACATTCTAGTAAGGGCAAAAGCTACCACAGTCACTAATTATAGTTTTAGATATAATTTTCTTCTTATCCACACTAGCATGGGTTGACTTTTTGTGACAACAGAAAGTATAATTATAGTTTTATGATTTTTAAATGGAGGGTTAGCAGAGCCCAGATTGCATTTCAAATTTCAATAAAAGGAACCCCAAGAGATCATTAAACTGTATTACAGTTACCCTTTTCTTCCTATTTATTCAGAATAGGCTTTTCAGATTTAAAATACACTTTCACAGAGTTCCAGAATGTTTCCTTAAGCCATTTTATAGGTTCTCTGGAAGGAGTTATGTTTAGTATGTTTAATATTGTTAAGTAGATTTAGTTCATACCTAAGAGGTGATGAAATTACTGAAAGAAATTTCCCTTGGGAAATAGCTAATGAATGTGTCTTACCCAAGAAAAATATGAAGGAAGTCAAAATAATAAGCAAGTACTTTCAAAGATATCTTTAGCTTAGGAAATAGACAAAACTTTATTTTGCCCTAGTCCACCTAGCACGATTGCTTAGAAGATCTAATTTTCTCTCGTAAGGTATATAATGACCAGTGGCAGAACAATGGAATCTACAAAGGAGTTCTTCACCAAGCACAAGTACTTTGGTTTAAAAAAAGAGAATGTAATCTTTTTTCAGCAAGGAATGCTCCCCGCCATGAGTTTTGATGGGAAAATTATTTTGGAAGAGAAGAACAAAGTTTCTATGGCTCCAGGTTTGTAATCATCCTTATTTAATGGTGACTAGAAAGGCTAACAACCTAAATCATCAAATGTTGATTTGCTTTTTAACATGGTGATTTGAGTATTTAAACATTAATATGTATGTGTTTTTTGCAGCTTGGAAATAATTTAAAAAGATGAAAATGCCCGTTGGTGGAATGGATACACTTTTATACTTGTTGATGTCTGCTCTGTGATGGAGCAACTTGAGGAACATTCAGGGTATTCATTCTCTATAATAAGTATTTTATTTTATTTTTTATTTTTTAAATTTTTGAGACAGAGTCTCACTCTGTTGCCCAGGCTGGAGTGCAGTGGTGCAATCTCCGCTCACTGCAATCTCCGCCTACTGGGTTCAAGTGATTCTCCTGCCTCAGCCTCCTGAGTAGCTGGGATTACAGGCACGCGCCACCATGCCTGGCTAATTTTTTGTACTTTTTTGTAGAGATGGAGTTTCGCCATGTTGGCTAGGCTGGTCTCCTGACCTCAAGTAATCTACCTGCCTTGGCCTCCCAAAGTGCTGGGATTACAGGTGTGAGCCACCGTGCCCAGCCATATAGCAAATATTTTCTATATACTGCAATGTTCGTGGCTACATTATTTATTATAGTAAAAACTTGAAACCATACGCTATGTAATAAATGAGAGGCTAAATTAAGTTTATAAATAGCATTAATTCTTAAATAGCATTAAAATAATTGGTGGCATTAAATGATAAACATTATTTCAGTAGGTTAAGTAAGGGAATGCAAAATGAAAAACTACATACAGTCTATGATTAGGGCCACTGCTTTGCACAGTTCCAGATAGTGCATGCACATCGTGGTTTGTTAATGGGACCTACTAGAATGGGACAGTGTATTGCCCATGTAGCCACATTCAGTGACCTTGAGTACAACGTCAACCTATAAAAATAGACCTATTGACAGATTTATATTTATGTGAATCTGTACTTGGAGGAAAGGCTGAAAAGAAATTAATGGTATTAACAGTGGTGCTCTCTAGATGTAGGCTTTTATTTCATCTTAATTCTTTTGGTTAATGGAAGAGTTACTATTCTTAGCTGTATTTTGTGAAATTGTCTAATTTTTCATCACTTAAGCTATAGCTAAGGTTGTTATTGGACAAAGTACATTAAAGCAACATTATAAATAGATGGAGAAACAAGGGGCTTTATTTATATCTAGTTTAAATCACCTTAGGCCTTCATATCAGTCTATTTTTTTTAACACGATTTGATATAAAATACTTACATATTTTTATTTTTGACATGGGTGAAATTGTTAGCGTCAGAGTTATAAATACAGAGCTAACTTATATCATACAAATGTTAATAAAGCTTGATATGAAATAATCATTGCCTGATAAAGGATTTTATATCATATAATATATTACTAAAAGGGGCTGAGTTAAAAAGAAAGATACGGTTTTTGGGGTTGCCTGATCTTACATTGATAGTGTTATTCTCTGGATACTTAATGCTAAGTAACCTTCAAAATCCTATAGTTTAATTTTTTGACACCTGATTCCTTCCTTATGGATGTTCTCTTTTCTTGCCTTTGTAAAGCGAATTTTGGTTTTTAGGGATCTTGACCCTAGTTTGGAAGCAATCTTTGTGTTGCCTTTATAATGGATTTTGATGTGCTACTAATGAGCTATTTTGTTTTTCAGATGGGAATGGTGGTCTTTATCGGGCACTTGCAGCCCAGAATATTGTGGAGGATATGGAGCAAAGGGGCATTTGGAGCATTCATGTCTATTGTGTTGACAACATATTAGTAAAAGTGGCAGACCCACGGTTCATTGGATTTTGCATTCAGAAAGGAGCAGACTGTGGAGCAAAGGTAATGCCTTTCTCAACTATGGTGAGGCTTTTGATGGTCTTTCTCTGTCATATATGCATTCCAGAATTCAAACCAAGTTTATTAGGGTGATTTGAATATTTTAGAACCATTTATCTCTCTAAGGTAACTAAACGGTCCCACACCTACTTTTTTCCTTAAATTGGCAAGACTTGATTCTAGAAGTAATGTTGTATACTTATCAATCACAGGTAAGAGTTTAAAGTATGTGAGGAGGATTTGTAAGTACTTGGGAAAGTGGTCATCACTAGACCTGGGTTGGATTCATTAATACCAAATTGTGTTCAATCAGATTAACCCAACTTTTTTCCTGTGACAAAGTTATTGGAGTAGGAAAGGAAAATGTGGTAGAAATAACAGATTTAGACTTCCTAAGTCAGGTGACAAGGTATCATGATGTTCTTTCGAATAATTTGGAAATAGGTAAGTTGGGCATAAGGACAATTAAAGAGATAAATACTTTCTTGAATGACCACACACAGACTGGTACTAAGTTGGAGGGAGGTTTGTAATGATATGTAATGATTCTGTTCTTGGCATTGTACTTTTCAACATGCTTTTAGTTGTATAGATGATATGTCTTTATGGTAGCAAAAAAATATGTATTATAGCTAGAAATAAAATAGATAGCAAACATGCAAACCTTTAAAAACACTTTGGAAGACTTAAAAATATTGATATAAACATTACTAGAAGTCTGTAAAGGTATCCATTCTCATCAAAAACAGTGTAATACAATCCAGTCAAAATTACAGTGAGACTATTTTGGGGACACTTGACAGAATGATTGCAAAGTTTAGAATAAACATGTAAAGGTGGCCAGGAAAATGTTGAAAAAGGATGAAGATAAGCGAGGAAAGGGGGCCAAAGACAATCTATCAAGCATTAAAAGGAATTGTAAATTAAAAGAGTGTGGTACTAGAACCAAAATAGAATGGCAGATTAATGAAAATAATGTAGGTCAGTCAGAAACACATCTGTGTATGTATAAGAACACATTTTATAAAATATGGTATTTCAAATCAGTGGAGGAAATGAATGAAATAACTGGCTAACAATAAAGATCTCTCTGTCAAAGTTCATACAGATATTAATTTTAGGTGAATTACAGTTAAGTATTTTAAAATGAAGCCATAAAGGTATTAGAAGAAAATGAGAATAATTTTACAATTGTGATGCAAAGGGAAGACCTTTCTACCAAAAGCAGTAACTGTATAGACTTCTGACAAAAACAAATTAGATTTCAAAGTATTTTGAAATATCTGTATTTAAAAAGAAGATCTGCCAAAGAAGTGATTTCTCTCAAAGTTAATCTAGAACTTTTATGCAAAGTCACATCTGAAGCTGAAATCTTAAATTTACTGATACAAGTTTTGAGAGATTAAGCTGATGGACCTAATAAGCCTCCTCTGGACTCTGAAAATAAGAGTTGGTTTAGTTCATTTATTTAAGACTTCTGTATACCCTCTGAGTATCTGAACTGTATTTTTTTTGTTTTTGTTTTTCGAGCCACAGACTCACTGTGTCATCCAGGCTGGAGTGCAGTGGCAGGATCTCGGCTCACTGCAACCTCTACCTCCTGGGTTCAAGTGATTCTCCTGCCTCACCCTCCCCAGTAGCTGGGATTATAGGCACACGCCTTCCACTTGGTGTCACTCTATTTTTTTTTTTTTTTTTTGAGACGGAGTCTTGCACTGTCGCCTGGGCTGGAGTGCAGTGGCATGATCTCAGCTCACTGCAACCTCTGCCTCCCAGGTTCAAGCAATTCTCCTGCCTCAGCCTCCTGAGTAGCTGGGATTATAGGCACTCACCACCAGACCCAGCCAATTTTTTTGTATTTTCAGTAGAGACGGGGTTTCACTATGTTGGCCAGGCTGGTCTCAAACGCCTGACCTCATGATCCACCTGCCTCGGCCTCCCAAAATGCTGGGATTACAGGCGTGAACCACTGTGCCCAGCCAGTGTCACTTGTTTTTTCTAAAATAGAAACTTAAAATTTTACTGTTAAGAGCTTCAGAACCAATTTAAACTTTATGCAATCGGAGAGTGTTCAACCTGGAAGGGACCCCAGAGATCATCTGGTCAACCTGTTTGATCTCAGCAATGAGAATCCTGAGTTCTAGTACTTTGTTTGTTTATTTATTTATTTGATAGGGTCTGGCTCTGTTGCCTAGGCTGGAGTGCAGTGATGTGATCTTGGCTCACTGCAACTTCTGCCTCCAGGCTCAAGCAATTCTCCTGCCTCAGCCTCTGGAGTAGCTGGTACCACGAGCGTGCACCACCATGCCTGGTTAATTTTTTTGGGTCTTTTTGTATTTTTAGTAGAGGCAGGGTTTTGCTATGTTGCCCAGGCTGGCCTTGAACTTCTGACCTCAGGTGATCTGCCCACTTTGGCCTTTTGCTGGGATTACAGGCGTGAGCCAACGCACCCGGCCAGAGTTCTAGTACTTTATAAGACCCAGGCTCAAGGTTCTTTATCACATTAGCAGAGCCACGATTAGAGTTCGTGTTTCCTAACTTCCTAGTCTTATATTGTATTACATTATAGAACCATACTCTTTAGATTAGTTAAGTTTTGCTGACAGCTCAAAAATCTTTAAACTGGTGTGCTAACTTTTGTGAGTACACTAATCACGCAAAGATGCAAGTGTTGTCACTCCTCTCCATTACCTGTGGGCTCTGTAGGGTAAATCCAGAATGAATCTTCCTTGCAAAGACTGTCACTGTTTAGTCCTGTGTCTGGCATGTAATGTAGTAGTCACTCAGTGAATGAATAAGTAAATATTCAGATGGAACCAAAATATAACTAGACTGGCATATATTGAAATCTTTTAGAAATGTTAGAAGCCGTTTATGTAATTGCTCCCCTGCCCTTTTAAAATAAGAAAATCAAAGCGTTAGAATATGTGTTTTAAAACACGTAAGTTAGGGGATGATTCATACTGTGGTAGTAGAATTATTTGCAGTACTTTATTTTTATTGTATTTATTTATTTTGAGACAGGGTCTCACTCTGCCACCCAGGCTGGTGTGCAGTGGCATTATCATGGCTTCAGTGCAGCCTCGACTTCCTGGGTTCAGGTGATCCTCTCACCTCAGCCTCCTGAGTAGCTGGGACTACAGGCACCCGGCACCATGCCCGGCTAATTTTTGTCTTTTTTGTAGAGATGGGGTTTTGCTATGTTGCCCAGGCTGGTCTCGAAATCCTGGGCTCAAGCGATATGCCTGCCTGAGCCTTCCAGATTGCTGGGATTACAGGTGTGAGCCATTGTGCCTGGCCTACAGTACTTTAATAGGCCCCTGTCTTGGTGCATTAAGTATTTTTTATGGAGTGAGGAACATGAGAAAAGACTGAAACGGTGAGGTAATTTGCAAAAGTGCAAAGTTAAAAAGGCAGGAACCATTGTTAATTGAAGATCATTTTGTAAAGCAATTATAGTAACTCTGAGGTTAAAGTGTTATTTTGTACTCAGCTTTTCTTTCAGCTCACTGCAACCTCTGCCTACCGGGTTCAAGTGATCCTCCTGCTCAGCCTCCCAAGTAGCTGGGATTACAGGCATGCACCACCACACCTGGCTAATTTACCATGTTGGCCAGGCTGGTCTCTTAACTCCAGATCTCAAGTGATCCACCTGCCTTGGCCTCCTGGAGTGCTGGGATTATAGGCGTGAGCCACTGCACCCGGCCCTGGACTCAGTTTTTCTGGATTAAACTTATGAAATAATGAGTAAACCTTTTAAGTTTATACTGTATATCTTTTCTTTGTGTGTGTGTTTCTTTTTTTTTTGAGATGGAGTCTTTCTCTTTTTGTCCAAGCTGGAGTGCAATGGTGCAATCTTGGCTCACTGCAATCTCCGCCTCCCAGGTTCAAGTGATTCTTCTGCCTCAGCCTCCCAAATCGCTGGGATTACAGTGCCTGCCACTATTCCTGGCTAATTTTGTTTTAAATTTTCTGTAGAGATGGGGTTTCACCATGTTGGCCAGGCTGGTCTTGAACTCCTGACCTCAGGTGATCTACCCACCTCAGCTTCCCAAAGTGCTGAGATTACAGGCATGAGCTACCACACCCGGTCTATGCTTTGTATCTTTTCTGTATAATATAAATTGATTCCCACTTCATGCAGTTTACAAATACTTTCTTCTGTAATGTAGACTTTTATAATATTTGGAGGTTAATAGCTGCCATAGAAGTAAACCTTTGGGAAATGTAAAATGTGAATATACATATTTTTATTTTTATGGCTGGTTGGGAGTAGGCGTATATAGCGGTGATTGGAAAATAAACCTGTGTGTGTTAAAAAAAAAATGAGAATAAGGGGAATCTATCCCAAATTCCCTGCCTAGTAAGATACCCACTGTAGGTAAAGTACATGAAGTAAGAGGTGGTGATGGGTTGGTAGATAAGAATTATAAATAGGCCCCTGATTGATTTAAATGATTTGCTGCATAATGGTCCCCTTCAGTTTAATCTAATTCCTTGGTAGAAAGTTTCTTTTCATTAAGAACTGTGTTCCTTTCAGGGTGGCAAACTGAACCACACAGCAGGCTTACTTATCCAGCAGCTCTGCCTCACCCAGCTAGACTCAGTGCCTATATCTCGAATTGCTGCGTAAATGAAGTTCTCAATAGTGCCTTTAGTTTTCTGGACGAGACTGCTACTGACTGTATTTATTTTAAGAAATCAGTTGTTGAAGAAAAGTTTTAACTTTATTAATATAATTTCATGTCCACTTAGGATAGACTTGTCAAATTGGGGACAGAGTTTTAAACATATTTTGAAGCATGCTGAATTGATAATTGGATAGGACAAATAAAACAATACCTTCAAATAAATATGTATTTTTGAGACAGGGTCTTACTCTGTTGCCGAGGCTGGAGTGGAGTGCAGTGGTGCAATCACGATTCACTGTAGCCTCAACCTCCCCAGACTCAGGTGATCCTCTTGCCTCAGCCTCCCTAGTAGCTGAGACTCCAGCATGCCACCACGCCTGGCTAATTTTTTTATTTTTTAAATAGAGACCAGGGTTTCACTTTGTTGCCTAGGTTGACAAATATTTTTTATTGTTTGATTCTTTGGTTGGATATTTATCTCATCTGAACCTTGATTTTATATTAGTTCATTGTATATAGTTCTTTTATAATTTTCTTGTAAACACTTAAGTCAGTGATGTGTGGGATTAGTGTGGTGGCACACCAAAATCACCTGTGAGGTTTTTAAAAATTACATATTCTTACATTTTCCCTCTGATTTTAGTATGCCCTCTTTTCTCAGCTCCCCATCAGCCCAGAGCCTTTGATAAATTGTCACATCACTGGTTTTCAAAATTAATTTTTTGAAATATAGAATCACTTATTTCAAACAAAATTGAGTATACAAAACAGATAAATATGGTTGGGTTTTCTGATTAAAGTTGGAGTGGGAGGCTAGTGACCTGCCTGCCCTAAACCCCTTTACCTGCTACTCAGGTCCCTGAAAAACAAGAAAAATGCCATATTCACTAATGAAAATTAAAGAAATGCTATTTTCAAATGAAATATTGGGGAATAGAAAATGAGAGACAAAATGCCTAACTTAGGTCTTTTGTCTTGTGAATCCCAGATAAATTTCATTTTGTTTATTATCAAAGTAATTGAGTGTGGTTAAGGATAAATTAAACAAAAAGTACAAGATACATGGGGAATGTTGACTCCTGATTTAGTTATTCCCAGTCCAATGTGATTTACTCTGTGCTATATATATGTGTATATATATATATATATATATATATATATATATATATATATATGATGGAATTTCTAGCCCATGGTTTAGTTAGGTGATAAGTAGGAAGGAAATAATGTACCTCATTTCCGGTTGGAAAATGCCTGTCAAGGTATATAAAGATGGATAGTTGATTGTCTAAAGTTAAAGATTCTTCTTGGCTTTATACCTTTTAGTGTAAGCAAAGTTGTAAATATCATCTTTGACAATGGCAAATCTCCAAAGAAACATTTAATTCCATTTCTTCCTCTACTGTTGTCTTTCTTTGGTGGACAGGTGGTGGAAAAAACGAACCCTACAGAACCAGTTGGAGTGGTTTGCCGAGTGGATGGAGTTTACCAGGTGGTAGAATATAGTGAGATTTCCCTGGCAACAGCTCAAAAACGAAGCTCAGATGGACGACTGCTGTTCAATGCGGGGAACATTGCCAACCATTTCTTCACTGTACCATTTCTGAGAGATGTTGTCAAGTATGGGCAAGATGGGGGCCTTTTAAAATTACATTTATTGTTAATCAGAAACTAAGACACTTGAGAGGGACGCAGATACCCCAAATCCATATCCCACAGAATTCATCTTTCCCGAGGATCACTTATCAAATGGACATGTATCTCATGTTGTGATTGTTTTTAGTAAGATGTATTGTAAGGTGGGAATCATCGGAGCCCATTCCCCAGCGCATTAATGGGAGGCCAAAGCATTTCTCCCTTCTCACCTTCCCACTCCCAGCTATGTGCTAGGTTCTGTTGAAGCAAAGAATAAGAAATGAAACTTTCTTTACCACAACTGTGAGCTTTTTAAAAATACAAATACTCACCCTACCCCAACTGAATTAGAATTTCAGGAGGTGGATTCAGGGCATCTGTATTTTTAGGAAGCTGTCCTCAGAGTTCTAATTCAGCTGATTCCCAAGCTGGCATTTAGAAACTAGTGTGCTAAAGAATAAAGAAAGAACTTGACATCTGCATGAAAATCAGTGGGTAGTGCTACAAAGGATAAAATAAGAGCTATTTTATCCCACCATAGTTTTAAATGAAGGACATTCTCACTATCAATTTCACTTAGCTTTTAGACATTCAAGATGACTGTCTACTTTTTAAAAAGTTAATACGCCTTACTTTAGAATATCAACTCCAGTTCCAGAATATTTCCCATTCTATGCCATTTGTAGCTGTGTTTTTGTTTCATCCATAGTAACTTAATGCATTTTTTAATGTACACGTATACAGTTTTAAGGCATTTGTAATGAATACAGTTTTAATGCACACGTACACAGTTTTAGTGGAGACCGTTATTTGATTTTTTAAGAAATAGATTATTCGGGGAAAGCTATTCATTTACTATTTAAATATGAACTGAAACTTAAATGCTCTTCACTTTGAAAATCTTAGTATTGGTTGTTGACACATTTGCTCCTGAGTGTTATAAGATTTTCTGGCATTTTAAATCTGAAACATGATTATATCTTTTCTCCTTCTACTTCTTAGTGTTTATGAACCTCAGTTGCAGCACCATGTGGCTCAAAAGAAGATTCCTTATGTGGATACCCAAGGACATTTAGTTAAGCCAGACAAACCCAATGGAATAAAGATGGAAAAATTTGTCTTTGACATCTTCCAGTTTGCAAAGTATGCTTTGAATAGTACCAGTAAGGTTAAATAAATGTCTTAAAGTGCTGCTTTTCACTCTCTTAGGCATGAAACTGTTTTCATGCCTAAGGAAACATTTGATAGCACATATCTCACATGGCATTTTGATTGTGAGTATGCAGTCTAGATTCATTATGGTTCTCTAGAATAAAACCAGGAGTGTGATCTGAGTTGCCTATGAGTACAACATTTTTTTTTAATCAACTAGTTTCTGGCTCCTATAAAGTTTTTTTTTCATATGTATGTATTTATTAAATGAGATGGGTTCTTCCTATGTTGAGCAGGTGGGTCTCAAACTCGCGGCCTCAAGTGATCGTCCCATCTCGGTTGCGCAAAGTGCTGGGATTACAGGCTTGAGCCACTGTGCCCTGCCTTGGTTTCCTGTAAAGTTGTTAAAGTCGTTTATTTTGGATGAGAAACTGAAAAGGTTAAGATAAAGAATTGACCCGTTTTGTATTTAGGATATCCTCTTACTGCCCTGTGAATAAATGTTTTAGTAAACATGTTTTTAGATTATATAGCTTTCTATAAAGATCACATTTGATGTTGAGATGCTTGTCTCAGAATTTGATGAGTGCAAAAATGAGGAAGACAAATAATCTGTATAAAATTAATGTGTGGTGGCTCATGCCTGTAATTCCAGCAGTTTGGGAGGCTGAGGCGGGTTGATGACTTGAGGCCAAGGAGTTGGAGACCAGCCTGGGCAACATGGTGAAACCCTGTCTCTACTAACAGTACAAAAATTAGCCGGGCGTGGTGGTGCATGCCTGAAGTCCCAGTTACTCAGAAGGCTGAGGTGAGAGAATCTCTTGAACCCGGGAGATGGAGGTTGCAGTGAGCTGAGATTGCGCCACTGCAGTCCAGCCTGGGTGACAGAGTGAGACTCTGTCTCAAAAAAAAACCATAAATAAATAAAATGAAATTAATCTTTCCATTTCTAAATCATCTTTTTTGCCTGTTTTTTTTTTTTTTTTTTCCCAGAACAGGCACTAATGTGATCTTTGTACATTAGGATTCCTAATATTTCTGACTTAAGATGAACTGTTCTATAGTTGAGGGGGGAAATTATTTCTCATTTTGCATTGAGAAAGAAAATTTCAACTTTCTTTAGTCCAAGGATGAGCAATATTTTATTCATTATTCAAATTGGAATAGGAAAGCCTGTTGTTGAAGACCAAAGGCTTAGCTATATTAAGGGGTTAGAAGCTGTGTATGCAGTTTCATAATAAAGAGGTCTTTATATGGTTTCGCTCTAGGAAGTTTGTGGTGTATGAAGTATTACGGGAAGATGAGTTTTCCCCCCTAAAGAATGCTGACAGTCAGAATGGGAAAGACAACCCTACTACTGCAAGGCATGCTTTGATGTCCCTTCATCATTGCTGGGTCCTTAATGCAGGGGGCCACTTCATAGATGAAAATGGCTCTCGCCTTCCAGCAATTCCCCGGTAAGTCAGTATCTTTTCTCTTTTGTATAAATGCTTTCTTGGACTTTTCCTCTTGGACTACTTCCTCTCTCTCTCTGTATTCCTAGATCTTTTTTAAAAAACAAAGTGTTAATGTGTGAACAGTTCCTGTTGTGAAATAACACTAGCTTTGCCTATTACAAAGAGAATGATTGTTTTACTTTCTTGTGAAGAGGAGTCTTTCAAATCTCTTTCTTTAATTTTTATTTTTTGGAAACAATGCCACCATGACAGCAAAAAGACTTCTACTAAATAACGATCAGAAGATTTTTTTTTTTTGGTGTGCCATTGGTTAAAGCCCATCGGTAACACTCTGTACCCCAGGGCAAGTCCTTCAGGCACAGAGGATTGGTTGTTGCTGCCCATGTATCTGTGGCCTCACTACTATTTTTTTTTTTTTTTTTTTTTTTGAGACAGAGTATCGGTTTGTCACCAGGCTGGAGTGCAGTGGCGCAATCTCAGCTCACTGCAACCTCCACCTCCCGGGTTCAAGAGATTCTCCTACCTCAGCCTCCCAAGTAGCAGGGACTACAGGTGCACACCACTACACCCAGCTAATTTTTGTATTTTTATTAGAGATGGGCTTTCACCTTGTTGGCCAGAGTACTGTTGATCTCCTGACCTTGTGATCCGCCCACCTTGGCCTCCCAAATTGCTGGGACAGGCATGAGCCACTGGGCCCAACCGACCTCACTACCATTAATAGTACTGTCTGTGAGACCCACTCATAGCCCCACCAACCTCAGGCTACCTACAAATTGTAGTCCCATGGCAGTTTTCACTGTCGCACTTTCAGATCACTGAGGAAGATGTCTAGAACAGAAGTAAATATCAATTACATTCACTGATACTTTAGAAATGGCCTTGGTTTTGAGCAGTTAAAAAAAGAAGGTATTGTAGCAATTTAAATCCAAGATAAAATACTTTTCAGCTAAATCTGGTTTTTTTTTTGTTTGTTTGTTTGTTTTTTTTTGGAGCCAGAGTTTCGCTCTTGTCACCCAGGCTGGAGTGCAATGGCACAATCTCTGCCCACTGCAATCTCTGCTTCCTGGGTTCACGTGAGTCTCCTGCCTCAGCCTCCCAAGTAGCTGGGGTTACACTTGCCTGCCGTAACGCCTGGCTAATTTTGTATTTTTAGTAGAGACAGGATTCCACCATGTTGGTCAGGCTTGTCCCAAACTCCTGACCTCAGGTGATCCACCCGCTTTGGCCTCTCAAAGTGCTGGGATTACAGGCGTGAGCTGCCATGTCTGGCCAGTCGTTTTTGTTTTTAAGACAAGGTCTTGCTCTGTCAGCCAGGCTGGAGTGCAGTGGCGCGATCTCGGCTCACTTCACCTCCTGGGCTTAAACAATACACCCGCGTCGGCCACCCAAAGTGCTGGGATGACAGGTGTGAGCTATTGTGCTCAGCCTAAATCTTGTATTTTATGATGAAACCTTCACTGGCACCTAGAATTTCCCCTTCTGAATCATCTGGTGTATCCGTACTTATGTAAAAATCATTCTGCCATTTAATTTATATTCCTAACGGATAAGATGGCTGGCTGCAAGAATGCCTCAATAAATGTTAAAATATTGGGCTGGGTGCGGTGGTTCATGCCTGTAATCCCAGTATTTTGGGAGACTGAGGCAGGTGATTACCTGAGGTCAGAAGTTCAAGACCAGCCTGGCCAACATGGTGAAACCCTGACTCTACTAAATCTACAAAATTAACTGGGCATGGTAGCACACGCCTGTATCCCAGCTACTTGGGCGGCTGAGGCAGGAGAATTGCTTGAACCCAGGAGGGAGAAGTTGCAGTGAGCTGAGACGGTATCATTGCACTCCAGCCTGGGTGACAGGGTGAGACTCCATCTCAAGAAAAAATAATAAAATGTTAGAGAACACATTGGAATTTACTAGTACATAACTGGTTTTCTAAGAAGCAGCAGTGGTAGCTTTCATCTCCCAGTCCAAGGCCACTTTTGGGCTCTGTATTGGTCAACAAGCTTGCTCTTGGCATGTCACGTTGTCCTCATGTTTCATCTTTGGCCATTGAGTTTTATTTTGATTTCTTTTTACCCCCTTTTGGTCTCCTGGGACAAATTTATGATTTACCATAAATACATACCATTCAATCAAGTATATTTTGCAACTCCATTTCATTGTTATTGTTTGATTTGCTTCCATTCCCATTAATGCTTATTTATTCCCACAAAGCAGTGCTACAAATGGGAAGTCAGAGACCATCACAGCTGATGTCAATCACAAGTAAATATACCAGCCTGCCTACAGTGCATGGTGATGGGGCTGTGCTTCCCTCCATACTAACTGGCATCGTAGTTTAGTGCTCTGCCTTTTGGGGGTCTGGAGGGAGGATGGTTGAAGCTTTGGTGTGGGTGCACTGCTTACTTGGTGGCAGGTATCTCTCTGGATAACACTAACTCAGAATCTTGTTGCATGCTGGAAATGGGGAGCATGCTTTACTAAAGAATCTGACCACAGGTGTTAGAACTGGAACTGACAAATTTTAGATGATAGATAAGATCCAGAGCAGGTTACAGGTCAGGGAGAACACATTTTGCACCTTTAACATAAGCTTGTATGGGATTAAAAATACCATTCTGAAGATGTGTCTTGTGGAATTGGGTGTATGCTCTCAGTATAAAAGCTGATTGTTCCTGTCGTGTTTGATGGCCCTTGATATGGTGAAAACTGTTCTGTTGATTTATTCTCACACTAATAGCTCTCCTTTTTGGTCACTGCATTAATTTTAGTCAGTTACTATCTTGCTTCTAAAGAATCTTTTAATCTTAATGGCAGATCATTTTTAGTTAGAAGTAACACATATCCTCTCCCATCTGGGTACTGACAGAGTTTGGAAAAGCCATTATCTTTATAGTTTAAGAGACAGCTTGGTGTTATTGTTACACTTTGAAAGTTAAAGTTTTTAAGGTTGGGTGTGGTGGCTCACGCCTGTAATCCCAGCACTTTGGGAGGCCAAGGCGGGTGGATTTTCTGAGGTCAGGAGTTGGAGACCAGCCTGGCAAACATGGTGAAACCTCATCTCTACTAAAAATACAAAAATTGGCCAGGCGCGGTGCCTCAAGCCTGTAATCCCAGCACTTTGGGAGGCCGAGACAGGCGGATCATGAGGTCAGGAGATCGAGACCATCCTGGCTAACACGGTGAAACACCGTCTCTACTAAAAAATACAAAAAGCTAGCCGGGCATGGCGGCGGGCGCCTGTAGTCCCAGCTACTCAGGAGGCTGAGGCAGGAGAATGGCGTGAACCCGGGAGGCGGAGCTTGCAGTGAGCTGAGATCCGGCCACTGCACTCCAGCCTGGGCGACAGAGCAAGACTCCGTCTCAAAAAAAAAAAGAAAAATTAGCTGGTGTGGTGGTGCACGCTTGTTAACTAGCTACTCAGGAGGCTCAGGCGGGAGAATCACTTAAACCTGGGAGGCAGAGGTTGCAGTGAGCTGAGATTGCACCATTGTACTCCAGCCTTGGTGACAGAGTAAGACTCCATCTCAAAAAAAAAAAAAAGAAAAAAAAGTTTTTAAGGTAATTTGGGAAATATATGTAGGGCAAAAGATCTGGAGATGGAAATTGTCTCAGAAATAGAGTAGCACTGACATCAGTGTCACCCAAGTGCTTTTTCCTGTTTGTGCCATTCCTCTGCCCAAATTCCTGTGAGTGTCAATGTTTCTGGGATGTGACTCTGTAAACAAGGAAGTGGACTCAAAGATCTGATCAATTTCTTATAGGTGCTGTAGATCAGTGGTCCCCAACCTATTTTGGCACCAGGGACTGGCTTTGTGGAAGACAAATTTTTCATGGACTTGGGATGGTGAGGGTGGTTTCAGGATGATTCAAGCACGTTACATTTATAGTACACTTTATTTCTATTATTATTACATTGTAATGACGTAATTATACAACTCACTGTAATGTAGAATCAGTGGGAGCCCTGAGCTTGTTTTCCTGCAACTAAATGGTTCCATTTGGGGATGATGGGAGACATCATCAAGCATTAGATTCTCATGAGGAGCATACAACCTAGATCCCTTACATGGGCAGTTCACAATAGTGTTCACATTCTTATGAGAATCTATTGCGGCCACTGATCTGACAGGAGATGGAGCTCAGGCAGTAATGTGAGTGGTGGGGAGCGTGTGTAAATACAGACGAAGCTTTACTCACTTGCCCACTGCTCATCTTCTGCTGTGTGGCCCAGGTCCTAACAGACCACAGAGTAGTACCGGTCCATGACCCAGGGGTTGGGGACTGCTGCCACAGATGGCTATTGCCCCTCATGCGTTGAGAACTGGGATGCAGATCCCTTTGTCACTTTCTGTCTCATCCACCATTTTTAATATATGGAAGCAAACTGTTTTTATATTTAAAAAATAAAACTTTGACTAAAATTTTTTTGTTATTGAACTGTAGCTTTTAACCTAAGAGTGTAATAGATTCTTAATTATATAACTGAAGACAGCATCTAGCTATCTTAGTTAAGATACAAAAAGCTTTAAACATTATTCTTACTCTTTTATTTAATACCCCCCATCGCCCAGTTTTCTTCATTTTAGTCGTTTGTAGAATAATTAAAGTGAAATCAAAGTTTGGCTTTAAATGATACCATGCACTGAAAAACAGTTCCTGCATAATCCTTAGCACCAAAGGATGAACTTACACAGCTGAAGAAAATCATGTAATAGTGAGAGATGAAAAGAAAGTATATTATGTAGAAGAGGGAAGAAGCAGCTAGGAGTATTCTGAAAGAATGGAAACAGCCATGCTGAGTTTTGACTCACTATTATTTTTATTTCTCACCTTAATGCTTACTGAATAGTGTTAGCTACCAAAAGGATGCATGGCTAAAGAATTGTGGGGCAGTTGGTATATTGGGCTAATTTGCCTATATCCTGAGATTTTACATTTGGTGATGGTAGCTTCTGTTTTCCCTCCTTCAGGGCATCCAGTTTTGTTTGCTAAAGTTGACTCCTTAGTTTCTTGGGGTATCTTTGTGGTGGTAGAATGGAAGTTATATATTAAGGCCAGCTGAATATGTGTTTCTTGGGTTCACAACCACCTTCTGTTCCTGCTACACTGAATCCTTCAGGGGTTTAGGTGGGACTGGGCTATATACATCTTATTAATGGGTGGGCCCTCATTTTTTCCTTGGCATGCCTACTCAAAATTCATTTGGTTTTGTATGACTTTGAGTTGTCCCGGAAGGTCTGGACTAGACCTCTTGAGCTCTTGTGGTAGAATCTGGCACGTATGTAGAGAGGTGTGTGCCCTACTATACCTCCTCTTTTTCCTTCATTAGTTTGTCATCTGTCTATTTTCATAGTGTTATTTGTTCAGACAACAAGCATTGGTAGGCCTGCTCACAGGTTTATAGGTGCTATTAGTATTCTAGGTGCTGAAGTATCTTATACAAGAGAAATAAGTCACTTCTTACAGCCTACTGGGATGTTCAAGATGCACATACATAAAAGTTAAGTAAATTTTCAGACAGTATGTGATTATGTGCCAAATGTGTGCTATAGCAATAATAACTTTAGGAGGCAGTGACTTAGCAGGTGTCTAATACATTTATTTTTTATTTATTATTGTTGTTATTATTTTTGAGATAGTGTCTTCCTCAGTCGCCCAGGCTGGAGTGCAGTGGAGCAATCTCAGCTCATTGCAACCTTCGCCTCCCAGGCTCAAGCGATTCTCCTGCCTCAGTCTCCTGAGTAGCTGGGATTACAGATGCTCGCCTCCACACCCAGCTAATTTTTTGTATTTTTACTAGAGACGGGGTTTCACCATGTTGGCCAGTCTGGTCTTGAACTCCTGACCTGAGGTGATCTACCCACCTTGGCCTCCCAAAGTGTTAGGATTACAGGCGTGAGCCACTGCACCCAGCCACATTTATTTTTTATATGAATAAATGGATGGAGACAATTACTATGAAATGCAGTGGTCAAGAGAAGATTGGGGCTTGAGCCAAATCTTGGAGGATGAGTATGGTTTTTATGGAACCATAATTGAGAATGACTTGGAATAATCCAAAGAGTGTGACTGGTCTGATTTGAGTGGAGAGTCTCAGGATAGGTAAGTTGAAGTAGGATAGAGAGTGCTTTGAATGCTAGAGAAAGGTTGACCTGTAGCTGAACTCAGAAGCCCTCTGATTTTTATTCACCCCAGCAAAGTTTGAGACTATGTACTTAGGGAAAGAAAAGAAAGAGCTATGGTTTGACAAGAGACTAATATTTTTGTGCCCTGTGTCTTATTGGTAAGATTCTTGAAGCGGCAAGTAACGAAGTCTGATGACTGCAAATGCATTGACTATTTATTGACTTTTGTGTTAGATAACTTGGAAATTCATTGCTATAAATGTTAGGTTGTGACCTAGATGAAGCAAATGGGGACTTTGACCTTGACTTTGCTTGAGTGCCTTCTGCCTTAGCTCTTTAGAAAGGGACTTTTGGTAACAGAGAAGTACTTTGAAACATACTGAATAAATCAGCTCAGTTAATCTAGAATATTTGGGATGTACAGAAAAACATGTACTGGGAAATAATTTAATTGTCCGATAGAACTTTCTGCAGTGAAGGAAATGTTGCATATCTTTGTTGTCCAATTTTGTAGTCATTGGGCATTCATGGCTTCTGAACACTTGAAGTGTGATTATTATGACCGAGAAACTGAATTTTAAATTTTAAATAAATTTTAACTAAGTTTAAGTAGCCCTGTGTGGCTACTGGCTTCTGTATTGGAGAGTACAGCTTTAGAATGTTTGTCAACCTTAGTAGTACCAAGGTAGTGGTGAGAATTAAAATGCAATATGAAGGCTCCAGAGCACCTAGCACTGGGCTTGGCATATAGTATATACCTAGTAAGTAGTTGCCTTTTTATCAAATTGAAACTTGGAAATGGTAAAAAATGAAATGTAGGTAAGGGGACAGTGTATAAAAACTATGAAGTGCTGTAAAGAGCTACCCATAATTATTGGCACTTGCCCCAAATAGTGTCCTTCTGACCTGAGAATTTCATATTAACTTAATCCTCAGGGAATTTAGTGATCATCAGGGTAGCATCTGTTCCATTTGTTTAACTGGAAGAATTGTTATCTGTAAGCTTCTCAGAGGAAAATTGATGGTTTGTACTTTTGCTTCGGCAAGTAACATGGGAAACAAAATCTTTAATGCACATTTGTTTTTTTTCTTAGCTTGAAGGATGCCAATGATGTACCAATCCAGTGTGAAATCTCTCCTCTTATCTCCTATGCTGGAGAAGTAAGTCTGCTTTACTTTTTCCTCTATTCTTTTGCAAAGCTTTGTATATTTCAAAATAACGAAAAGGTGGATTTTAAATGTTCTCACCACAAAGAAAGGATAAGTATTTGAGGTGATAGGTATGTTAATTGGCCTTATTTGATTATTCTACAGTGTATACATGTATTGCATCATCACATTGTGTCTCAAAAATATATACAATTATTGTCAATTAAAAATGAAATAAAGTTGCGCACAGTGGCTCACTCCTGTAATCCCAGTACTTTGGGAGGCCGAGGCAAGAGGGTTGCTTGAGCTCAGGAGTTTGAGACCAGCCTGGGCAATATAGTGAGACCTTGTCTTTATAAATTAAAAAAAAAAACAGAAAAAAGCAATAAAACTTTTTTAAAAAGTAGAATTCTGGCATTGTTTTATGTTTAAGTAGGGATGCCCTTAGAGAAGATGCAGCATTTTCTGATGGTCCTGCCCTGAGGAGCTCTTCCTGGGAACAAGTTGAGAAGCTGCATTTGTTCTGAATTCTTCTCTTTGAGAATTCCTGTTATGGCTTTGCATCTATTCCATAAGTGAGTTAGTTGCCATTTACAGACATCTACAATAGCTAGTCCATTTCACCCACTCATTGAAATGCAGTAGGCTTTTGAAAAATATATAATCACCCTTGTTTTTTAGATAAATCATCTGGCTTTTTAAAAATGCAATGTAACTTTCCTTTCAAGGAGTCTAACTTGTTCATGTACTTAGTACTGTCACTTTTAAAACTTGGGGATTTAGAGGTCTCTACTCTTTTAATTATGTAATATTTTTCCTGGAGATCTTTGTATTGCTTTGTTGTAGCATTAGAGACAACTTTCTTGCTTAGAAAGTTAACTCTATTGGCCGCTTGTGCTGGCTCATGCCTGTAATCCCAGCACTTTGGGAGGCCAAGGCAGGTAGATCATTTGAGGTCAGGAGTTCGAGACCAGCCTGGCCAACATGATGAAACCCTGTCTCTACTGAAAAATACAAAAAATCAGACGGGTATGGTGGCAGGCGCCCGTAGTCCCACCTACTCAGGAGGCTGAGGCACGAGAATTGCTTGAACCTGGGAGGTGGAGGTTGCAGTGAGCAGAGGGGTGAGACTCCTCCGTCTCAAAAAAAAAAAGTTAATTTTGTGAGAGATGATTGTAGGAAAAATGATTATCATCTTATTAACTCTAGAAATGATAATCAGAGTAATTTTCTTTTTATATTTTTGTTTTATGCGTTTACAAGTCAGTCATTAAGTCTACTCTAAAATGTATATTAAATAGATTTTGACTTTTATATTCTGCATCTCAACCTTTTTTGGCATTTGTGCTTTAAATCATCATTATAGCAAGTCCAGCATTGCATGACAAGTGCAGATTTTCTAATTGTGTTTCATTTCAATCTTCTTTTTAGGGATTAGAAAGTTATGTGGCAGATAAAGAATTCCATGCACCTCTAATCATCGATGAGAATGGAGTTCATGAGGTGGTGAAAAATGGTATTTGAACCAGATACCAAGTTTTGTTTGCCACAATAGGAATAGCTTTTATTTTTGATAGACCAACTGTGAACCTACAAGACCTCTTGGACAACGGACGTTTAAATATCCACAGGGTTTTATTTTGCTTGTTGAACTCTTACAGCTATTGCACACTTCCCAAGATCCAGATGACTGAACTGCAGATAGCATTTTTATGATTCCCAACTCATTGAAGGTCTTATTTATATAATTTTTTTCCAAGCCAAGGAGACTATTGGCCAACCAGGAAATTTTGTACAGCTGAAATATAGGCAGGATGTTCAACATCAGTTTACTTGGAGCTGGAAGCATTTGTTTTTGAAGTTGTACATAGTAATAATATGTCATGGTACATGTTGAAAGATTTCTATGCTACTAAAAGTTTGTTTTATTTTATCAAACATCAAGCTTTTTTAAGAAAATAATTGGGCAGTAAAATAAATGTGTCTTCTTGTCCCTGGAGTGTCATTTGTACTTGAAGAAATTATTTCATTGAGAAAATGTGAAACTTGGGAGAAACTTTAAGATAATGCATAAAAACAAATCGATAATTCAATGAGGCTGCGGAGTCATAGAACTTCTTTCAGTGAATGTCTAACTTTGGGCTTTCTCTTCTTACCACTTTACAGTAGTAGCTCTCATTCAAAGATTATTTTGTCCCCCTCCCAAAGGGCTATTTGGCAATGTCTGGAGATATTTTTGGTTGTGACAAGTGGGAGGTGAAATGGTACCACTGGCATCTAATAGGGATTAGGGATGTCACTAAACATCCTACAAGGCACAGGACAGTCTCCTACGACAAAGAATTATTGGCCTAAAGTGTCAATGGTATCAAGGTTGAGAAACCTTGTTTCAAATTATTCATTTACTCTGTTTTGCTCAAATATTTGGTGGCACTTAGGAATTCAAAAGAATATAGTTTCTGAATTTTCTCTGGCAGGCTATTCCAGTTTTTTGTTACTGTAATTGTTTTGGAGGATTAAAAAAAAAGACAAAGGTGGTTCTTTAAATATGGGCCATAGATCATTGGTCATTAGTAAGGGTTCTGTGTGTCTAAAATGCTGTTCGTTTGAAAAGACTGAGCTTTATAAATGCATCTTAAATAGTATTTAGGTATTGACAAAAAGTATAAAAATGAATATCTGGATAAATGATTATGAAAATTATATCTAGAAAAGAGATGAATAAATTTTATTTTCCACTAACAAGTTGTCACAAGATAGGATGCCATTCATGGGGTGGGTCTTTTGTTTAAGGATCACTGTTTTTTTTGAAGAGCATGTGATGTTGATATCCATCAATCTTATCTAAATTTTTTTTTTTAACTAAGGCCTAAATTGTTCATTTAGCATATTTTCTATTTTATTTCAATAACAGCTCAATTTTGCTATTGTTATCTATTCTAGTTTTCAGAAAGATTAGTGAAGTTTGACTTCTTTTTGAAATGAGCTCCAAATGGGTTGTAAGAATGGAATTGCAGAGTTTTTAGCTCCTGAATGCCAAAAACTGGTCCTAATGGTGTGATCCATTTCTTTTTTTCTTGAACCTTGCAATTTCCACTGTTATTTCCACCTGCTATTTCTCCTCCCCCTGTTGTAAGAACATACTAGTGACACCATGAAAAGGGAAGAATGGAAGCCTGGGATTGTGTAGTGGTTTTGTTGGAGAGGAGCAATGGCTGGGGAACATTGGGTAGTTAAGAACAAACTCTGAGAGCCTCTGAACCATGGAATGATGAGGTGATAGCATTATGTATCTTTATGAGTTCTTGTTAAATAATTGTCACAATTCAGAAAATATAGAATTGGGTAAAATGTTTATGAAAATAAAAGCTAGAATAATTTGGCAGTAACAGTATAGAATTTATGTGAGAGCTGATAGTCATTTTGAGTCTGGCTTGATTGACTGGCTGTGATTTAATAACTTTTTTGATAGTCACAAGTGAACATATAAGCCCAATGGGTATGTTACTTGAATATTTGATTTTTGTTCAATTTCCCTCTTACCTCTCAAATTTAATCCAGCTTTGATGTCCACAAAGGAATTATTAGTGACATCTATCGGAAGGTAAAGAAAAATTACAGTTTTCAACTTCTACCTCTTCTATTCCTGGAAATTTTGGCATTTATTGGTAATTTTGATTTTGTTTCTAATTCCAGCTTACTATTGCTAACTTTTCCTCTTTATTCATCATAGTACAGTCAGATTTCAGTTATCCGGGTAAAAAGAGGGAAGGAAAAAGCATGCATACTCTAGAAGAGTGACTAAAATGCAAATCATTCAGTTAGTTTGGAAATCTGTTTTTCTGTTGGCCAACGTGGACGTTTTTGCAATTCATGGTCCTGTTTTGAACCCTGGTTTAGGAAATACATATTGGGAAGTGATGAATGAATGAGTTAGCCAATAAGGACTGAGTGCTTGCTTGTCATGTGGTCAGCAGTATTAGATGGGATATTAAAAAGTATAACACAGAGACTTGTCCTTGAAAAACTTACATTCTGGTTAAAGAGACAAAATTAACCCACATAAAACGAAAATATAATTTATTACTAAAATGTAAGGAATTAAGCTCAGTAAGAATTAAACAAAGGCAATAATAAATTGGAGTTTAGCATGTCCTCATCGAAGGATCTCATTTTATTAGGGTTCTCTAGAAAAACAGAACTGATAGGATATTAAAAGTAATGGGAAAAACTGCAATTACTTTTGCACCAGCTGAAATATATAGATATATGAAAGATTTAATCACAAGGAACTGGCTTGTGACTATGGAGGCTAAGACCCATGATCTGCCCTCTGCAAGCTGGTGGTGTGATTCCAGTCCAAACCCGAAGGCCTGAGAACCAGGGGAGCCAATGGGTTAAGTCTTAGTCTGAGTCTGAAGGCTGGAGAACCAGGAGTGCAGATGTCCAAGGGCAGGAGAAGATGGATGTCCCAGCTCAAGCAGAGCCAGTTCACTCTTCCTCTGCCCTTTTGTTTTATTCAGGCCCTCAATGTATTGGATGCTGCCCACCCACACTGATGAGGGCAGTCTTCTTTACTCAGTCTCCTGACTTAAATGTTAATATCTTCTAGAAACACCCTCAAAGACACACCTAGGAATAATGTTTTACCAGCTGTCTGGGCATCCCTTAACCCAGTCAAGCTGACACATAAAATTAACTATCACATCCATCATTTTGAGAGTAGAGCTATTCCCTTCCCAAATTGGGGTTATATGTTTATATATACTAACAAGAAAATGTACCTCAATAATTCTAACATGTATTATGAAAAATCAGTGTGGTTTTTAGTAATCAGGCCATGTTTTTCTCATAGTAGGCACTCAAACATTTTAATCAGGGTTTATTGGATTTATTTACCTTTTTTCTTTTCTCTTTTTTTTTTTTTGAGATGGTGTTTTATTCTTGTTGCCCAGGCTGGAGTACGATGGCATGATTTTGGCTCCCTGAAACCTCTATTTCTCGGGTTCAAACAATTCTACTGTCTCAGCCTCCCTAGTAGCTGGATTACAGGCACCTGCCACCATGCCCAGCTAATTTTTTAGTAGAGATGGGATTTCACCATGTTGGCCAGGCTAGTTTTTAACTCCTGACCTCAGGTGATCCGCCCACCTTGGCTTCCCAAAGTGCTGAGATTACAGGTGTGAGCCACGGTGCCCGGCCAGATTTAATTACCTCTAAGTGCAAATGTGTATTGTGATTTAGAAGTGGATCATGAAGGAAGATTTATAATTATTTTGGGGAGGAAAGGGGTCCCTGAACTGCATCAAGTTGCCAGGTGATTGATGCACAAAATATGGGGTTCATTAGGAAATCTATAACTGATATTTCTAAGTGTGGTCGCCTGACCAGGTACATCAGCATCACCTGGAAACTTGTTAGAAATACAGATTCTCAGAATTACTACATTATGCATTTGGGGGTGCAGCCTAGAAATGTGTGTTTTAACAAGCCATCTGGGTAATTTTGGTGTACATTAAGGCTTGAGAATGAGCACTGTAAGAGGATTTGGGGAGGCTGACGGAAAGTTGAGAGATGTTCCTGTGTTGATTTGTTTAAAATAATGGCCTCCAGCTGCATCCGTGTTACTGCAAAGGACATGATTTCATTCTTTTTTTTTTATGGCTGTGTAGTATTCCATGGTGTATATGTACCACATTTTCTTTATCCAGTCCATCTTTGATGGACACCTAGCTTGATTCCATGTTTTGCAATTGTGAATAGTGCTGTGATGAACATACAAGTACATGTGTCTTTTTGGGTGAACAATTTATATATTTTTTAGATATATACACAGTAATGGGATTGCTGGACCAAATGCCACATGTTTTCACTTATAAATGGGAGCTAAACATTGGGTACTCATGAACATAAAGATAGCAACAACAGACACTGGGGACTGCTTGAGAGGGGAGGGAATGAGAGGGGAAAGGGTTGAAAAACCAATAGTTTTCCACCAATAGTTGAAAAACTAAGCTTACTACCTGGGTGACAGAATCAATTGTACCCCAAGCCTCAGCATCATACAATATATCCATGTAACAAACCTGCATAGGTACTGCCTGAATCAAGAATAAAAGTTGAAATTATTAAAACACGTTCAGGGATGATACTAAAAAGGA
The DNA here is from genome assembly GCF_007565055.1 of Rhinopithecus roxellana. Classification (NCBI taxonomy): domain Eukaryota; kingdom Metazoa; phylum Chordata; class Mammalia; order Primates; family Cercopithecidae; genus Rhinopithecus; species Rhinopithecus roxellana. The sequence goes on along the minus strand of NC_044556.1, from coordinate 53,932,317 downwards.
AACATAAATTAGGCAGAGAGACAGGCCAGCGTTTCCAGAGCAATAATAAATTAAGCAAGAAACCAAATAGATAAATCTTATGTGAGCTTTATTCTTTCAAACACCTGAGGGGGTGGTAAAAGAATGAAAGATGGGCTGGGTGCGGTGACTCAGGCTTGTAATCTCAGCACTTTGGGAGGCTGAGGTGGGCAGATCACGATGTCAGGAATTTGAGACCAACCTGACCAATATGGTGAAACCCTGTCTCTACTAAAAACAAAAATTAGCCGGGTGTGGTGGCGTGTGCCTGTAATGCCAGCTCCTCAGGAGGCTGAGGTAGGAGAATCGCTCGATCCTGGGAGGTGGAGGTTGCAGTAAGCAGAGATTATGCCACTGCACTTCAGTCTGGGTAACTCCGTCTCAAAAAAAAAAAAAAAAAAAAAAAAAGAAGAAAGAAAGATAAAACTAGCAAGACATGACCAGGAGAATTGTAATTACTAGAACAATGGTTTCCAACCCTTAGGATCTTCTGAATTACTTGGAGAGATTTTAGAAAAATCTTGAAAGGTTTTGACTTCAGTCCTAGAGATTATGATTCTCAGTCTGGTAGAAGGCCAGAGCATCTAATTTGTAAAAAGCATTAGATGATTCCAAAAGGCAGCTAGGAGTGAAAATTACTGACTTGGAGGCATAGACTTAGCTTAGAAATCAGCAACCAGGGATAAGAGGGAAGAGACTGGATGTGTTCTGGCTTTGAAAGCTTAGATGAGGGGAAGAGTGAAGAATATTTCACTTGAGAACAGTACAAGCAAAAGATGAGTAGATGGGGCCAGGAAATAGGCATTCTGGGGATAATTCCACTTTGCAAATATCTCAGACTGCTAGAAAAAACCAGCCTAAATAGGGGTCTTTCTAAATTTTATCCCTCTCTGACTCAACATTTTCTGAAACGAGGGTGGGGTGGTAGGCAGGGAAGAGAAAGGGGAAAGTTAGTGAACAATTTGGTTTAAAAATATTACTGGCACTTTTTTTCAGGCTGAATGAGAAGTAAAAAGTATAATAATGTGTTAAGGCTGGGCACGATGGCTCACACCTGTAATCCCAGCACTTTGGGAGGACGAGGTGGGTGGGTAACTTGAGGTCAGGAGTTCAAGACCAGCCTAGGTAACATAGAGAAATCCCATGTCTACTAAAAATACAAATATTAGCTGGGTGTGGTGGTACACGCTTGTAATCCCAGCTCCTCAGGAGGCTGAGGCAGGAGAATCATTTGAACCCGGGAGGCAGAGGGTACAGTGAGCTGAGATTCCGCCACTGCACTCCTGTCTGAGCCACAGAGTGAGGCTCTGTCTCAAAAAGGAAAAAATGTGTTAAGGTGATGACGTTATGGGTAGGTCTTTTTCTCTCTATAAATTTTTGGACAATGCATTCTTAATTTTATGATAAAAAGCTTTATCTTTTATAAAGGCTCAAAGGAAAAATTAACCAAAGTTGTTCACATTAGCCACTTTGGTACAGCTGTGAAGGAATTCTGAGGTCAAATTGGCTGTGGTACAGTTGAGGTGGGGGATGTAAATATACTTTCAGATAGCGGAGTGTGCATCGTTGCAGTATAAGAAAGCGTAGTCTTCATTATGCTATTGTCTTTAGCATTGGGCATTTCATAGAGTGTCTTCATTTGTGAAATATGATAATGCCTTATGATTCAGAGGAATATATGAAGAAAATATATAGAAATTTAAGGTAATGCAGTTTGAGATAAAGCCTTTCTGCAAGAGGTTTAATATGAGTCCTCTGATGGAATGTATACCTTCAGTATTATGTCTTTAAAGTTGAAAGGTCTAAAAGGGTTGCCAAAAAGTGCAGTGAGTCAGTGCTGACACAAAATATGTTTATATGAACAGTGTTTTCCAAATGCTCAACAAAGTTAGGATACCATAAGAACAAAAAGTCTATCCTGATAGCTTCATGACTCATCCTTTCCATATCAGTTCTTCAGTTTCTCTCTCAGTGATTCCACTTCCCAGGAAATGATCCTTCCCACAGATCTCATTTTATTCTGATAGGCAAAGTTTTTTTTTTCCTTCTTACGATGTGTACAACTCATACTGTATGTATTTTATAGAGTAAAATATGTAACATAAGTAGTATGGATAAGATTGAAATGAGACAATATATTTCCTTTTAAAGTTTAAAATATACATTTTATTTTTTTCTGTTTTTTTTTTTTAAATTTATTTTTTATTACACTTTTAAGTTTTAGGGTACATGTGCACAACGTACAGGTTTGTTACATATGTATACATGTGCCATGTTGGTGTGCTGCACCCATTAACTCGTCATTTACATTAGGTATATCTCCTAATGCTATCCCTCTGCCCTCCCCCCACCCCACGACAGGCCCTGGTGTGTGATATTACCCTTCCTGAGTCCAGGTGTTCTCATTGTTCAATTCCCACCTATGAGTGAGAACATGCGGGGTTTGGTTTTCTGTTCTTGCAATACTTTGCTGAGAATGATGGTTTCCAGCTGCATCCATGTCCCTACAAAGGACAGGAACTCATCCTTTTTATGGCTGCGTAGTATTCCATGGTGTATATGTGCCACATTTTCTTAATCCAGTCTGTCATTGATGGACATTTGGGTTCTAAGTCTTTGCTATTGTGAATAGTGCCACAGTAAACATATATGTACATGTGTTTTTATACCAGCATGATTTATACTCCTTTGGGTATATACCCAGTAATGGGATGGCTGGGTCAAATAGTATTTCTAGTTCTATCCTCGAGGAATCGCCGCAGTGTCTTCCACAATGGTTGAACTGGTTTACAGTCCCACCAACAGTGTAAAAGTGTTCCTATTTCCCTACATCCTCTCCAGCACCTGTTGTTTCCTGACTTTTTAATGATTGCCATTCTAACTGGTGTAAGATGGTATCTCATTGTGATTCTGATTTGCATTTCTCTGATGGCAAGTGATTATGAGCATTTTTTCATGTGTCTGCTGGCTGCATAAATGTCTTCTTTTGAGAAGTGTCTGTTCATATCCTTTGCCTACTTTTTGATGGAGTTGTTCTTTTCTTGTAAATTTGTTTGAGTTCTTTGTAGGTTCTGGATATTAGCCCTTTGTCAGATGAGTAGATTGCAAAAATTTTCTCCCATTCTGTAGGTTGCCTGTTCACCCTGATAGTAGTTTCTTTTGCTGCACAGAAGCTCTTTAGTATAATTAGATCCCATTTGTCATTTTTGGCTTTTGTTGACATTGCTTTTGGTGTTTTAGACATGAAGTTCTTGCCCATGCCTATGTCCTGAGTGGTATTGCCTAGGTTTTCTTCTAGGGTTTTTAAGGTTTTCGGTCTAACATTTAAGTCTCTAATCCATCTTGAATTAATTTTTATATAAGGTGTAAGGAAGGGACCCAGTTTCAGCTTTCTACGTATGGCTAGTCAGTTTTCCCAGCACCATTTATTAAATAGGGACTCCTTTCCCCATTTCTTGTTTTTGTCAGGTTTGTCAAAGATCAGATGGTTGTAGATGTGTGGTATTATTTCTGAGGACTCTGTTCTGTTCCATTGGTCTATATCTCTGTTTTGGTACCAGTACCATGCTGTTTTGGTTACTGCAGCCTTGTAGTATAGTTTGAAGTCAGGTAGCGTGATGCCTCCGGCTTTGTTCTTTTGACTGAGGATTGTCTTGGCAATGCGGGCTCTTGAACTTTAAAGCAGTTTTTTCCAATTCTGTGAAGAAAGTCATTGGTAGCGGAGGGGCGGAGCAAGATGGCCGAATAGGAACAGCTCCAGTCTCCAACTCCCGGCGCGAGCGACACAGAAGACCGGTGATTTCTGCATTTTCAACTGAGGTACTGGGGTCATCTCACTGGGGAGTGCTGGACAATCGGTGCTGGTCAGCTGCTGCAGCCCGACCAGCGAGAGCTGAAGCAGGGCGAGGCATCGCCTCACCTGGGAAGCACAAGGGGGAAGGGAATCCCTTTTCCTAGCCAGGGGAACTGAGACACACAACACCTGGAAAATTGGGTAATTCCCACCCCAATACTGCGCTTTAAGCAAACGGGCACACCAGGAGATTATACTCACACCTGGCCGGGAGGGTCCCACGGCCACGGAGCCTCCCTCATTGCTAGCACAACAGTCTGCAATCTAACCGCAAGGCAGCAGCGAGGCTGGGGGAGGGGCACCCGCCATTGCTGAGGCTTAAGTAGGTAAACAAAGCCGCTGGGAAGCTCGAACTGGGTGGAGCTCACAGCAGCTCAAGGAAACCTGCCTGTCTCTGTAGACTCCACCTCTGGGGACAGGGCACAGCTAAATAACAACAGGGGAAGCAGCAGAGACCTGTGCGGATGCGAACAACTCTGTCTGACAGCTTTGAAGAGAGCAGTGGATCTCCCAACACGGAGGTTCAGATCTGAGAATGGACAGACTGCCTGCTCAAGTGGGTCCCTCACCCCTGAGTAGCCTAACTGGGAGACATCCCCCACTAGGGGCAGTCTGACACCCCACACCTCACAGGGTGGAGTACACCCCTGAGAGGAAGCTTCCAAAGTAAGAATCAGACAGGTACACTCGCTGTTCAGCAATATTCTATCTTCTGCAACCTTTGCTGCTGATACTCAGGCAAACAGGGTCTGGAGTGGACCTCAAGCAATCTCCAACAGACCTACAGCTGAGGGTCCTGACTATTAGAAGGAAAACTATCAAACAGGAAGAACACCTATACCAAAACCCCATCAGTACGTCACCATCATCAAAGACCAGAGGCAGATAAAACCACAAAGATGGGGAAGAAGCAGGGCAGAAAAGCTGGAAATTCAAAAAACAAGAGCGCATCTCCCCCTGCAAAGGAGCGCAGCTCATCGCCAGCAACGGATCAAAGCTGGTCAGAGAATGACTTTGACGAGATGAGAGAAGAAGGCTTCAGTCAATCAAACTTCTCAGAGCTAAAGGAGGAATTACGTACCCAGTGCAAATAAACTAAAAATCTTGAAAAAAGAGTGGAAGAATTGATAGCTAGAATAATTAATGCAGAGAAGGTCATAAATGAAATGACACAGATGAAAACCATGACATGAGAAATACGTGACAAATCCACAAGCTTCAGTAACTGACTCGATCAACTGGAAGAAAGAGTATCAGCGATTGAGGATCAAATGAATGAAATGAAGTGAGAAGAGAAACCAAAAGAAAAAAGAAGAAAAAGAAATGAACAAAGCCTGCAAGAAGTATGGGATTACATAAAAAGACCAAATCTACGTCTGGTTGGGGTGTCTGAAAGTGAGGGGGAAAATGGAACCAAGTTGGAAAACACTCTTCAGGATATCATCTAGGAGAACTTCCCCAACCTAGTAGGGCAGGCCGACATTCAAATTCAGGAAATACAGAGAACACCACAAAGATACTCCTCGAGAAGAGCAACTCCAAGACACATAATTGCCAGATTCACCAAAGTTGAAATGAAGGAAAAAATCTTAAGGGCAGCCAGAGAGAAAGGTCGGGTTACCCACAAAGGGAAGCCCATCAGACTAACAGGAGACCTCTCGGCAGAAACTCTACAAGCCAGAAGAGAGTGGGGGCCAATATTCAACATTCTTAAAGAAAAGAATTTTAAACCCAGAATTTCATATCCAGCCAAATTAAGTTTCATAAGTGAAGGAGAAATAAAATCCTTTACAGATAAGCAAATGTTTAGAGATTTTGTCACCACCAGGCCTGCCTTACAAGAGACCCTGAAGGAAGCCCTAAACATGGAAAGGAACAACCAGTACCAGCCATTGCAAAAACATGCCAAAATGTCAAGACCATCGAGGCTAGGAAGAAACTGCATCAACTAACGAGCAAAATAACCAGTTAATATCATAATGGCAGGATCAAGTTCACACATAACAATATTAACCTTAAATGTAAATGGACTAAATGCTCCAATTAAGAGACACAGACTGGCAAACTGGATAAAGAGTCAAGACCCATCAGTCTGCTGTATTCAGGAGACCCATCTCACATGCAGAGACATACATAGGCTCAAAATAAAGGGATGGAGAAAGATCTACCAAGCAAATGGAGAACAAAAAGAAGCAGGGGTTGCAATCCTAGTCTCTGATAAAACAGACTTTAAACCATCAAAGATCAAAAGAGACAAAGAAGGCCATTACATAATGGTAAAGGGATCAATTCAACAGGAAGAGCTAACTATCCTAAATATATATGCTCCCAATACAGGAGCACCCAAATTCATAAAGCAAGTCCTTAGAGACTTACAAAGAGACTTAGACTCCCATACAATAATCATGGGAGACTTCAACACTCCACTGTCAACATTAGACAGATCAACGAGACAGAAAGTTCACAAGGATATCCAGGAATTGAACTCATCTCTGCACCAAGCAGACCTAATAGACATCTATAGAACTCTCCACTCCAAATCAACAGAATATACATTCTTCTCAGCACCACATCGTACTTATTGCAAAATTGACCACATAATTGGAAGTAAAGCACTCCTCAGCAAATGTAAAAGAACAGAAATTATAACAAACTGTCTCTCAGACCACAGTGCAATGAAACTAGAACTCAGGACTAAGAAACTCAATCAAAACCGCTCAACTACATGGAAACTGAACAACCTGCTCCTGAATGACTACTGGGTACATAACGAAATGAAGGCAGAAATAAAGATGTTCTTTGAAACCAATGAGAACAAAGATACAACATACCAGAATCTCTGGGACACATTTAAAGCAGTGTGTAGAGGGAAATTTAAAGCACTAAATGCCCACAAGAGAAAGCAGGAAAGATCTAAAATTGACACTCTAACATCACAATTAAAAGAACTGGAGAAGCAAGAGCAAACACATTCAAAAGCTAGCAGAAGGCAAGAAATAACAAAGATCAGAGCAGAACTGAAGGAGATAGAGACACAAAAAACCCTCCAAAAAATCAATGAATCCAGGAGTTGGTTTTTTGAAAAAATCAACAAAATTGACAGACTGCTAGCAAGACTAATAAGGAAAGAGAGAAGAATCAAATAGACGCAATAAAAAATGATAAAGGGGATATCACCACTGACCCCACAGAAATACAAACAACCATCAGAGAATACTATAAACACCTCTACGCAAATCAACTAGAAAATCTAGAAGAAATGGATAATTTCCTGGACACTTACACTCTTCCAAGACTAAACCAGGAAGAAGTTGAATCCCTGAATAGACCAATAGCAGGCTCTGAAATTGAGGCAATTATTAATAGCCTACCAACCAAAAAAAGTCCAGGACCAGATGGATTCACAGCTGAATTCTACCAGAGGTAGAAGGAGGAGCTGGTACCATTCCTTCTGAAACTATTCCAATCAATAGAAAAAGAGGGAATCCTCCCTAACTCATTTTATGAGGCCAACATCATCCTGATACCAAAGCCTGGCAGAGACACAACAAAAAAAGAGAATTTTAGACCAATATCCCTGATGAACATCGATGCAAAAATCCTCAATAAAATACTGGCAAACCGGATTCAGCAGCACATCCAAAAGCTTATCCACCATGATCAAGTGGGCTTCATCCCTGGGATGGAAGGCTGGTTCAACATTCGCAAATCAATAAATGTAATCCAGCATATAAACAGAACCAAAGACAAGAACCACATGATTATCTCAATAGATGCAGAAAAGGCTTTTGACAAAATTCAACAGCCCTTCATGCTAAAAACGCTCAATAAATTCGGTATTGATGGAACGTATCTCAAAATAATAAGAGCTATTTATGACAAACCCACAGCCAATGTCATACTGAATGGGCAAAAACTGGAAAAATTCCCTTTGAAAACTGGCACAAGACAGGGATGCCCTCTCTCACCACTCCGATTCAACATAGTGTTGGAAGTTCTGGCTAGGGCAATCAGGCAAGAGAAAGAAATAAAGGGTATCCAGTTAGGAAAAGAAGAAGTCAAATTGTCCCTGTTTGCAGATGACATGATTGTATATTTAGAAAACCCCATTGTCTCAGCCCAAAATCTCCTTAAGCTGATAAGCAACTTCAGCAAAGTCTCAGGATACAAAATTAATGTGCAAAAATCACAAGCATTCTTATACACCAGTAACAGACAAACAGAGAGCCAAATCAGGAATGAACTTCCATTCACAATTGCTTCAAAGAGAATAAAATACCTAGGAATCCAACTTACAAGGGATGTAAAGGACCTCTTCAAGAAGAACTACAAACCCCTGCTCAGTGAAATAAAAGAGGACACAAACAAATGGAAGAACATACCATGCTCATGGATAGCAAGAATCAATATCGTGAAAATGGCCATACTGCCCAAGGTTATTTATAGATTCAATGCCATCCCCATCAAGCTATCAATGAGTTTCTTCACAGAATTGGAAAAAACTGCTTTAAAGTTCATATGGAACCAAAAAAGAGCCTGCATTGCCAAGACAATCCTAAGTCAAAAGAACAAAGCTGGAGGCATCATGCTACCTGACTTCAAACTATACTACAAGGCTACAGTAACCAAAACAGCATGGTACTGGTACCAAAACAGAGATATAGACCAATGGAACAGAACAGAGTCCTCAGAAATAATACCACACATCTACAGCCATCTGATCTTTGACAAACCTGACAAAAACAAGAAATGGGGAAAGGAGTCCCTATTTAATAAATGGTGCTGGGAAAATTGGCTAGCCATAAGTAGAAAGCTGGAACTGGATCCTTTCCTTACTCCTTATACGAAAATTAATTCAAGATGGATTAGAGACTTAAATGTTAGACCTAATACCATAAAAACCCTAGAAAAAACCTAGGTAGTACCATTCAGGACATAGGCATGGGCAAGGACTTCATGTCTAAAACACCAAAAGCAACGGCAGCAAAAGCCAAAATGGACAAATGGGATCTAATTAAACTAAAGAGCTTCTGCACAGCAAAAGAAACTACCATCAGAGTGAACAGGCAACCTACAGAATGGGAGAAAATTTTTGCAATCTACTCATCTGACAAAGGGCTAATATCCAGAACCTACAGAGAACTCAAACAAATTAACAAGAATAAAACAACCCCATCAAAAAGTGGGCAAAGGATATGAACAGACATTTCTCAAAAGAAGACATTCATACAGCCAACAGACACATGAAAAAATGCTCATCATCACTCGCCATCAGAGAAATGCAAATCAAAACCACAATGAGATACCATCTCACACCAGTTAGAATGGCAATCATTCAAAAGTCAGGAAACAACAGGTGCTGGAGAGGATGTGGAGAAATAGGAACACTTTTACACTGTTGGTGGGATTGTAAACTAGTTCAACCATTATGGAAAACAGTATGGCAATTCCTCAAGGATCTAGAACTAGATGTATCATATGATCCAGCCATCCCACTACTGGGTATATACCCAAAGGATTAAAAATCATGCTGCTATAAAGACACATGCACACGTATGTTTATTGCAGCACTATTCACAATAGCAAAGACTTGGAATCAACCCAAATGTCCATCAGTGACAGACTGGATTAAGAAAATGTGGCACATATACACCATGGAATATTATGCAGCCATAAAGAAGGATGAGTTTGCATCCTTTGTAGGGACGTGGATGCAGCTGGAAGTCGTCATTCCTAGCAAACTATCACAAGAAGAGAAAACCAAACACCGCATGTTGTCACTCATAGGTGGGAACTGAACAATGAGATCACTTGGACTCGGGAAGGGGAACATTACACATCGGGGCCTATCATGGGGAGGGGGGAGAAGGGAGGGATTGCATTGGGAGTTATACCTGATATAAATGACGAATTGATGGGTGCTGATGAGTTGATGGGTGCAGCACACCAACATGGCACAAGTATACATATGTAACAAACCTGCACGTTATGCACATGTACCCTAGAACTTAAAGTATAAAAAAAAAAAAAAAGTGTTCCCTTAAATATTTAAAAATATATGCAGGTCCTCCTTCCTCTTCTTTTTTTTTGTTTGATATTTGTTAGAGAAAACTGGTTACTTTTTCAACATAGATTTGCAGATTTTGGGTTTTGTTTCCATGACGTCGTGTAACATGCTCCTGTAGCCTCCGTATTTCCTGAAAATTATAGTTACAGCTGAACCTTGATTAAATTCAAGGTCAATTTTTTTTTTTTTTTGAGACATCATCTCTCTGTTGCCCAGGCTAGGGTGCAGTGGCATGATCTCGGCTCACTGTAAGCTTCGCCTCCCAGGTTCCCACCATTCTCCTGCCTCAGCCTCCCCAGTAGCTGGGACTACAGGCACCCACCACTATGCCCAGCTAATTTTTTAGTAGAGACGGGGTTTCACTGTGTGAGCCAGGGTGGTCTTGATCTCCTAACCTTGTGATCTGCCCACCTTGGCCTCCCAAAGTGCTGGGATTACAGGTGAGAGCCACTGTAATCAATTTTGTAAAGTTAAAAATATTTCATAGGCTTGGCATGGTGGCTCACAGTAATTCCAGCACTTTGGGAGGCCGAGGGGGGCAGATCACTTGAGGTCAGAAGTTTGAGACCAGCCTGGCCAACGTGGTAATATCCTGTCTCTACTAAAAATACAACAGTTAGCCAGGCGTGGTAGCATAGGCCTGTAGTCCCAGCTACTTGGGAGGCTGAAGCAGGAGAATCACTTGAACTCAGGAGGCAGAGGTTGCAGTGAGGCAAAATTGCACCACTGCACTCCAGCCTGGGCAACAGAGCAAGACTCTGTCTAATCAAAACAAAACAAAACAAAACAAAAACCCAAAAAGCTTCATAGATAGTGTGCATACTTCTGTTAATCTCATTAGAGGCACATAAATTTAGTTCTTGTTCAGCCCAACAAGATAAAGCGTATCTCTGTGTTCTTATAAAGACATTTTAAAATCAGTCTTCTGAAAATAGATTAATAAAATATTAAAATCACCTAGGGTCACTATGGAACAAAGAAATCCTAATTTAAAGAGGAAAGTGGCCCTTGATCAAACTATTTAATATGGCCTTAGTAGAATTAGCTGTATTTAGGTCAAGTCAGACTTTATTGTGAAATGTAATAGGTGGCTGCATTCTCTTCATTTTAATCAAAGAAACTTAAATGGCTTCTTTTCTTCCACATGTCCTATCCTTGACAAGATGGACAGTATCACTAAGGGGCCTGGCTTTCTATCACGTGATGCTAGGAACTATAAACTTGTACTTAACTGTTCTCCTAGTTTCTCTTTTATCTGTGTATCTTTGCCATTCTGTTTTCTCAATGAGTAGTACATTCTCTCCCATTCAGGTACCTTAATGGTCTCTATTTTATTTTATTGCTGTATAATACCACATACTTATTTTTTAGTTTCTGAAGATTAGTAATCCAGGAGTGGCTTAGCTGGATAGTTCTGTCTCTGGTTCTCTCATGAAGTTGGAGTCAAGCCATCAGCTAAGGCGGCAGTCATCTGGACTACACTGGGGCTGAAGACCGTGATGCCAAGCTCACTCACGTGGCCTTTGGTAAAAGGCCTCAGTCCTGTGCCATATGGACCTCTCCATAGGGCCTCATGACATGGAAGCTGGCTTTCCTCAGCACAGATGACCCAAGCAAGAGAGATAGCAGCAAGATAGAAGCCAGTGTCTTTTATAATGAACCTCAGAAGTGACATAGCATCATGTCTATAATACCATATTGGTCAACTATTGTACAATAAGTGACTACTCAAGGGTATAAATACTAGAAAGCAGAGATTATGGGGACCCATCTTAAAGGCTGGCTTCCACAGACTTAGGTGTAAAATTCTTAACACAATTGTAGCAAATAGAATTCAACAATATATTAAATGGATAATATAACAAAGGGGTGTAGCCCAGGAATGCATGGTTGGCTTAATATTTGAAAATTAATAAGCAGAATTCAATATATTAACAGACAAAAAGACAAATTATAGATTTATCAAATATATTTCACAAAATCCAACATCCTTTCCTCATAAAATTTTAGTCTCATGACACTAGGAATAGAAGGAATAGATGTGATAAACAAAGGTCATGTTTGCAAAACCTACATTTTATGATCACACTTAATGGTGAAAGACTGTATATTTCCCCCAAAAAGTCAGGAACAAGGCAATATGTTCTTTTTTGCTACCTCTATTCAATGTTGTGTAGAAGTTCTTGCCGGGCACGGTGGCTCAAGCCTGTAATCCCAGCACTTTGGGAGGCCGAGATGGGTGGATCACGAGGTCAGGAGATCGAGACCATCCTGGCTGACACAGTGAAACCCCGTCTCTACTAAAAATACAAAAGCTAGCCAGGCGAGGTGGCGGGCGCCTGTAGTCCCAGCTACTCGGGAGGCTGAGGCAGGAGAATGGTGTAAACCTGGGAGGCGGAGCTTGCAGTGAGCTGAGATCCGGCCACTGCACTCCAGTCCGGGCGACAGAGCGAGACTCCGCCTCAAAAAAAAAAAAAAAAAAAAAGAAGTTCTACCCAGTGCAATAAGGCAAGAAAAACATATAGGTATCCACATTGCAAAGGAAGAAATAAACCTGTCTATTTGAAGATGACATGATTATCTACCTAGAAAATCCCGTGGGATCTGCATAAAAGTTATCAGCTAATAAGTTTAACAAGGTTGTGGGACACAAGATCAACATACAAAAATCATTTGTATTTCTATATTCTAGCAACAAAGAATTAGACATTAAAATTTAGAAAATCAACATTTATAGTAATGTTAAAACATGAAATGCTTATGGGTAAATCTGGCTAATATGTGAAGGACCTGTACATTGAAAAGTACAAAACCTTGTTGAGTAAAATTACAGAGGCAGATCAGAAGATTTGTGTTAAGATGTCAGTTCTCAAAATGATCTATAGATGACAAGGTAGACAAATATATCAATGACACAGAATAGATAATCTAGAAATAAACTAATCTAGAAATAGACAATACATACATTGTCAATTTGAGGCTGGGCGTGGTGACTCATGCCTGTAATCTCAACATTTTGGGAGGCAGAGGTGGGAGGATCACTTGAAGCCAGGACTTTGAGATCTGCTTGGTCAACATAATGAGAACCTATCTTGGAAGGAAGGAAGGAAGGAAGGAAGGAAGGAAGGAAGGAAGGAAGGAAGGAAGGAAGGAAGGAAGGGAGGGAGGGAGGGAGGGAGGGAGGGAGGGAGGGAGGGAGGGAGGGAGGGAGGGAGGGAGGGAGGGAGGGAGGGAAGGAAGGAAGGAAACTGTCAATTCATTTTCAACTAAGGTGCAGAGGCATTTCAATGGAGAAAAACAGGATTTTCAACAAATGGTGCTGAAACAATTAGATATCCACCTTCAAGAAAGTAAACTTTTATACGTACCTTGCACCAAATATAAAAATTAATTTGAAATAAATCATAGACCTAAATGTAAAACATAAAACTATATAAAACTTCTAGAATAGGCTGGGTGTGGTGGCTCACGCCTGTAATCCCAGCACTTTGGGAGGCCGAGGAGGGCAGATCATGAGGTCAGGAGATCAAGACCATCCTGGCTAATATGGTTAAACCCCGTCTCTACTAAAAAAGTACAAAAATTAGCCTGACGTGGTGGCATGCACCTGTAGTCCCAGCTGCTCGGGAGGCTGAGGCAGGAGAATTGCCTGAACCTGGGAGGGGGAGGTTGCAGTGAACCGAGATCATGCCACTGCAATCCAGCCTGAGCTACAGACTGAGACCCTGTCTCAAATAAATAAGTTTTAAAAAGATTTGAAGATTTGAATAGGTACTTCAATAAAGAAGGTAAGCTGATAGCAAATGAGCATACAAAAAGATGCTAAACATCATTAGGGAAATGGAAATGCAAACCATGATAATGAGGTACCCTGACACATGTATTAAAATGTGTAGAATTTAAAGGACTCATCATGCAAGGCGTTGACCAGGATACAAAACTCTCACAGATTGTTGGTTCCAAGATAAAATGGCATAGCCATGTTGAAAAGAAGTTTGGCAGTTCCTTAAAAGTTAAATATAAATTTGGCAGCCGGGTGTGGTGGCTCACGCCTGTAATCCCAGCACTTTGGGAGGCTGAGGCTGCTGGATTACCTGAGGTCAGGAGTTTGAGACCAGTCTGGCTAACATGGTGAAACCCCATCTCTACTAAAAATACAACAAAATTAGCTAGGCATAGTGGTGCATGCCTGTAATTCCAGCTACTTGAGAGGCTGAGTCAGGAGAATTGCTTGAACCTGCAAAGTGGAGCTTGCAGTGAGCATAGATTGCGGCACTGCACTCCAGCCTGGGTGAGAGAGTGAGACTCCTTGAAAAAAAAAATTTGTTTTTGCATATTGTCTAGCAATAATATTGGGAGAAAGAAGCCAGGCACAAAAAGTATCGACTTCATTATTCCATATATATGATGATTAAGAATCAGCAAAACTAATCTATGATGGAAAAGGTCAGAATAGTCAAGTTCTATGGAAGGGGTATGTATCTATTGAGGGAGGACCACAAGGGAGCCTCCTGAGTGCTGGATTTATCTATATTTTTATCAGTTGTGGCTACAGATACATTTCTAAAAATTAGGCTGAACACTTAAAATTTGTTTTACTCTTTAGTGTTATACCTCAATTAAAAAGAAAAAAGTATCTTAATCTATGTATTTTGAAGTTTGAAAATATATTTTAAAATAATTCATTGATTTAAGAGAGAGTTTAAATAACTTATTCAAGACTTCATAACTAGCAGATAGTGAGTGAGGATTAAAATCCAGGTCTGTCTGGCTCTGAGATCCCTGCTTTGAATTATTAGGTTGGTGCAAAAGTAATCGTGGTTTTTGCCATTGAAAGTAATGGCGAAATACTACCGTTGTTGCAGTTAATACTCTGCTATGCTGTTTCCCACTACACCTTCTAATCCCAACAACATTCTGAAAAATGCCGTACATACTAACCATGACTTTTGAAAGAGTAAACGAATAAAATAGTTGGGTTTCTAATTTTTAAGCTATCAGGATTGAGGAGCAGTGGAAAAAAGCTAAGAATAAAGAGAGAGCAAATATTTTTAGTGAATTTCACAATTAGCAGTTTGAGAAAAAGGCCCATTGGTATGAGGTGGCTCAGCCTGTGGTATCCGAGGAGGAAGGGTCAAAAGCACAAAGAGAGAGTGCCAGATGGTGATTGGGGCCAGAGGGCTGTCGCCAGGGTCATGCTCAAGCTAGTGAGAATTAAGAAGAATCTTACACAACAAGCTTATGCAACACCAGCCCAAAGCCAATTATTGTTCTTGGACTTAGGGTATGTTTCCTCTTTATTTGTAGGAAAGTGTATCTTTGTATGTGTGTGTTTGCAGGGGATAGCAAAGAGCAGTTCTGGGAATAATGAATCAACATTTGAGAGCAGAGTTGGGCTATAATTAGGTGAGTGTAATTGTTTCAGTGGAAAAGTTTTTCTCACACTCTTTCCCTTCCCCCAGTGATTTGGCAGGCTGAATTTGGCACTGCTCAGACAGCCTCAGCAAAGGGCCTGAGGACACTAAATTCTATCCCATCTCATTTACTGAGCTGTTGGGCAATGGAATGGTGCTCTTGATAACTTGCTTCCAGGGGGTGAGAAGCAAAATACCAAAACTTACAGTTCCTGTGTTGGGTTGCAGGTGGAAGTTGAAAGCTCTACCCCTGCAGAACAAAGTTGTAAGACCAACTACTTTGCTTATTGGCCTATTCTCAATCAGAGACAAGAGTATCCAAATAGTGATCAAATTAAAGGCCCACAGTACTCTTTGGTTAACATTTATTAGTCAAAAGCTATTTTTGTCTCACTCTTCTATCCTCGTATCCAAATTTGGTTGGCCTTCCAAAAATGACACTCCAAGGTCTTGTTTCTGGAGCTGTCTGGAGTCCTCTGGAATGGAATGTGGCAGCAGCCCTCAGCCCCACTGCCTGTCCTACCCTAATCTGCCCTGCTGTCAGGGGTGGCATAACTTGAGGGTAATGATGAGCTAATATCTGAAGCCCTGGAGCAGAATGTATTTGCTTAAGCCGGGTTTTTTGGCTTGATTTTTCACTTATTTTTTGAGTGTATTATAGGCTAGTTCTTGTGAGTCAGCTGCTTTCCTGGGGGCCTTGTCCCAGCTGGGCATGGTTACTGTTTTTTGTAGATTTTCCCGCAGGGCTATTTCTGTGCAGTAGAGGGCAGTATTTTCAAATGCTCAGGTATTAGCGCCTCAGCCTGAGGAGAATGTTTAACCCAGATCCAAGTTACACAGGGTTGAGTAAAAGCCCACCTGCTTGACCATCTGAGAGATGCTAACATCATCCATACCCCGATCCTCTGTGTCATACCAGCAGATGAAGGGCACCCAGGTTCATTAACAGAAACTTGGAAATGCAGAGAAATAGCAAATTTAAAGTGACCTCTTTTCGAATACAGGTGCTATTAATGTTTCTGTGTATTTTTCTCTTAGGTATTTATTTTCTATGTACCTTAAAGAGTGTTTAAATAGCCAGGCGCGGTGGCTCACGCCTGTAATCTCAGCACTTTGGGAGGCCGAGGCGGGCGGATCACCTGAGGTCTGCAGTTCAAGATCAGCCAGACGAACATGGAGAAATCCCGTCTTTATTAAAAATACAAAATTAGCTGGGGTGGTGGCGCATGCCTGTAATCCCAGCTACTCGAGAGGGTGAGGCAGGAGAATCGCCTGAACCCGGGAGGCGGAGGTTGCGGTGAGCCGAGATCGCGCCATTGCACTCTAGCCTGGGCAACAAGAGTGAAAGTCCGTCTCAAAAAAAAAAAAAAAAAAAAAAAAAGTGTTTAAATAATTAACACTGTAGCAAAAACATTTCCTCAAATTGTGTAATTAATATTTATAAGTCTACTTTTAATTTGCCAAATCATATTTCTTCGGGTGGATTTGTTAACCTTTTACTTCGTGTCGAACATTAATATTTTTTCTTCCAGGTTTTTGATAATATAAATAATGCTATGACAAATATTTTTTAATAAGAGGCTTTCCATATTTATGTTTCCTGAGTATGGATTCCCAGACATAGAATTATTTGGTCAAAGGATATAAATATTCTTTTTTTTTTTTTTTTTTGAGACGGAGTCTCGCTCTGTCACCCAGGCTGGAGTGCAGTGGCCAGATCTCAGCTCACTGCAAGCTCCGCTTCCCGGGTTCACGCCATTCTCCTGCCTCAGCCTCCCGAGTAGCTGGGACTACAGGCGCCGCCACCTCGCCCGGCTAGTTTTTTTCTGTATTTTTAGTAGAGACGGGGTTTCACCGTGTTCAGGATGGTCTCGATCTCCTGATCTCGTGATCCGCCCGTCTCGGCCTCCCAAAGTGCTGGGATTACAGGCTTGAGCCACCGCGCCCGGCCAGGATATAAATATTCTTAAAGCTCTGATGACTATTTTTCTTTGCATTGCTAGGGAATTTTACTAATTTTACTAATTCATACTTGTGTCTTAGCTTTTTTTATTGCTGCCATAACAAATTACAACAAACTTAGTGGTTTAAACTACACAAACTTATTATCTTATATTTCTGCAGATCAGAAGTCTGGTACAGGTCCCATCAGGCTAAAATCAGGTTGTTGTCAGGGCTGAGTTTCTTCCCATAGGCTCTAGGGAAGAATCCTTTTTTTTTTTTTTTTTTTTTTTTTTTTTTTTTTTTTTTTTTTTTTGCTCATTCAGATGGCAGCATGGAGTTCTATGGGGTTGTGGGACTGAGGCTCCTGTTTCCTTGTTGGCTGTTAGCTGGGGCTGTCCTTAGCTCCCCCACGCCTCTCTCTGGTCCTTACAGATGGCGCCTACATCTCAGAACCAGACTGAGAGTGGAATCCTTCTCATGCTGCCATTTTCAGACTCATTCTGTTGCGTTTGGTTGTTGTATCTCTCTGACCCAGCCGGAAAGGTTCTATATTTTTAAGGGCTCATGGGATTAGACAGGACCACTCAGATAACCAACAATAATCTTCCTCTCTCAGGGTCCTTATGCTTAATCCTATCAGCAGAGTCCCTGTTGCCATGCAAGGTAACATATTCTCAGGTTCTGGGATTAGGGCATGGATAACTCTGGGGGCCATTATTCTTCCTACCCCACCAACAATACACAATTTTTTATTTCACCAAATCTTAACCTCACCAGATATTATAAACACTTGTGTAATAGTTTGATCGATAAAAAGTATCTTATTTAAACATGTATTTTTGTTTAGTTGTGAAGAACATTTTTTGTACTTTACAGTTACTTTTGTTTATATGTCTTTCTTGTTGGCAGGAGAAACATATCTTTTCTGTCATTTCCCTGCCAGTTCTACTTATTGCTTGGACTTTAATACATTTTTTCTTCTTGAAATCACATTTGCCTCTTTTTTGTTTATTCTTCATTTGCTTCAATCATCCTCAAGCAATGTCCCACAAAAGGAGAATGAGAACCAAATTTCCCCAGTTCTTGGAAACTTTATTCTCATATTTGATAGATATTTTGACAGGGTGGATACTTTTAAGTTTAGGAGAATTTTTCTTTAGGAGTTTAATGGTCTTGCTTCATTGGCTTCAAACATCCATTATTGTTCATGAAAAGCCTGATGCTAGTCTGATTCCTATTTGTAGGTAAACTATTTTTTCCTTCTCTGGAAGGCTTAAGAATCTTTTCTGTATCTTGGGACACATAAAATTTCACAATGATATTCCTAACAGAGAGTATGTACTCTGATAGCCCCCCTTCTTTTTCTGATAGGTTCTTCTGATATTAACTAATTAATGTAAATCTTTTTATTATGGAAAATGTAGAGCACATACGAAAGAAGATAAAATAGTGTAATAAACCTACATATATTATGTATCACTCACCCAACCTCTATCATGGTCAATTTATTGTCAGTCTTGTTTCATCTCAACCATTTACTGTCCTTACCAACCCAGTACCTTTTTTTTTTTTTTTTTTGAAATGGAGTCTCACTCTGTCACCCAGGCTGGAGTGCAGTGGTTTGATCTTGGCTCACTGCAACCTCCGCCTCCTGGATTCAAGCGATTCTCCTGCCTCAGCCTACTGAGTAGCTGGGATTAGCAATTAATTATTTCAGTTTTAAGAACTCTGGTAATATCTTAATTTCTTCTTCATTATGAAGGATAGTTTTGCTAACATGGAATTCTCGATTGACGTTCTTTTTCTTTCAGCACCTTGAATATGTTATACCATTGCCTTCTGACTTCCATGGTATCTGATGAGAAGTCAGTATTTAATTTTATTAATGGTCTCTTTTATCATGTGTGCTTTTTTTTTTTTTTTTTTTTTTTTTTCCTTCTTAAGGAGCTTCACTCTTGTTGCCCAAGCTGGAGTGGAATGGGGCAATCTTGGCTTTCCACAATCTCCACCTCCCTGGTTCAAGCAATTCTCCTGCCTCAGCCTTCTGAGCAGCTGAAATCATTTTTTTCATGATGCTTTTAAGATTATCTTTTAGTTTTGGGCATTTAATAATTTGACTATAATAGGTCTAGATTTAGATCTTTTATATTTATTCTACTTGGAGTTCATTGAGCTTCTTTGATGTGAAGAATAATATTTTTAATTAAATATCAAATTTTCTTGGGCATTATTTTCTTATGTATTCTTCCTGCTCTATTTTCTCTCTTCTTTCAGGACTCCCATTATGCATATGCTGGTATGCTTGATGGTATCCCATAGGCCACCATTTATAATAGCTTATTTAAGGTCTTTGACTAGTAAGTTTGATATCTGGGGTTTCTCAAGGACAATTTTTGTTACCTGTTTGTTTCTCTTGTGGGAGCCATACTTTCCTTCTTGTAAGCATGTTTCTTTTCTTTTTTTTAAAACTGGACAATTTGAATGATACATTGTGGCAATCCTGAAAATCAGGTTTTCCCTATCCTCAGAGCTTGTTGTTGCTGTTTGTATATTTAGTGACTTTTCTTGATTAATTTTTCAGTCTGAACTCTTTGCATGTGCAGCCACTGAAATTTCAGCTATGGTAACTTAGTGGTCAGCTAATGATTGGACAGATTTTCTTAAATATTTTGAAACAAAAATTCTCCACTCTTTACTGAGGGGTTCTCTGTGTGTTTTGGGGTGCACCTTCAATGCATTGGCCAGAAATTTACAACTGTTTTTTAGTCTTCACTTTCTGCTTCCACAGAACCTAAAGGTCAGACAGAGGTGAGAACATAGGTCCTTTTCAGGTATTTTCTGGACAGACTTATGGACTAGTATGTGTTTATGGCCTTCTAGATTACCAAGAGTATGTTGGAACTTTTCAAAGTCCTCTGTGGATGTATAAATATCCAGCTTTTTCTTTTCAGTTTTTTGGCCAACTTCTTGCTTGCCCCAACTGGTATTGCTGCCCTAGGCCACTGCAGTTTTAAACCATTGCCACTGATTGTTTTTGACAAACATCTTGGGGATAAGGCTTTTTACTAAGTGAGATCTGAATCAGGTTAAATAGAGACAAGTCCTGAGGGGAGACAGGTAAAATAGTAATAATTTTCTGGGGATAGTATTTTAGGGGAGCTCCAAACCTTCTTCTGCCTCTCATGGCTGATAGTGGCTGGGTATTTTTGTTTTTTTTTCCCCCAAGCTATCTTGTTTTTGAGGCTGCTGTAGAGCTGGGCAGAAGGGGATAAAAATAGAGCAAGTTAAAACTTAATAAAGCTCATTGTTTTTACCTAGTTTCAGCTGTTTTTCTTTAATAAATTCTCCTCAGATTGTTGTAAGCCTTTAGTTAACATTCAGAATTCTAAATAAGTTTATTTTGATAATTTCTTCAGTGTTCTTTTTGTTTTGTGGAGGAATAGATTTTCAGAGGTGCTTACTCCAGCATCCTGGAAGTGCTTCTCCTTTTGGTGACATTTAAATGCAATCTCAGGTGGAGGGAGGTAAAAATGCATGTAAATATGATATCCTGAAATGACTAATTTTTAAAAACAGAATTTTCATGTTTCTTTTCTTCCTGTGAGATACTGGCTACAACACATCTTACACAGGCAAATTATTTTATAATTATGGTTCAAGGTTTGCAAACATGGGGTGTTAGCTTGAAAAAGAACACATCTCATGATGTATTCTGAAAAAACAAAAGTTAGTGGATGGTCATACACCCATATGCCCTTTTATCAAAGGATGCCATTTAGAAGACACAAATATTTTTCTCTCTTGACAATTTTTTTGATCACAAACAGGAATTATCATTATAGGGTTTTATTTTATTGGTGGACAAAACCAAGCATCAAAATTTTATTGTTCAGATTAATTATAACCAATGGTTATCTGAGAACTGTGATTCTTTTAACCTTTGTTTATCCTACTTGATTTAGGTGAATGAACCAAAAAGGATTTAATAAGTGATGAAGTTGAACCCAGCACTTTACTATACCCTTGTAGGAATACAAGAGATGAGGTCCAGAGGCCCCAGTCTTTGCTGTCTTTTAAAAATCTCCTAACATATTCTGTATTTTCTTATTCCTCATGCTCTTCAGAATATTCTCTACAGAAAAAAGCTGTTTAACTTACGAAGAAAAACTCTACATAGTATTTACAAATTAGCCCTTGACTGAAAGCATAATAAAAATATCAATTTTCAGTTGGCAGACCAAATAAAAGTTCTATTTTTGACACTTTTCCTTATATTTTTCAAATATGCAACTAAAATTGTGATGATAGTTTCACATTTCCATAATCCATTTCTTTCTTTTTTTATATTGGATCTGTTTAGGTCCCCAAACCCAGAATACCAATTTTATTTTCATCTGATTCCTCTTTTTTTCATGAAAACTGCAAATTAAGTCCTTTTATTTTATTCCAAAAACCAGCTTCCTTTCATTCCTCCATCCCTGGTTTCTCAAATAATTGCTCCTTTGTGAAGAACCAAACAATAGCAAACCACTGGTAATCTGTTACTGGTTTAAGTCCTATATTTAACCAGCAAATTGTTTAATCAGAAACATAATCTGACCTATTGGGTAACCAAATTTTGTTTAATATATCTGAGAATAATACATTCTCATTTAGCTTTCCATACACAATGGAGGATTTTTAGTATAAAATTGGATGCACCAAAATTATATCATTTGATAACATATGAAAGTGGAAAATTAGAAGTTTAACCAAGATTTGACTTTTGTTTTTATCATTCCACAGAAGAAATGGTACCCTCTTCTACTCCCCCCCCACTTTTTTTTTGGAAGCTCAGAATTCTTCATTATTGCCATATATACATTTTGGATATGCTCATGATTATATAATATTGTGTTTCAGAATTGAATACTTTGTGGGTTCTTTCTAGAGACACTGTCTTTTAAACTAATTCCAAAGTAGAAATAAAAATGCTGGAGATTTGGGATTTTGAGATAGGAGCCCAGTTCAATGCATTTGCTCCTGGGCAGTCTTCATCCCTTCCCTTTTATTCTATTAACCCTTTGATAAATCACTTCAGATTTTGAGCAACTTGTTGGGTTCTCTTTACAGCATTTTCCATGGGATGGTTGCTCTGCACTGGATTGAGAAACAAGGTACCTGGGTTTTCATCCAACCTAGTTATTAACTAGAGTAACTTGAGGCCAGTCATTTATTTTTGAGGCTGTTTCTTTCGCTGTAGAATGGAGCAGAGAGTGTGTATGTGTTGGAAGGGGGAAGGCGTTGGGCTCAATGAACTTCAAGACTTCTTTAGGCTCTTATTTTATATTTTTCTGTGGCTCAAAGCAGAAATATTTCTGGTTATCCAATAGAAGCCTTAATTTATCTAGTGCTTTTGACTCTTCCTGATTTCCTGATAGTCATCATCTTTCTATATATTTCCACATGTATATTTATGTTTAATATATATGTATACACACATATGTGTATGTATACATATTCTGTCTTCTATATTCTAGCTATTTAACATTTATTGAGTGGTTAATATGAGGCAGATACTATGGTAACAGCTTTACATTTATAAACTCATGTAATCCTCACAATAATCACCCAGGATATGTATCAGGAAAAAGAGTCACAGAGAGGTTAAATAACTTGCTCAAGATCACCCGGATAGCAAGTAGCTGAACTATGATTAAAACTCAAGTAGCCAATAACCAGAATCGTGTTCTTAATCATTGCACTATACCTTGTGTGTAAGAATCCTATGTTCCATCTTAATGTAGCTTCAAGCTGCTATCTTTTTATTCTTTGCCTTTCACTGTAAAACTGTATAAACTATTATTTCTCACTCACTGTTTCTCCATTCCTGCACATGCTAATTTCTCAACACCTTACAAACTGGCTCCTCCTTCTCATTATCAAGGATCGTAGCACCTAGTTCAGCATCTCTCTCTTCCGCATCGTTTTGTTACAGTCTCTGACTACAAGTAGATATTTGATTCTCCTTTTTGCTCTACTTATCAACACTAAATGCCTTCCTCTCTTCTTTGCTTCAGCTGCACACAGGTACCAGTGTTTGGGACCTTGTCACCATTTGTTTTGTTTGTACAACATGGTCTGCACTTTCTGGCCTTGACGTCTTTGCTGACTTGGTTCTCTTTACCAGGAATTACAAGTTGTATTTGTTCTTCAAGACCTGGCAAAATGTGATTTTCTCTATGGATGGATGGATCTCACTTTGTGATCCATCCAACAAGAAGTCCTCTCGTCTTCCTCTAAAATCCTGTAACACTTGATCTAGATCTCACCGATGACATCCATTTTTTTAAAAAAGTTTTATTTATTTATTTATTTTACCATGTATTATAGTTATTCTAGCATGGTTTGAACTACTACTATGGGCTGTAGATTCTGGGGATACAAAGTGAAGACATAATTCCAACTTTCAACAAGTTTGGAGGCAGGTGGAAGATGTATTTATTTAAATATTCAACATGGAGACGAGGAAGAAGGGGTGAAAAGGCCATGCCAACTAGGGGTCCTGCAACTGACAGTGTACTGCAAATGTGACTCTTCAGGGGCTTTGCTGGAGAGACTGATGGGTTCTGGGGAATTATTATCCTCTGCAACTGCACAGAAGATCTTTCTTTTCTTTCTCTGGGGAAATTTCTGGCAGAGGCACTTGAGGCCTGCTGTAATCATTTAGGAGAGTAACTGTTAGTAGTTTCTGGGTGAGAGCAGATAACGATTGAGAGGGTATTCAGATACTCTGATGAAAGTAGATCTGGGTAGGGTTGAAGGAAATTGGAGATGGGAGCCTGGAGTAAGCAGGAGACCATTAAGGTTAGGTTAGTTAGTTAGGTTAGCTAAGCATACATTTAAGAAAAATAATTCTAATTATAATGGTAATAAGGCCAATATTAATTGAAGATTTACTATCTTTAGCACTATTCTAAACTCTCCAAGTATATGAACTCATTTATACCTTTCAACATTTCCACAGGTTAAATACCATTAATATCCCTATTTTACAGATGAGAAAACTGAAATACAGAAAATTTAGGCCATGGATGGAAGGGCTTCCTTTTTAGTTATGTTGTATGGGATCCTAGAAAGAAAATTTATTTTGTTGGTTGTGAGAATGTTGGAGAAATCTTGCCCAGATTCTCGTGGTCAGTAAGTGGTAGAACATAGACTAAAGTTCTGTAATTGTGACTTTTTTTTTTTTTTTCAGGTGGAGTCTCGCTCTGTCGCCCAGGCTGGAGTGCAGTGGCACAATCTTGGCTCACTGCAACCTCTGCCTCCCAGGTTCAAGCGATTCTCCTACCTCAGCCTCCCGAGTAGCTGGAATTACAGACGCCTGCTACCAGACCCAGCTGATTTTTGTATTTTTAGTAGAGACGGGGTTTCACCATGTTGGCCAGGCAGGTCTCAAACTCCCAATCTCAGGTGATCCACCCACCTTGGCCTCCCAAATGCTGTGATTACAGGCGTGAGTCACTGCTCCAGGCCTGTAATTCTGACTTCTTATCCTACTGTCATACTGTTCACTTCCCTGATTCTTGCTGATGGTGAAGTAAGGAAACTTCCCAGTGTAACACAGCCACTAGCTTTTTTTCCTCCCTGGTCAGGATGCATTGGCAGGTAGAAGAGCTGGGTGGAGTTTTTGGAGGCAGAGAAGGGAAAGAAAAGTAGGATCCAGAGATAGAGGATACCCTGAGCCCCGTCAGGAAAGTATTAGGACCAAGCTGGCCCTTAGTTTGGGTTCTTCCATGCCTGGGAGTCTCAGTTACTGGCATAAGGTTGGCCTTCCCTGATCACTGCTGGAATTTTAGGCCACACGAGTACCATGTTTCTCCTCCAGCCATCATGCCTCACCCTTCAGTGGCAGAGGTAGATCAGGGTGAATGATGTCTGAAACTCTCCATTCCTCAATGTAAAAATCATATTCTCTCCACCCATGGAGGAATAACTTGTTTGAAGGACAAGGATCAAAGCTCATTGCTAGCCTTAGTCTGGGATGGGATTTTTTTAAAGGACGGATACAGTGTTGCCTGTCAAGACCCAAAGTTCCCATCCCCTCCACATCCTGATGTCCCACTGTTTCCATCATGCTACCTACATGCCTCTACTTCATCCTTTAGCAATTTATCTTTCTCTACTATGAGATTTAGACATCTGCTGCTGCATTAGCTATAGTTCCTTCAACTTATTGGAGCTTATTGGAGTAAGAACTGCTGAAAGAGCTGGGCACCCATGGTCCACTGCATTTTCCCACTTGGTTCTTTTTATTCTTCCTTCCACAATGGACCTGAGAGCTCAAGGAGCTTTTGTGTTCATATTTCCCCAACTGACTCCTAAAGGTGACTTCCAGGACAGGCAAGGGATATTCTCTCTAGTCTCCTTCTGTCTTCTTTGTTTAGGAAGCAGACATTTCCAGCTTTCTCAGGTAGGTTTTATCTCAGGTATTCATTCATTCATTCCACATTTAACAAATATTTTATAAATCCCTAGTATGTGCTAAGAATGGTTATAGACACTTGGAGATATGCTAGTAAACAATATAACAGTTCTTACATTCTAGGGGGTATAAATAAATAAACTATATAGTTTTTTTTTTTTCTTTGAGACAGGATCTTGCTCTGTTGCCTAGGCTGGAGTGCAGTGGTGTGATCATAGCTCATTGCAGCCTCAAACTTCTGGGCTAAAGTGATCCTCCTGCCTTTGCCTCCTGAATAGCTAGGACTATAAGCATGTTCCATCACGTGGCTTTTTTTTTTTTTTTTTTTTTTTTTTTTTTTTAGTAGAAACAAAGTCTGTGTTGCCTAGGCTGGTCTCAAACTCCTGGCCTCAAGATATCCTCCCACTTCAGCCTTCCAAAAGTGTTGGGGTTATAGATGTGAGCCACCATGCCTGGCCTGCAGTATGTTAATAAATTCTAACATGAAACAAAAGATGAGAAAGGGGGATAGAAAGTGGTAATGGACATAAAATATTAGAAAGGGATGCCAGATTTCAGTGGTAAGGTCCTTTAGGAAGGAAGGGAACAATGTAGGTGGCTACATGGGGAAGAGTAGCCCATGCAGAGGGGGTAGCAAATGCAAAGGCCCTGGGGTTGGTTGTCTGATCTGAGGAGGTGTATTGGCATAATCTGATTAGTAGGAGCAGGTTGGAGCTGCCTGAATAGGGCCATAGTTAGGGAATACCCTGTAGAGCAGAAGTCATGCCTGATATACTGTACCAGGTACGGCAACTGAAAGAAGATTTAGTTGGCATTGCAAAACCTGGAATCTAAGGAGAGAGGACACATATAGGTGGCAATCTGGGCCAGAGATCAGTAATGGGTGGAGAGAATGTATTTAATGGGTGGAAAGCAAGAGTGGTGGGAATTTGCCTATTGTTGGCTCTAAACATTCTATGCTCTGCTCTGTGTTGTCAGATCTGAGGCTCTGCAAAGTGCAGTCAGAGATTCCTTTACCAGTAGGCTTCCTCTTAGGTTCTGTCAAGAGGAGGCAGAAGATGGAGACTGAAAGTCAGAAGGAGGAGAGAAGAGAGTAATTTTCTCTTTCTTTCTCTTTCTTTCTTTCTTTCTTTCTTTCTTTCTTTCTTTCTTTCTTTCTTTCTTTCTTTCTTTCTTTCTTTCTTTCTTTCTTTCTTTCTTTCTTTCTTTTCTTTTCTTTTCTTTTCTTTTCTTTTCTTTTTTTTTTTTGAGACGGAGTCTCGCTCTGTCGCCCAGGCTGGAGTGCAGTGGCGCAATCTCAGCTCCCTGCAAGCTCCGCCTCCTGGGTTCACGCCGTTCTTCTGCCTCAGCCTCCCAAGCAGCTGGGATTACAGGCGCCTGCCACCACGCCTGGCTAATTTTTTGTGTTTTTGGTAGAGACGGGGTTTCACTGTGTTAGCCAGGATTGTCTCGACCTCCTGACCTCATGATCCGCCCGCCTCGGCCTCCCAAAGTGCTGGGATTACAGGCATGAGCCACCGCACCCAGCCTTCTATTCTTTTCCTCCCTCAGCCTTGGGATGGTAACTGCTTTCTGCTTTCTGCAGTTATTCAATTTCTGCTCAGTCAGCTCTCCAACACCTGTGTGATCAATCAATTCCTTATTAAATCCATGCTGTTGAAAGACCTAATATGGTGTCTACTTTCCTGACTGAATCTTGACTCTTCGCCTACCCATTGACCAAGTACTTATTTGCCTGGATTTCTGAGTAATACCTCCCTGTGGGTTCCATGGTCTGAGCTCTACTCCTACATCAAAGAGTTACTGGGAATGCCAACATGAGTCTCTGAGTGGTTTCCTTGTCTGTCATAATTGGAATAACAATACCCATCTTCTATTCTGGTAGCAGTGTTAGCTAATTTACTAGAAAAGGCACCTGTACAGAGAGACCTGAAAAGGGTATGACTTCAAGTCACAGAAACCTGTTTGATGCAGTTTAAGCAGCAAATGGGAACACAGTATGTGGACACTAGTGTCATATGGAATCCAAGAGCAGGAGGAGCATCTTGACCTTGGGAAGAGCTTGTGACTGAGAACTGGAAAACTGCCAGGAGTCTCACTAGCCTTTGCATTTTTCTTCACATTGACTTCATTCTTTTTTCCCTGCTGGCCAGATCTATAGGGGAGGGAGCAGTACCAAGGTCACTGTAGAGGAGAAGACCTACAAACGCCTACTCTCCTGGACCTCAGTAATGCCAATGCAACTTGGAATTGGGGCCCAGATGAGATGTAGGTCTTTAATCCCAGATGGACTAACTGCTACTGAACAGATCCCCCTACCTCAGGCTCAGATTGATTCTAAGGAGGTGGGGAGGGATGAGACTGAGTCTGCAGATGAGGATCCAGGGGTCTCAGTTGCAGGAAGTGGGAGAGATGCAGACTCAGGACTCATCTCTCCATTCACCTCTGCCAGGTCTCTCAAGTGTATTCCAGATTTCTCATGAAAAAAAGAATAATAATTATTCTACCTCTAATCTTCATTCTGTTGAAGAAACTGGGTGTCCCCATGGGCTAAACAAAGAATGAGAGATTGCAGGGCTTGATCTGTGTTCTCAGAGATTACTGACATCCCATAGGGTGATCTTCTCTAGATTCCGTCCCCCTCAAACCACTCCCCTGACCCCTGATTGGTTTTGGGGTGCTTTGCCTATTTATTTTTTCTATTTGTTTTGTTCACCTCAAATCTCTTAAATGTTTAATATGAAAGCATTTTGTGCACCTGGGTTCTTCTGTGGGACATGAAGGGCCTTGAAGAACACAGTCTCTGTCCATAAGATAAACATCTGAGCCTTCCCAGAAACAAACAAGGATTACACAGAATCAGAATCTGGTCTTTATCCTGAAAGGCAATTTGAGTGCTACTGGACATTCCAAACTGGAATTGTACATGGAAAAATAACATTGGTGCTATACAATCCTTTCTGCTTTGAAATATGTTGTGTGTTAGAAACAGAGATGTAGTGTTTATGGTGTAACTCAGAACACTGGGATAGAGTTATGCATTAAGAGTGAGACGATAGGACATTATGCAAACAGAGTCCCTAAAGACAGATGTTTTAGTGGGTAAAATAATTTTTAATAATTACTTAGATACTCTTTCCCAATAAGTACTCACAGATATTAACCTCCCAGACTTCCAGTGTCCTCCAGAGATCGATGGGAAAAGTAGAATGAATCACTAAAAATAAAGCTCAATAACTAAACGTCCTTTATCTTCCAAACTTCTTGGATCAGTACAGTCAGTGGGGACTATGTTGATTCTCTCATGAATGCTGGAAAAACTCCAGCCTGGAAGCGAGGCAGCTGAGAGTCTTTAAGTTTCATAAGGAGGGTTATTATTATGTATAAGATGATTCCTGAAAACTGGGCCTGAGCATGGAAAAATAACACTGCTGCTCCAAGTTCACTCTGCTCGGACACAGGGGTGCATGAGGAGCTGGGCGATGGTTCAACCACCTGAAGGTTGTTTCCACACAATACAGACAAGGATAGGGTACAAATGGCAGTGGGGAGATTCAGGATACATAAAGCGGAAATTTTGACACCGAGTGTTGATAAACACTGAGAACTGTTAAGAGATCCTGTTTTCTGGAGATACTTAAAAGAAGGTTGCTATCTTATCTGACAGGAATGGTTTAGGGTGCCAGACTATAGCCTGGAGAAGGGTTTATATCCTTGACCATTATATAAAATAAGCCATTTTAAAAACTTTTTGTAGCCCCACTCTCTTCAAGGAAGCTAAAACTGAATTACAATTCTGAGATTTCTGTCTGTTTCTTCACCTCTCATCTTAGAATTTCTGTCAAGGCAAGGAATTGCTATTCTTTCTCTACAATGAAAAAGAAAATGAAAGAACAGTAAAGCAAGCAGGGAGACCAGATAACCTCATGCTTCAGAATTGAGTGTAAATTAATAGTCTAGCGGCTCCGAGGTTTGTTATTGATGCCAAATGGGCAGGAGGAGCACTGAGAATCACAAGAACTGGATTCAAACTCAGATTCTGTTACTTAACAGCAAAAAACCTCAACTAGGTTACCAAGTCCCTGAGCTCCATTTTCCTTTCTGTGAAGTGAGGATATTAATATCTGCACTGAGTACATATTGGGACTGTCTGAGGATCAGATGAAGTCATGTCTGTGAAAGCACTCCTTGAACTGTGAAATATTGTATGTGGCATTGTTAGAAGCAGACAAATAAGAATCTTATTTTGGCCATTAACCTTAACTTTCTCTTTACTTAACTTTTCAGTTCATCCATGGGAGAGTCACTAGATGGACTGATATGAATTTTCCTTTTTTGATTTCTCATCTCTTTCTCTAGTGGACATGCTAAGGGGGTAGGAACATAGTCATTGATGGCCTTCAGGAGAGCAAAGGATGGGAAAGAAAAGGACATAGATGATTTTCCATATGGATCACAAGACTTCAAGCCCTGAAAACCTAAGAATTAACTATTTCCCAACTGCTCTGAAATTTTTCCTATTCACTACACAAACACACAGCATTGTCACATGGACACACATTTTGTTGTCACACATACACACACGTATTCTAGTCTGGCAGGTATGATCTTGGACAAGTTAACTTCTCTGTGCATTGGTTTTCTCATATGGCCATTGGGAAAATAGTAGTACCCATCCTATAAAATTCTTGTGAGTGTTAAATGAAATAATAAACATAGAGTTCTTATCACAGTGTCTGGTATACGGTGTCAGAAGTTTTATATGTCAAAAGTTCTGCTGTATGTATACTGCATCTCCCCTCCTACCATTTGTACTCAATAAATTATTCTTTCTGGATCTTATTTGATCTTCACAACTCCTGTGAATTGTCAGTTCATATTGTCCCCCATTTTACAATTAGAAAAGTGAATGACTTGTTCAAGGTGACTCTGCCCCCTAGGGGTTTGTAATTGGATCATTTTCCATGAAAGTCTCTGACAGAAGAACACCACCTAGTAGTGTGCAGGGTTAGGACCCAGATGATAAAGTGAACAATCTCATAGAGTTAAAATTATCTTTGAAAGATCTTTAAATCACTCATAAGATAGTATAAATACTTCTGTGGATGACTTCATAGGATAATTCTTAAGGACACTAAGATTCGAGAATCATGTGGTAAATTCAGGAAGAAACTAAAAGCAAGTCTATATGCAGCTGTCTGAACATTCAGACTATTTTGCTTTTTAGAAAACCAAGGTGTTTCTATTGTCTACAAGAGTTCCACCATACTGATTTTTAAAGACTATTAATCCTTTTTGCCTTAATATATGTCAATGGGTTTGTCTATTATGGATAGATCAACTGGTAACAGGGAGTCTTAAGAGTTAGGTTCTAATATTGGAGGCCAGGCATGGTGGCTCATGCCTGTAATCCTAGCACTGTGGGAAGCCGAGGCGGGTGGCTCACTTGAAGTCAGTGATTTGAGATCAGCCTGGCCAACATGGTGAAACCCCGTTTCTACTAAAAATACAAAAATTTGCTGGGCATGGTGGTGTGCGCTTGTAATCCCAGCTACTCGGGAGGCTGAGGTAGGAGAATCGCTTGAACCTGGGAGGCAGAGATTGCTGTGAGCCAAGTACATGCCATTGCACTCTAGCCTGGGTGACAAGAGTGAAACTCTGTCTCAAAAAAAAAAAAGAAAAAGAAAAAGAATTAGGTTCTAAAATTGGTGCTTAAGTTAAATGTGTGCAGAATATAACTCCGACGTACACAATATTCTCTGGTTTTGTGTTAGTAAGGCATAATTTCTTTAAAATCGATGGATTGTCATGCTTGGCTAATTATTGGTGTAACAGACAATTTTGGGGGTGTCTTCTAATGTATGACATCCTTTTTCTGAGCGTTGACTCATGTATGCATATGAGCCCTTGGAGCTATATTCATATTATATGATCCATTGCCCTCTACAGTTTAGAGATAGAGGATGCACATAAGAAACACATTTGACCAGTAAAATTCTCCATCCCAGTATTCGAGAATTGGACTCCCATAATATCTGTCATTCTCTCATGATCGCTTGAAGTAAGGAGAGATAAATTTGAGAGCTAAGGCACTGTTACAGGTGCCTATTATAACCGCCTATAATATTATGTGAAAAGAAGTAGAAAAGGCTGGTTTGCTGAAAAAGAATGGGCTAAAGCAGAATGAGCAGCAGTAAGCAGAGGAGAGAGAGAGAGACAAGAAATGAATGAGAGAGAGAAGAAATAAGAGAACGAGGAGAGGAGAAGAAAAGAGGAGAGGAAAGAAGAGAAGAGAGGAGGAAAGGAGAAGAGAAGACAGGACAGGAGAGAAGAAAAACCTGTTGACTAAGTTAATGGTGGTGGTTAATTTGTGGCTTAAATTCCTTGTGAAGTTAAATGTACCATGTGGGTTTGGTTTCTGCGAATATCCATGTATCCTTTTAAGGTATGTGTGTGTTTCTCAAACTAAGTTAGGTTAATTCATTTTACTTTCATCCTTCATTTTATGTCCTGAGACATCACAAAAGCATCCAGCTCATAGCTATTTAGAGACAGAAATATTATAGTTATTTCAATGCTCAACTTTTGTATTTACTTGAACCTTGGTTTGTAGACTAGAAAAGGTCTTGAAAAGTCATCTTGCACATCTTACTTCTAATTAACACTGCATCTTGACCATTCCTAATAGATCTGTCCTATTTTTAGTAAAATCCCAGTAATGGAATTCTATATTGTTTTTTCAGTCATTTGTTTTCAGTGTAAAACAGTCCTCATAATGAGAATACATTACTTCCTATGGAACATAAATAATTCTGAATACAATGACTCAAATTTCCCAAGCCAGACCAACCAGGGGGTAAAATCTGTTCACAGAAGAGTAATAAAACGGTATTTCTCCACATCTGTTCCCACAATATTAGGAATTCCAGTCTTACTCAAAACTCTACCAAATAGTTCTGGGAGTTCCCAGGAAATTTCTTTGTGTGTTCCATGGGTTAGTCCCTTCAGCTTTGAAGTCAGCATTTGCTGTTTTCTTACTTTAAAGCTCTGGCTTCCCACAGCAATGGCTGGTGTCAAGGCTGAACACTGGTTGTCACTCAGCCAGAGTTGTCTCCAAAAACTGAGTCTTCAGTCTAATGAATCCTCCTCATGCTTTAAATATCCCTCAAATATTTTAGCAAAATATCACTTTCAGCTTTTCCTTGCTCTTTTCTTTGTAGAACCTTCTTCCTAGAGTTCGAGATTAGACCCCAGATTTGACTGAGAATAGCCTGAGTGATGGAGATGGTGTTTTGAGTGATTGATAGACATGATATTTTCCTCTGAGCTACTCCTTACTATTGACATAGCTCAGTTGTCCTTGGGACTTTTATCCCTTGGTCCTATGTTCAGTGACTTCTTCCCCAGAAGTGTCCTGGTCTATATACAAATAGACTCTTGACTGCCTAGTCTGCCTCAGACAAACCCTGGTGTATCTGGGTTTTGCAGTCTACATCACTGGCTCAGTCCTGGCTCAATTAAGACTATAACTTGAGTCCTAATTATACCTACACAGAAAAAAACAGTCTCACCTATGGAGTAGAACCACCTTAAAATGAAAAAGGAAAACACATACCTATACCTACAGGCCCTGTCCTTTATCAGGCTCTGTCTGGTTTTATGAAGTTGTTACTGTTTTCCACATTTGACCTATAGTATCACCAAATCTGTGAAATCACAGATTGTATTTTTGGTACATTCTTTATAGTAATGCCAAAGAGGTGAACTACTATAGGCATAGACATTTGAGGAGGATTTCTAGTTGTCTCTGGCAAGCACCCAGTAAAGTGCCTGATAAGAGACCAACACATATTTATTGAGTCGAGCTGCATGTCCTGGCCTGAGTCACCCTCAGACCTGACTTCAGATGCTGTAAGTTATTTGAAGAGTCTTCTTAATAAGTTGATATCTGCAGTGTCTTTTCTCTTCATAAAATAACCCTAGTTCTATTTTTTCTCTAAGGTCTTGCTTGCTACCTTTAATCATTTCCATGGCTGCCCTCTGAACCAATCCCATGTTCTCTGTGTCCTTTTCTGTAACAGCTGTGAGGCACAGATATTAACAGCTGCTGCTTTCTGACCCTCAGACTGGTGCTGAGCTTATGAGACTCTTAGGGACTTAACACTGACTCAACACTGGCTCTCAGTTTCATGGCCACCCTCATTGTTTGTGTGTGTGTGTGCCTTTCCGTTCCCCTTGTGAAATATCTCCTGCCCCTAACTTACTATGGAAATGTTCCTCCATGATCTCTTTCCATCCTCCCTTTCCTGTTTGCTCACTTCTTTTCTTGCTCATCTTGAGACCATGCAATCCCAGATTAACTACAAACAGAGAAGAGCTGGTGATAGCTCCAGAGCCCAGAGAAAGGAGGTCTCTTTACGAGAGGGCTGGCTCTCAAAGGTAAACTCGCTCTTCTTAACCTGCCTTTTGCCATCTACCGCCCTCTTTGGATCTCCTGCTCCTGGGTCCCTGCTTGCCCTGCATTCTCCATACTCACGGAGAATCAGGACCTCCAGAACAGCCCAGCATGGGCTTGGTCAGGAATGATCCAGGCTCTGAAGGGTTAAGCTGGAGCCTGGATGGATGGAGAGGGTTATTAGTTATCGTTTGGAGAGTGGAGTGAAGGCTCCTCCCCTGCTGCCTACCCGCCCCTTTCACATGATCTCTGACCATGGCTGTGGAAGCGGACAGAAGATAAAGGAGGGAAAAAAAAAGTTCACAAAATAATTTAGAAAGTCCTTATAAATGCTTGTGTTTTCATTTAGCAGCATGAATCCAGGACAGCAACAGACCCTCAGAGGCAGCAGCCAACTGGGAATTGAGTGGAAAAAAATAGGAATCCTGGATTCTGGCACTTTCCAGTTTTTTTTTTTTTTTTGGTGGGGGAAGCAGTGGTGGTGAGCGATTAAATCAAGTCTTTCAGGGGAGAGCTCAGCTCTAGGCTTTCATGGTCAAAACACTAAAGGTCAGCTCCGCGTGTGTGTCCCAACTGTCCCAGAAACTTCAACTCGAAGAAACCCCAAACTTTAAGTTGTGCTTATAGCTTCAGCTCAAGTAAGAAAAATGAGGTGTGGGGTAGGTGGCGTGGGGGATCACAGGATGGGGATCAAGTCTTAAATGGAGGGGAAGGAAGAGGAGATGGATATCAGTGGGAATAAGGCAGAAGGGAGCTGTGTCTTTAAGTCTGTCCTATGGTTATACATGTTTTTTCTTCTATGAATGGGTTTTGCTGTAAATTATAGCTTTGCCCATAGTCCCTTGGGTCAAAAGAAATAGCCTCCAAACAGAAAACAGCTCTGATTGGTGACTTTCCTTCTTCCCTCCCCAACCCCCTTCCTAATTGAAACCAAATGTGCAATATATTGGATGCTGGGATCCCTGGCGCTTTCCCAGGAATCCTCAGAATGTGAGGTTTCTCTCAAAGGCATCTTGCATCAGCCTGTGGATGTATGCCTACCACCAGGCTCCTTCACCAGCAAAGTGGAAAAAGAAGCGTTTCACAACAAATTCTTCTTTCTGGGTTGGGGAAACGCAGTGGATTATAGCTCTGTTTTCTTCTTTCCAAAACTGTGCACCCCTGGATGAAAGTAAGTTATGTGGGTCTTTTTTCTTTATTATTTTTTCTTGTTTGAAAATGAAAGCTCCGCATATACTTCTTTTGGTGTTTCAGGAAAAGTTTTAAAAAGGAAACAGAAGGGCGTTTTTCAGTCAGACAAGGAAGGGAACGGAATGAGGCACCACAGACTTGAGAAATCAGATCCCATGTTTTTGGGGGTCTGGATTTATGCTATGAAGGGAAGAATAAAGATCACTAATAACCAAAGAAGGCCGAAGCAAAATAAATGAATCCATAGCAGCTGCAGGATACAATAAACAGCGTTAGCAGAGCTGAAATTGTTGGCAGGCAAGACAGGCCGATTGCAGAGTTAGTTTCAGGATGAAGAAGGCAGAGGAAGAGAGCTAAGTTTTTAGACATTTAGTAGTGGTGTTAGAAGGTCCTGAGTTTTGGAGATAATGTAGACCAAGCACTTTTTGTTTTTCAGGGGAGTTGCTGATTTACTTGTGGAAGGGTAACTTTGGATGAGGGGTGGCTTCCCCCTGAGATTTGGGGTGGCTAGGGG
Source organism: Rhinopithecus roxellana (assembly GCF_007565055.1). Classification (NCBI taxonomy): domain Eukaryota; kingdom Metazoa; phylum Chordata; class Mammalia; order Primates; family Cercopithecidae; genus Rhinopithecus; species Rhinopithecus roxellana. The sequence goes on along the minus strand of NC_044556.1, from coordinate 53,896,397 downwards.
GAGGTTGGGTGCATGGAAGATTTTTCAGTTGTGACGATGAAATACAGCTTCCCAGACTTATCTCCTCACTGGCTCTTGGTGTCTTTTCCTTTGTTATGAAATGACTTGGGGCTGTTTTCATTTGGGACCTCTGAGTCCTGGCCTAGGTTCAAAAGTCCCATCCAAAGGGAAAGAGAACTGTTTGCAGTGGCTGAAACTCTCAGACCAGCCATTTGAGGCAAGAGTTCGTCCTGTTCAAGCCAGTAGGGGATTCAGCACCATTTTGCCGATCATTGGCTTCCTACAACCCAGAGTTGAGAGTCCTGAAAAGGGCCTTGGGCCTCTCATCTGACCCCCTCACTCCACAGATGTAAAAAATGATAGGAAGGGGACCGACCTGTTGGAGTCCCACAGTACATCTGTAGCGGAGCTGAAAATGAAATTGAGATTCTCTCCACTGCTAGTCCGGTGTTCTTTCCACTCCATACCTCTGCTTTCATTTCCTTTTTAAGGCTTATTCTGCCTGAGACAATAGAGGCAGTATGATGAGCAAGTCACCACGAGGACATTAATTATCAGTAATAGAGAGGATGCCAATGGCAGCTCATCAGCTAATGATGTCTATGGTTATATTTGTGTGTGTGTGTGTGTGTGTAAAATAAAAAGAAGCTAACTTCTTAGTATTTTCTATGCACCAGACTCAAAACAATACATAATTCATGCTCAGAGCTTTTCATACATAGTTTGATTGAGTTCTCACAGCTGTGTAAGGCATTATTTCTATCTTACATGTAAGGACATTAATGCTTAGAGAAGTGAAATGAGTTGCTCAATGAAATGTAGCTAATACATTTGAAACTCATGTATATCTGACTCTAAAATCTATGCTTGGAATCACTATTCAATGATACTCTCCTCATCTCCCTTGCATTTGGTTACTTTTGAGGTCAAATTCCATATTTCACCGGGTGCTCAGGAGGTGAAGGTGTCAAGCTACGGAGCAGTATGGATTCTCTCTCGGAGGCCACTCCTGCACTTGGCTGAACATTTATTGGGATATCAGATGTGAGTTGATTTCTGGGTCTTTGGTATATACTTACCTTCGTTATGCAAAGAGTCTGGGACTCAGAGTCAGAAGATTCAGGATAAGTTCTGGCTGTACTTGTTACTACTTAGCAAAGTTGCTTTGCCTTTCCGCACCTTGACTTCTATATTTATTATACGGGAACCATGGCAGTACCTTTCAGTGTTATTGCTTTAAGAGGTATTGGATGTGCATGCATGCTGAAGGCTATCAAGGGCTTACCGGTATCAGCTCTTGTGATTAGGATCAGTAAACACCAGAACATCTTGTGAGGCAGACCCTGTGGTGCTGGGTCTGGCAGTCGGTGCTGACGCTGGTGGGAGGGAAGATGGATTTGGATGTGTGTGAAACTCTGAAATAGGTGGCCTCAGCCTTAGTGCCCATCTCCTTTGAATGGAAGCAGGCCCTCCTCCCTCCCAGGGGAATACTCCTGAGGGCTCTGTCTTAACTTCTCTTCTGCTGGCCTGGTTTGCTGTGATTCCTCACCCAAAGCAGCACAGGCTGAAGGACACTGTGCTTGGTGAAGCATCCCCTGTCTCTGAAAAGGAAGGGTTTAGTCAGGACCAGTCTCCTGATTGCTCCTCATACGAGACTCACATTTGAGGAGCTTCGTATCTAGCTGAGGGCAGATCCTTGACCCAGGACCTTCTTGTCACTGGCAGGCACATCTCCCTTCATCTTTTCTCTGGCATTCCCTATTCTGTGCCTGCAGTCAGAAGGGAGGCTACTGCTTCTGGGGTGGGGGTGGAGAGTCAGCCTGCAGTGGGGAGGCCCCAGCCTCCGTTTCAGGGTAAGATCCATTTGCTTTAGAAACCTTAAATGTAAGGGAAGTGGGGAAGGTGTTTCCAGAATGCCTTTCACTTAGATTCCTCAACACTCTCCATGTCCAAGCACAGAACCTTATCACCTGCTTATTCTCCCCTAGCCACTCTGTGAACTCCCTCTTTTCTTCCCCTCCTGTATAATCACTCCCCAGTCTTGAAGTCATATGAATTCTTGATCACACACAGTGAATTTACTTCAAACCTTTCCATGTATTTTCGTTTTTAATAGACACATGAAAAAATTAGAGTGGCCACCCTCCATACATTCGTGTCACACCATTTTCAATTCGCATGAGCTCTCAGATATCCTTCCTAAGCTCCTTTAAAAGATCCGCTTTCAGGCACTTCACATCACCCTCACCTCAAACACACAATCCAAACACACGTCTCGCAGGCATCCAGAAAGCAAACACACGTCTAAAAGCGGACCTCCACAGACATGCTAACATTCTTGTGCCAGCTCACATAAATGGTGACCTGTCCGCAACACAGACACACTGGACTCTTTATACCTCTTGCCCCGTTTGAAGCTGTGCAACATACGAATTGATCAACTCTGTCCCAACAATGACTACTCAGTCCAGAAATATGTCCAGCATCCCCAGGCATCCCAGAGCTTCTCTGAATGCAGCAACCATCCATAGTGAGGACTGCTCACCAGGAAATTAGAAACCCCAGGTAGACCTTAAAAGATTTTCAGACCAATCAAATCAGAATATCTGAGGTTGGAGATTGGGAATCAGTACTTTGAACTGCTCCCCAGGTGATTCTGATGTGAAACAGAGTTAAGTACTTCTGAAGATAAATCTCTAACTGTGCTGTCTTTGGCAATTCAATTTTATTCTATTTGATTTAATTCTATTCGTCAAAGATTTATTAACACTGTGCTAATAACATAGTTTAGTAAAGGAGCTGAGACGTCCAGATACCTGTCAAGGATGTTTATTGGAGCATCAATCACCTAGTGGCTAAAGTGATGGTGTCTGTAAACTTTTTCTCTTTTAATTATATTTGTATACATTTAAATATGTTATTATTAATCTGCATTATTCACATATGATTTGGCTAAAAATAATTCTCTTATTTTCTAATTTTTTTGCATAGAAATACTTGATGTTTCCTAATGCTATAAACCCCAGCATTTGGCAAATTATGTACTTATTACTAGCTGGAATCTTACTTTGGCTTTGAAATGCTGAACAAGGTCAGTTTTGAGCCAGCCCAAGAGTCGCTAAGGCCTAGAAGGGCAATGCAAAGGTAGGGGAGTTCTAAACATGGGTTCGGACTTACTACAGAGCTCCTGAGTTTAGCTGGGCTTCTCTTGGAAATTGGATATTGTCTGTAATGGATCCACTCATTAACTCATCTGTGACTTGTATTTTGTGCCTAAAGGAACCCCACAAAAATCTGTGAGGGGCCCTTTGGATCTATAGCTCCGAGGTTAGTGCTGGCTGGTGCTCTGTAGTATGAGAAAGAGGGAGAGGGCATGTGATAAATAGAACTTCAGATGCGTCATGTAGTGAAAAGAACAGGTAGTGCGGCTCTGGTCCCACCCCCATCATTTTCTAGGGTTTCGATCTCAGAGGAGTTTTTTTAACTTCACTGGTCCTCAATTTCCTCATGAATTTTATCCTTTTCATTTGAGTTTAGATAAGGTAATGTATAGGAAACTGGAAAGCACTGTACCTGTGAGGATAGTAGGTGTGGATGCCCTTTGGGACATATTTCATAGGTAGCTAAACCCTCAAAGTTTGCTGTAATGCAAGATAATCCGTAGGGCCTTAATGGCTTAGGTTGCCAAAATAAATTGAGATGGGAGATGGATTAAAAATGAGGGCAAATAATCTAGCATTTTTGCATTTTTTCCTTTTAAAATTTGAATGCTCTTATGAATCCAAAAAACATGAAACAATACAAATCTCAGTGAACTCTCATGTCTAAGATAGTTTTCACTGATTTTATTTTTCTCTTAAATAGTGGTGATTTAAAAAAAATCACAGGTATATTTTTTATCTATTAAAAATGTCATAGCATCCTGGTAAACTCTGTCATAATTTTGTTTTTGCTGTATTGATTTATTTACTCCTCAGTAAATAGTTATTGCATGCCTATTCTCTGGTGGACACTGTTCTATATTTTGTGATGAACAAACCCCACAAAGTTATGAGCATTTATAAGCATTCATTGCTTTAGGTTCTAGGGAGTATAATATGAATTTGGCTGTACAAAACTTGATTTAGAAAATTGGTATCCACACTGGATTAATAAAATTTAGCTTTTAAAGTTTGCTGAACTATAATTTAAAAATAATACAGAAATAGTTATTAGATGGTGATTGTCAGTGGATCCAGGTGTTATGCCATAAATAGGACCCCAAATTTTATATTTTTTATAATTTTTAAAAAGTATAGAGCAACTTTAGCTTCATAGAAAAACTGAGAACAAAATGCAGAGTTCTCATGAATTCCTTCTACCCTTTGCACAATTTCCCTACTACTACAACCTTGTATTAGTATTATGTTTTATTTGCTATTAATTACTCAATATGTATTTATTAAACATAACAAAATAATAAATAAATTTATTATTTATGCCCTATTTGTTATTATGAAAATAATAAGTCATATTGCTGCCTCTCAAGCTGTTTATAATGTTATGTAGCTATAGTTTGAGGTTACGCATTTATTAGAAAAAAATTTTTCTGTGCACTTAGTGCATGCCTTATTCAGTGCTAGGGCTTAACACAATATCTGGACATAGTAGACATTTAATAAAACATCTACTGAATATATAAACAAGTGAAATGAAGGATCCAGAAGTAAAAGACATAATTCTTGTCCTTAGGAACTTAGAAACAACAGACACATACAGCAGTGACTAGAGAAAATTTCAGAAACACATAAAATATGATTAAATCTCTGATAAAGGAGACACTGGTATAGGCAAATGAGGCATAAAGCCATTACCAAGAGTCCCATCCTCTTTTTCCTTGTTTTTGGGACTGTACTTTTTTTTTTTTGAGATGGAGTCTCGCTCTGTCGCCCAGGCTGGAGTGCAATGGTGCGATCTTGGCTCACCACAACCTCTGCCTCCCGGGTTCAAGTGATTCTCCTGCCTCAGCCTCCCGAGTAGCTGGGATTACAGGCGCCCGCCACCACGCCCAGCAAATGTTTGTATTTTTAGTCTAGACTGGGTTTCACCATGTTGGCCAGGCTGGTCTTGAACTCCTGACCTCAGGTGATGCACCTGCCTCGGCCTCCCAAAGTGTTGGGACTACAGGCGGGAGCCACTGCGCTCGGCCTGGGACTGTACTTCTTATCACCATTGTCTTTGTTGCCATGGTCTTCATTATTATCATAATTATGGCTATCGTTCTAGGTCTAAATCCAAGCATTAAAGAACAAACTCCCGTATCCCCATGGTAAGGTTGGAGAAGTGGGTGCAAGTGCATCTATGTGTGTTTTTGGCAATTTTAAAGTACAGTCACACCAATATATGCCACTTCCATTTCTTGCTGGAAGTAAAATGAATGAGTACTTGCGCTTTGTAAAAGAAAATCACACTTCAGAAGTCCTCGTGGGAGCCATACCAAAATGCCTTGCAGTACTGTAACTTCTCAGAGGCATGTAAAAGTTAGAGGATTGGTGAAGTTTTCAAAGGCTACTGGCACTTGTCCTTCAGGATGAACCCTCTTGAGATGCAGGGGAACAAATCGACCTCAATAAGAGAGTAGTGGGAGCTAAATTCACTCAAGAATAGCAATCTGTTCCTCAGACAGATGCAGTTGTAATTTTAGAATGTGTACATAACAGAGAGTTTAAAATGGACATAATAATGCTAAAATAGTATCAATGAAAATTAAAAATAAGTTCTAATCCCAACCAAAATTCTAGCAAGTTATTTTGTGGATATCAACAAACTGATTCTTTTTTTTTTTTTTTCTTTTTCTATTTTTGAGATGGAGTCTTGCTCTGTCACCCAGAGTGGAGTGCGGTGGTGCAATCTCTGCTCACTGCAACCTCCACCTCCTGGGTTCAAGTGATTATCCTGTCTCAGCCTCTTGAGTTGCTGGGATTACAGACGTGCACCACCATGACTGGCCTCAACAAACTGATCCTAAAATTTATATAGAAAGGTTAAAAGATCAGATTAGCCACTGCAATACTAAATGAGAACAAAGTCAAAGGACTGATAGTACTTGACTTCAAGACTTACTGTAAAGCTCTGGTAATCAATGCTGATTTGCTTTAATGTGACCACCAGAGCAAATGCCAGAGAAAAGGCAAGTAGGCAAGGTAAAAAGAAACTTTATTAGCTAGCCAATGTGAAGAAGGAAAGGGGCGAAGTTCACCGGTCTCTGGTGGCGGAGGCCGAGGAAGTCGCTCCAGCGTTCCAGTGTGCAGTTCCTATGTCCCGCCTATGAGGAGGGGCCGAGGAAGTTTGCCCCGCGTGCCTTCCGGGAGCCGCTTTTATGTCTTGGGCCTCAGGGTGGGAGGGCAGTGGGCAGGACATAGGCAGGTCGGGTGCCGGGCGGTAGGCGCCGCCAAGTAGGTTTCGGTTTCCCGGGTCGGAGGTCAGGTGGCGCCTGCGCAGTCAGCCTATGTCTCCTCCCAGGCGCGGGAAAGTTGGTGATGAAGAACCCGGAAATGCGCCATCTTCAGTCCCTTTGTTCTTTTGTTCCCCTCCTCCCTCCGTCCAGACAAATACATCGTGGTGTTGGTGAAAAAATAAACAAATAGATCAACAAAACAGAATAGAGAGCCCAAATAGACCCATATAATGTAGCCAACTGTTCTTTGACAAAGAAGCAGAGGCAATCTGATGGAGAAAAGGTAGTATTTTCAACAAATGGTGCTGGAACAACTGGACATCCACATGCAAAAATAATGAATCTTAGGTACAAACCTTACATCCTTCACAAAAGCAACTCAAAGTGGATCATAGACCAAAATGTAAATGCAAAACAATGAAACTCATAGAAAATAACATAGGAAAAAATCTCAGTAATCTTGGGTATTGTGATGACTTTTAGATACAGCACCAAAGGCACTATCTGTGAAAGAAATCACTGATTAGCTGGACTTCATTAAAACTGTAAACTTCCGCTTTATGAAAGACAATGTCAAGAGAATGACAATACAAACCATCGGTTGAGAGAAAATACAGATGGTCCTGATTTAAAATGGTTCAACTTATGATTTTTCAACTTTATGACAGTGCAAAAGCGATACTCATTCAGTAGAAATAATACTCCGAATTTTGAATTTCACTGGACAAAACTATGGAAACAGTAAAAACTATTCAAGGTTGCCAGAGATTAGGAGTGAGGGAGGGATAAATGGAACAGAGAAGATTTTTAGTGTAGTGGAACTGTTCTGTGGTTACTACAGTGGGGGATGTATGTCATTATACCTTTGTCAAAACCCATAGAATGTATAAAATGTACAACACTGAGAGTGAACCCTAATGCAAACAATGTACTTTGGGTAAAAATGATTTTTTTAAAAATTTGAGATGGAGTCTTGCTCTGTCACCCAGGCTGGAGTGCAGTGGCATGATCTCGGCTCACTGCAACTTCTGCCTTCCGGGTTCAAGCGATTCTCCTGCCTCAGCCTCCTGAGTAGCTGGTACTACAGGCGCGTGCCATCACGCCCAGCTAATTTTTGTATTTTTAGTAGAGACGGGGTTTCACCATGTTGGTCAGGCTGATTTCGAACTCCTGATCTCGTGATCTGCCCCTCTCGGCCTCCCAAAGTGCTGGGATTACAGGTGTGAGCCACTGCACCTGGCCGAAAATGATGTGTTGATATCACACATGATTAGGTCTATTGATAGGCTTATTGATTGTAATAAATGTGCCAATGTCGTGAGGGATGTCAATAGTGAGGGAGGTTTTATAGCAGAGGACAAGGGTGTATATGGGAACAATCTGTGCTTTCTACTTAATTTTGCTGGGAACCTAGAACTGCTGTAAAAGAATTAGAGTTTAATTTAAAAAATCTGCCCAGTCTCCAAATTCTAGCACTTTGATTCCATCTTGGCTACTTCTTTCTTATTTGAAGGCAGTCATCGTAATATAGTTATAATCATGAGCATCTGTATTTTAAAATGATTGATTTTGTTTTTCAGATAAGTACCCTAAACTTAAATGATATTATTTTATTTATTAAAGCTACCTGAGGCAGAAATGTTTCAAATTCTTGAGAAAGACTAATTCAATAGGTTAATAGCAGATATATAGGTATTTTTGTGTCATACCCTTCAAATTATAATAACTATCACTTAAATAATAGTCATTTGTTTTGTTTGTTTGTTTGTTTGTTTTTACAGACAGTATCTCACTCTGTTGCCCAGGCTGGAGTGCAGGGTGCAATCATGGCTCACTACAGCCTGTACCTCCTGGGCTCAAGTGATCCTTCCACCTCAGCCCCTCAACTAACTGGGACTATATGTGCGCACTACCACAGCTGCCTAACTGTTTTGTGTTTTTGTAGAGATGTGATTTCACTATGTTGCTCAGGCTGGCCTCAAACTCCTGGGCTCAAGCGATCCTCCCACCTTTGCTTCCCAAAATGCTTGGATTACAAACATGAGCCACTGGACCCACCCTCATTGTGTTGTTTTAACTACAACTTGGTATGGTAGAAAGAGTGATGGGCCAAGGGTTAATAGGGTGAGATTCTAATTTTAACTTTGCCACCTATGAGGAGTGGGACTTTGTGCAACAATGTTTTAAATCTTTCGGCGTTTAAATTTTTCTCATCTGTAAAGGACAATATACAATTTCTACATTTTCTGGTTCAATTATGCTAATCACTGTCCTGTCAGCACCCACACCTCCATATTCACTTTCACAGATAAGACTTGAGTCACTATGATCTTCACCCTAGTTGTCATCCTGTCCCCATACTCTCTGAATATGCTCCTCTCTCCTCTCATTTTAGCCAAATACCACTCTTCTTGAAGGCCAGCTTAAGTTTCAGATCCTCCATCTGTTCCAGATCTTACTTCTTGGAATCCCTCTTTTTTTGGTCAGTATCACTTAGTTTAGCAAAGACTATGTCTTAGGTGATCGCTCTAACTCACCTTATAGCATTAACCCGTAAGTGATTATTTACCAAACTCTCACTGTATATTAGATTAAAGACTTATTTTATATGCCTGGCGCAGTGCTTATTTGTTGTTGGAAAAAATTTTAGAGGGCAGTAATTGAAATGTCATACACTATAGTGTTTGAGGATGGAAAAGAGCTCAATAAGTTTCTATTAATTGGTTATGCCGTTAAGATCAGCATCTAAAGAGAGCTAGGTCATGGAAAAAAATGGCTTAAGTACTGGACTTGCTATCAGAAGTACTGGACTTAAATCTTGATTCTTATGATTTGTGAACATTGTAGAAATATACTAATGTCTTGTGAGTACAGATAAGGAGGAACAGATAAGCTCATGTGAAAGCTCGGTTTGTATTGGGCCTATATTATATACAGGGCTATTTTATTTTATTTTTTGTTTTATTTATTTATATTTATTTATTTATTTCTGAGACAGAGTCTCACCTTGTCGCCCAGGCTAGAGTACAGTGGCATGATCTCAGCTGACTGCAACCTCTGCCTCCTGGGTTGAAGCCATTCTCCATCCTCCTGCCTCAGCCTCCCGAGTAGCTGGGATTGCAAGCATGGGCCACCATGCTCAGCTAATTTTCTATTTTTTTTTTAGTAGATACGGGGTTTCTCCATGTTGATTAGGCTGGTCTTGAACTCCCAACCTCAGGTGATCTGCCTGCCTTGGCCTCCCAAAGTGTTGGGATTACAGGTGTGAGCTACCACGCCCAGCCTGTTTTATTTTATTTTAACAACTAATAGAAGGTGGTTATTCCAGGAGGGTTTCAGAATACTACCCTAGATTTGGTTTCTCCTGGTTTGACTACAGGCAGTGCTGGTGTCTTTCTCTTGATCATACTCCTTTCCTCATGGGTGTGTTCAGTCCTCTTATAATAGAAGTGCTTGCCTTTAACCTTTCCCTCTCTCACTGAGTATTCTCTCTTTTCTAAAATACCTTTCATTTGTTAAAGCTTTTAAAAAATCCTTATTTGAACATTCAGTGTTATGTAAAAAACAAATTAAATGTTACTTAATACCATGTTTGGAGGTGAAAAATTTTCTAAGCCTTTTGCTCAGCCATTTATTACCAAAGGGGTATCAAGCTTGGATGTCAATCTAGGATGTAAATTCTAGATCTATACAATTCCTTCAAGGGCGTCTGAAAAGTCGCTTTCTAATCCTTTTGCTGTATTTTGGTGGCAAGCTTTGTTTTCACAGTTTAAAGAGGATTGATAGTCTTCCTATTGTCTCTCCTTCACAACTTTCTGAAGTTCACTCGCCTGTTTCACTTTCATGACTTAAGGTACCAGATTCTTCTGCCCCTTTCATAGATCCACCAGCGCCCCCCATGCTCCAGAAAAATGGAGCTACACTGTGCCTTTCCCTGAGCTGTAGAAAGTTCCACCTCTAGGTTCCCAGGTGCTTCTCATCATCATTTTTCAATTGATTGAGTTGCCAACATCTACAAAATATATTCTAACAAAGATGCTCAGAATGTCTGATGTTGACCTACCTACACAGGTAAACTTTAATGACTCTGCATTTCCTTTTCACTGCTGGCCTCATGCCTTTTGCAGAAGTAATATAGGAAAGAAGAAGAGCATTTAAATAGGGCAGAAGATCTAATTTTCTTTTTCTTTCTGGAGATGTTGTCTCGCTCTGTCACCCAGGCTGGAGTGCAGAGGCTCGGTCTTGACTCACTGTAACCTCCGTCTCCTGGGCTCAGGTGATTCTCCTACCTCAGCCTTCCGAGTAGCTGGGATTACAGGCACCCACCACCATGCCCAGCTAATTTTTGTATTTTCGATAGAGACGAGGCTTTGCTGTGTTGGCTAGTCTGGTCTCGAACTTCTGACCTCAGGTGATCCACCTGCCTCGGCCTCCCAAAGTGCTGGGATTACAGGTGTGAGCCACTGCACCTGGCCAGAATATCTAATTTTCTAACTTACAACGTACTTGAATATTGAAAGGAATTTCATACTTTTAGAACTAAGCCCTCATTTGGTTTGGGTAGGATTAGGGCAAGGAGAAGTCTGGGAAGGAGTTCTTGGGTAGTTAAACTGGAAAAAGAGAGTCTGGCACATTCAGAATGGTTCCATATTTGTTACCCGCAGACTGTACATAAGAAATGAGACCTGGCTTTTAAGAGATATGATGCCTGTGAAAACCTGGGATACACTTGCGACTGGCTTTACCCAAAAGTGTTTAGGACTCTAGTAGGGACACCTCCAGTTCCTTTTGGAAATAAGCTAATATTTGGTTTCCAAAAATGTATTGAAGTAGTCTTCATGAGAAAAATAGAAAATAGAAATGTTATTGCATGTTCTTGCACCTAATGCTACTTTTTAGCATTTTTAAAAATAGTGAAGTACATGTTGGGGTGGGAGTCGAGAAGAGACTATAATATTTCTGTATCTGAAGCCTCTGTAAGGTCTTAATCTAGCCCGCCATAGGAACATAAGCAATAATTGTCATCCACAACTTGTTCCTAAATTTACTCACAGTTTCTCAGAGCTATTGAGAGAAGTACTACGATGCTAATTTAAAAACATTTTCAAATCCATCTGTATGATGATGAAGTTATTATAGTTACAAATGCATGATTCAGCAATAGGCATTAGGAAAACATATCCGCCAGACAGCCTGATGATCATGGCGTATGACACTTTCTTCTGAATACATGCAGGTTAGATGAAAGTGTTGACAAAGGATTGAGATATCTAGATCCACATCAAGTACTTTTTTTTTTTTTCTTTTTTTTAGACAGAGTCTTGCTCTGTCACCCAGGCTGGAGTGCAATGGCACACTTGGCTCACTGCAACCTCTACCTCCCAGGTTCAAGTGATTCTCCTGCCTCAGCCTCCTGAATAGCTGGGATTTCAGGCATGTACCACCACGCCTGCCTATTTTTGTATTTTTAGTAGAGAGGGGGTTTCACTATGTTGGCCAGGCTGGTCTCAAACTCCTGACCTCAAGTAATCCGCCCGCCTTGGCCTCCAAAAGTGTTGGGATTGCAGGTGTGAGACATGGTGCCTTGCCATTGTTTACTTTTATAAGCAGTCTCACTACTGGATGGCCAAAGGAAATGAAATCAGTATGTCAAAGAGATACGTGCACTCTCAGATTTATTGCAGCATTATTCACAATAGTTGAGATATGGAATCAACTTAAGTGTCTATCAATGGATGAATGGATAAAGAAAGTGCAGTGCATACACACAATGCAATACTATTCAGCTTTAAAAAAGAAGGAAATCCTGTCATTTGTGACAACATGAATGAACTTGGAGGACATTATGTTAAGTGAAATAAGCCGGCATAGAAAGACAAATACCACATAATATCACCTGTATGTGGGGTGTGAGGGAGTAGAACTCATAGGAACTGAGAGGAAAATGGTGGTTCCTAGAGGCTGGGCGAGGTAGGGTGGGAAGATTAGAGAGATGTTAGTCATAGGATGCAAAATTTCAGTTAGACCATAGGAACAAATTTAAGACATTTATTGTACATCATGGTGACTACAGTTAATAGCAATAAACTGTATCCTTGAAAATTTCGGAGAGAGTAATTTTTAAGTGTTCTCATTACAACAGAATAAGTATGTGAGATAATGCATATGTTAAATAGTGTGATTTAGCCATTTCACAATGTAGACATATATCAAAGCATCATGTTGTGTGCTGTAAATATATACAGCTTTTACTTGTCAATGTAAAAATATTTTTTAAAATTATAAAAAAGAAATGTACAGTCTAGGCCTCACACCAGGCCTACTCAATCAGTATCTGTATGTAAATATTAGAATTTAAAAAGTAAAATGAGATAAAACAAAACTAAAAAACAAAAGGAATTCAATTTCCACCTGCACCATTAACCACACTTCTTTTTTTTTTTTTTGAGACAGAGTTTCACTCTTGTTACCCAGGTTGGAGTGCAATGGCACGATCTCTGCTCACTGAAATCTCCGCCTCCTGGATTCAAGTGGTCCTCCAGCCTCAGCCTCCCAAGTAGCTGAGATTACAGGCACCCACCACCACACCTGGCTAATTTTTGTATTTTTGGTAGAGATGAGGTTTCACTATATTGGCCAGGCTGCTCTCAAACTCCTGACCTCAGGTGATCTGCCCACCTGGGCCTCCCAAAGTGCTGGGATTACAGGCATGAGTGCCCAGCCAACCACACTTCTTAAGGCTAGATAAATAAATAGCTTTAAGTGTAGACCAAATGGTGTTTCACTTGCAAAGAAGAGGATCTCTTGGTCCTCTCCTTTCCCCAACCGCAAATAATGACTTTGCTATTGGCGATGGAGGGTGGGTTGGGAAGGGAAGTTTGTGAAGCAATGACCGAGGGCCTTATTGAACAGGCATGCTGCAGGGGTGGCTTGGTCGTAAGTTGCTGATAAAGCAGATTCTCTGTCACTCATCCCTGGTGAACAGGTGGGGACTGCCTTCTTCAAGAGAGACAGGTGATAATAGAAGAGTAGACAACCCTGAACAAACTTTTCCTGAGGATTGTCCCTTTTGGTATTACTCAAACTTGAATAATACATGGACATGTTTTATAGGGAATTTTTTTTCACCTCTTTGGGTGATCTATTATTAGGATCTTATTAAAATATGTATAATTTTAAAACTAGGTATACACTACTTATGCTTATAGTTCTTATGCAACTCTAGAGCCAAAACAAATTTATAAATGAAATCAACTATATCTGAGCAGACCTCGGGATTTGAGAGAGAAAAATAAATCAAATATAACTATGAAACCCAATAAGATGTAAATTATTTTAATGTGATAGATAATATGGTTTTGTTGAAACTAATCACTAGTGTGGAACTTAAAGATAGACACAGTAGAACCATGTATCCTCAGGGTCTGGTCTGTGTTTAAATGTGTTATTTAGATGTATTAATACTCATGCAAAACATGCCTGTTAGCGTAAGTACGTTGAACAAATTGTTGTTAATAGCTTTGAGGGTTCATAAGTTCAGGAAAATAAGATCTCAACCAAAACTCTGTAGTAAGCAATCATCAAATGTCAGTTTCAATGAGGTATCATTTGATAATTTGTTAAACTGTCTACTCACTTGAAGGTGGGGTTAGCATTGTGTTGATATTAAAATTGGTACTCAGTGGATATCTAATCCATTTACTAACAGAATCAGGGACAGAACCATTCTTCTTTGTGTATTTATGCCTCAAGTTTCTGCTTATAAGCTGGTATGTGTTGGTATGTAAAAAGCCAGAGTCCCCATGGCACATCTGCTCACAGCGTGAAGATGGCATTGAATCCTATGGCTTAGTAGATTAAACTGCCTCACGCCATGCAACGACTTAGTTTTCCCAACATTTCCTCTATTTCCAGATTGATCCTTGACTTCATCTGGCTTTCATTTGGCATTTGTGCAAGTGTAAGCACAAATGAAAAGTCAGGCAGTGAAATTGCATGATGGTTACTTCTTTTTTTTTTTTTTTTTTTTGAGACGAAGTCTTGCTCTGTGGCCCAGGCTGGAGTGCAGTGGCCGGATCTCAGCTCACTACAAGCTCCGCCTCCGGGGTTTACACCATTCTCCTGCCTCAGCCTCCCAAGTAGCTGGGACTACAGGCGCCCGCCACCTCGCCAGGCTAGTTTTTTTGTATATTTTAGTAGAGACGGGGTTTCACCGTGTTAGCCAGGATGGTCTCGATCTCCTGACCTTGTGATCCGCCCGTCTCGGCCTCCCAAAGTGCTGGGATTACAGGCTTGAGCCACCGCGCCCGGCCCTGATGGTTACTTCTTGTATAAAATGTTAAATTGTAATCAAAGACACAAAACTTTAAAAATCCTAGAACTCTTGTGGACTGCAAGATATTTATCCTTTGAGACATACTGCTTTAAAATTAAATTTAGGCTCCACGGTTCTCAGGAAAACTTTTCTCATCTGTGGTCTTTCCTTTAAGTTCCATTAATAATTAAAAATGACAGTTGTGATGACTTCTGAGTAACGAGTGTTTATTATGCTCCAAAATTTAAGTTAAGCACTTTACATATGTAGTCTCATGAAAAGCTGGTAATTGGTGTGAAGTGAGAGCTTTGGCTATTTTACATATGAGGACATAAGACACCAAGAAAAGGTCAATCACATGACAAGTAAGTGACAGCAGCAGAATTTGAAACTGTGTCTTTCTCATTGCAACATCCAAGCCTTACCCACTAAAGCCCCTTCTTATGTCTCCATTTCACATGGTGAATATCTGTTTTACTGCAACTAGGCACAACTGCTCTACAATTATCCTCATACATTCCTGTCTTCCACTGGGCCAGTGGCTCTCAATCTTTAATATGCATCAGAATCACCTGGAGTGCTTTTTAAAAAATGCAGGTCCCAGACGCTGCTCCATACTTACTAAATAAGAAATTTTCTGTGCAAATGCCCAGGAGGCCTGCATCTTTTAAAACAGCCTCCCTCAGGTGATTCTGTTGCAGGTGTCTGTCTGATCACATTTTGTGTAAAACAGCATTAGACTGTGGATGCCTCAAGAACCATGGCTTTAAAAAAAATCCATCCTTATATCTCAAGGACTCACCCACTAAATGCTTGTCAGATAAGTAAAAGAATGAATGAAGGGGCAATTGTCAAGAAAGATGTGTTCTTGGGAAGAATATGCTTTTGGCCAGACCCTTGGAAAATTTAGAGACGCATATTTAAATATCACTTATAATATACTCGGTCTAGACTCTCCTTCCTGGAGGCCAAGTATGGCAAAGAGCCAATGAGAGGGTGGTAGAAAGTACAAATCCATCTGTATATATATAAGAAAATGAAAATGCTCCGGACCATCCAGGATGAGATAGAATAAATTTTCTCTTGCTTTTATAAAACTAAAGTCAGTTGAACTAGAAATATTTAAATGCACTTGAGGCCCAGAAGGAGATTTGTTTCCTTAAAGTTTTGTGGACCTGACATTTTCTACTTAACTCATAGCTCTAAGGTCAATATGGATTTGTTACCAGAAAAGGGTCCCAATCCACACCCCAAGAGAGGGTTCTTAGACCTCACGCGAGAAAGAGTTCTGGGCAAGTCTATAGAGTAAAGTGAAAGCAAGTTTATTAGAAAATGAAAGAAACAAAAGAACGGCTACTCCATAGGCAGAGCAGTGGCATGGGCTGCTCAGTTGGGTATACTTATAGTTATTTCTTGCTCATATGCTAAATAAGGGGTGGATTATTCATGGATATCATGAATCCATGAATAATCCATGATTCATGGATAATCATGGATTATTCATGGTTTTCCCTTTTCTGGAAAAGGGGCAGGGATTTCCCTCGGAACTGAGGATCCCTCCCCTTTTTAGACTATATGAGGTAACTTCCAGATGTTGATATGGCATTTGTAAACTGTGATAGCGCTGGTGGGAGTGTCTTTTAGCATGTTAATGCATTATAATTTGCGTCTAATCAGCAGTGAGGACGACCAGAGGTCACTTGTATCACCATCTTGGTTTTGGTGGGACTTGGTAGGCTTCTTTACTGCATCCTGTTTTATCAGTAGGGTCTTTGTGACCTGTATGTATCTTGTGCCAACCTCCTGTCTCATCCTGTGACTAAGAATGCCTTAACCTCCTGGGAATGCAGCCCAGCAGGTCTCAGTCTCATTTTACCCAACCCCTATTCAAGATGGAGTCACTCTGGTTCAAATGCCTCTGATAGAGTCATTCCTGTATTTAGCAAGAGTTTTTTGTTTGTTTGTTTGTTTTTTTTTGAGTACTTACTAAGAAGCTTGTATTTAATAAGACATAGCCCTTTCCCTTTCTGAGTTTATTTTCAGTTAGAAAATTCAGGGAGCAGTAAAAGAGCAATGCAAGTAAATGGGGGGATACTTGTTCAGAATCTGCAAATGTAAGAGTGCAATGGAAGGGTTTGTATAGCCAGGGGACTGGTGCTGGATGCTGCAAATTGAATAAGAATTGGAATAAATTGGATAGCCAGGAAGCAAAGAGCAGTGGAACAGATGCTTGGCAGTCAGATTGCTTATGGCTGGCTGGTTCAGTTAACAGTAAGGACAGGAGCCTAGGGTGGTGTGATATTTGCCTTGGGGAGCATAGAGAAATAGCATTGCATAGATGTGTTTTCTGACATTAAATAGAACTTTGGATGTTGTGGAATTTTGAACATTTCCTTTATATGAAAGCCGGTGAATTGCAGGGGAGAACAAATCAAGTCAGGGAGACCCACTAGAAGGCTGCTTTCTCAGAACAAGGAGCACTGAGGAAAAAATTAAAAACAAATAAACAAAAAAAGAAGGTTGCTTTTGGTAGTCCACTCTTCAGACCAGGGTGGTGGAGTGCAGAAAGAAAAGCCAGAGGGATGTGGAAGGACAAGATGGCATGACCATGAATGGTGGCAGAAGCAGCGTGGAATGAGCACATCAGCTGATGTGGAACGTATGAGAACAAAAACACTCATTTCTCACCAGAACCCTTAGTAGGAGACAGTACCTTAAGCTTATAGTGAGGATTCCAAATTGAAATTGCTCAGTAACTGTTTCACCCTTTGTTGCTGGCAGATCAGATGGCTCTGGAAGAGACTAGGACTATTTGTTGCTTCTTCTGTCTCTCATCACTCCCCGACCTCATCCCACAGTGAGGACCACTCACTAGTGATATTTCTGCTTGAGACCTACAAAGGAAGTCTTGCTAATGAGACTTAGGCACTGTTTCCCAAAGTGCCATTCTTGGAAATCTGTGGGTTTATAAGTAGATTACAAGGTCACAGTTCCGTGGTCAAATTAGTTCAAAAAGTATTGTTAGAGAATTAAACAAGTTTCTTTACTGCAGGACTTCCCACAGTCTTTAATATGGTAATCGACATTTTGACTATCCAAGAGAGGGCGAGCTTAGAGCACTCCACAAACTTTTTGGATCATGGAGCTCTTTTTAAAAGAAGCACCTTGAAAGAAGAGGATGACACAGCATATATTTAAAGAAATTAGGGACTAGAAAGTTTGTCTCTTGCACTAGAGGTTGGTAGTGTCATGCAAAAAAACAAGAGTTGGGATTTGGGTCCAGGCTTTACCACTAACTGGTGATCTGGGTAAGTCATTGAATGTCTCTGAGGTTCAGTTTTCCCAGGGGTTATGCTCATTGTAAATGAACTCTTCAACTCCTTTCAAAAGCCTGTCTTCATACTCAAAAAGGAAAATAATCTGCACTTTCTCTACTCTGCAATAACTCTGGTGGTAGAGGCAGTGGTAGGAAAAGAGAGGGTAGAGGGGACAGTGACAAGAAGATGAATAAGATACGGTCTGAACCCCTTTGCTGATTCAACTGTTGGGCCCAGTTACAGTGCTGGGCTGATGTAACAAAGATAGATGAAGTTTGCAGTGTGTTCTCAGGCTTCTCTGAATCCAGCCACATCATGTGATACACAGCAACTAGTTCAGTTGCTAAGCAACACTAATTCCCAATGGTCACTTAATCCATCTAGTCTCAGTTCTGCTATTAAGAAGCTGTGAGGCCTTGGATAAATCAATTAACCCTCTGGGTTTGGTTTTCCTTCATCTGTAAAATAAGGAGGTTGGGTTAGGTCTGGAACCATTTTTAAGTTGACCCGAGTCTTACCTGAAAGAAGGTAAAGGAAACACAGCTGTTCTCCTCTCACCCACCCCATGCAGGTGGGCCCCAACATTCCGTCTTCGCTTTTCTTCTCTTCCTTCCTCCTGGATCACTTAATCTGTCTCAGACTTTAATTATTGCATTTATGTAGTTGAAGTTCAAATGTGGATCTCTAAGACCAACTCCTCTCTTGAATGCCAAAGTCAAGGTGTGTCTACCTGTTTTCATTCTAAGGAAATCAAATTACTTATGTTTCAAACCAAACTCACAGTCTCCCCTTACAAACCAATTCCTCTTCCAGGTTAAAAATAAATAAATAAATAACTGGCCAGGTGCGGTGGCTCATGCCTGTAATCCCAACATTTTGGGAGGCCAAGGAAGGCAGATCACTTGAGGTCAGGAATTTGAGAACAGCCTGGCCAACATGGTGAAACCCCATCTCCACTAAAAATTCAAAAATTAGCAGGGCGGAGTGGCGCCCACCTGTAATCTCAGCTACACAGGAGGCTGAAGCAGGAGAATCACTTGAACCTGGGAGGTGGAGGTTGCAATGAACCCAGATTGCACCACTGCACTCCAGCCTAGGCAACAGAGTGAGACTCCATATCAAAAATAAATACACAAATAAATAAATAACTATGTGCTCCTGGTCACATGCAGCCCAGACACCCAGGCTTTTTGACTCCTTCCTTCTTCCCTCCTGTGGTAGTCACTGGTCAATTCTCAATTCTCTCCACATTATTATTATTATTATTATTATTATTATTATTATTTGAGACAGTCTTGCTCTGTTACCCTGGCTGGAGTGCAGTGGCTCGATCTCAGCTCACTGCAACCTCGGCCTTCCAGGTTCAAGTGATTCTCATGTCCCAGCCTCCCAAGCAGCTGAGATTACAGTGGATGTGCACCACCATGCCCAGCTAATTTTCGTATTTTTAGTAAAGATGTGTTTTCACCATGTTGGCCAGGGTGGTCTTGAACTTCTGGCCTCAAATGATCCACCTGCGTTGGCCTCCCAAAGTACTGGGATTACAGGCATGAGCCATCGTGCCCAGCCCCTCTCTACATTATTATATGTCCACATTATTTATTTCCCTTTCCTGATGTCATTATTGTACATAAGGCTTTCATTGGTTATCCTGTCCCAGGTCTCTCCTCCAAAGCACTCCACATGCCAGGTTCAGCCTCACAGAGCTTCTCTGAGCCTGCCATCCCACCTCTCCAAAACCTTTCCTGGCTCTCTTGTGCTCACCCCTTGGTGGCATTCGGAGCCCTGCGTTTTCCCACCTCAATCATCTTCCAGCTTCCAGCTTTGTCTTCAATTACCTGTGTGTTCCTGTCCTCCCGCCAACTATTTATTAATCTTCTTATCCCATAACTTGCCTATTCAAATTGTTTCCTTTTCTTAGATTTTTGTCTGCATTCTTTCTACCTGACAAAATCCTAGTGATATTTCAAGAGTCAGCTCAAATAATGCCTCCTCACTCCAACAAATCTTTAGGGAACTCTCAACTGGCTTGATTTCTCCTTCTTTTAGTGCCTTGTTCTTTTCTTTCTTACTACCTTACTAACCCAAACTATATATCTACTATATCTTGTAATATCCTTTATATCTTTTTTGAGGCCAAGGAGCATATTTCCTTCATCTTTCTATCGACTATAGTGCATATTACATATTAGGAAATCAAAAACATGGTTGAACAAATTCCTATTAAATTATTAAGCTATTAAAACAATAATCTATTGAAATAATGTAATAATGTTAATCTCCTAACAAAATACTAATTAAATTTAAGTAAAATAAATAATCTACAATAATCCAAAAATGAATCGAATCTTGGTTTACTCTTTGGTGTTTTACCATTCTACTTTCGTGTCAAGTTTAGAAATAATTTTCTGAAGAATTTTGATTTTGATTTTAGTTATACTTTTGCTTTAGTAAGACCGTCAGCCTATGGTTAAGGATATTTATCTGTCCTGTGAAATCTCACTATCTCCAAGAAACCGGCTGGCTTCACTACATCATGGGAAAGGTGTTATCTTTCCTAGTTGGAGCGTCATATGATGATGTGGCTGAAAACATGCACTTTGGCATAAGACAGACTTGGTTTGGAATACCGACTCTGGCCTTGTTAGGGCTGCTTGGGGAATTTAGTTAGCATCTCTAAATATTGGTTTCCTCATTTGTAAATGGAGGTAATAATACATCCTGTAATTGTAGGTACTGGTTCTACTCCTGGAAGGATTCAAAAATTGTCATACTTAGCTGAGGGGCTCCTCCAAGCCTGGGCGGTGTTTTCTGTATGCTCTATGGACCTACAAATGCAAACCACACTGGACTATGTAATGTCAGAGACAGATTGGAAAGCTGAAACAGAAATGCAGGGACTGTTGGTGCCCATCTTCCTGGCTTGGTGGGGAGGGATGCAGGAAAGCAGAGTTGTGTTTCTCATCTTGAATCAGACAGATGACAGACACTCCAGGAAATTCCTTTTGTTTGGGGAAAAAATGCTCTGCCATCTTCTCTTACCTCAGTTTCCTACATTCCCAGACTTTCTAAAAGACTACACCACTGGGGTTCCCTGAGAAACCAGCTAAGTCCAGGACATAAGATCAGCCCCACAGCTCATTTTGGTTCATAGACAATAAGGAAAGGGGACTTAACAATTACTGAGTGCTGAGTAGCCACTATGTGGTAGGAACATTTTGTACATAATTACAATTATACTTCCTCATAACTTTATCACATAAGTATCATCTCTATTTTACAAGTAGATGCTAAGCAACCTCCCAAGATTGTACAGCTAGTAAATCTGAACGAAGAAATGAACTCAGATAGTCTATAAAACTTCTAGCATTTGTGGCCAGGCATAGTGGCTTACGCCTCTAATCCCAGCACATTGGGAGGTCGAGGTGGGAGGATTGCTTGAACTCAGGAGTTAGCGATCAGCCTGGGCTATATGGCAAAACCTTGTCTGTACAAAAAATACAAAAATTAGCTGGGTGTGGTGGCATGCACCTGCAGTCCCAGCTACTTGGGAGGCTGAGGTAGGAGGATCACTTGAACCCAGGAGGTGGAGGTTGCAGTGAGCCATGATCACACCACTGCACACCAACCTGTGTGACAGAGCAAGGCCCTGTCTTAACAAACAAACAAGCAAACAAACAAAGAAACTTTTAGCATTTGAGATCTTCAATGTGATCAAAGCAAATTAGCTTTATGAGGTGGGGTTTCCTTTAGCTTCTATGTCAGCAAAATTGTGAACCAATAGGATTAACCTTTTGCCACCTTAGTACTGTGGGGAACTAGCTTTCAGAAATATTGTTTGAGGGCTGGGCACGGTGGCTCATGCCTGTAATCCCAGCACTTTGGGATGCCAAGGCGAGTGGATCACCTGAGGTCAGGAGTTCAAGACCAGCCTGGGCAATATGTCCAAACCCTGTCTCTACTAAAAATACAAAAATTAGCCAGGCATGGTGGTACACGCCTGTAATCCTAGATACTTGGGAAGCTGAGGCATGAGAATCGCTTGAACCCTAGAGGCAGAGGTTGCAGTGGTTGAGATCGTGGATCGTGTCTACTGCACTCCAGCCTGGGTGATAGAATGAGACTCTGTCTCAAAAAACAAACAAACAAACAAAAAGCTGTTTGGGGACACTTGGGTCCTGTTTTCTTCCCTGACGCTGATGTGATGCTGATGATAGTGAGTGTTTCAAGAACTAGGAGAGGCTGGTGGTTGTAAACATCCCTATAAACGTTAGTTCAGAGATTGTTAATGTTAATTTTCTGGAGCAGTGTGAGGTAAGCCCCAAGTACTAAAGGGCAGAAGTATAGTAAAAGTTTGGTTGTTTTGTCAACTTTGTAAGATTTCAGCTGGATACCTTGTTAGGAAACTAGAAGCTGGAGGAAAGTTGTGCTAAGATGTGTAGCATTTGTTCTTGCTTTGTGTGGCCATTTTATTCCCAATAAGTACTCCGCTGAAGAAATGGGCAACTTACAGCAGCCATTCAGCAGCCCGCCTGAACACTGTGGCACTGTATATAGTTATAGGGAGTTATATCCATTCAGAGGGACACACCAGATCAGAGGAAAGGAAAGAGGTAACTATGTATGCAGATGTGGAACTGTCCCCAACATTTATAACAGACAAGCCAAGGTGAAATATATAGCATACTAATATCCAACTTTTTAAATAAAAAATCTGTGCATCTCAAGGTATGGTGGCTCACATCTGTAATCCCAGCACTTTGTGAGGCCGAGGTGGGAGGATGGCTTGATTGCCTGAAGCCAGGAGTTTGAGACCAGCTTGGGCAACATAGCAAGACCTGGTCTCTATAAAAAATACAAAAATTAGCTGGGCATGGTGGTGTGTACCTGTAGTCCTAGCTACTCAGGGGGCTGAGGCAAAAGGATCACTTGAGCCCAGGAGTTCAAGGCTGCTGTGAGCTATGATCACTCCACTCCAGCCTGGGCAACAAAGCAAGACCCTGTCTAAAGAATACTACAGCAAAACAAACAAACAAACAAACCCAAAACACTACAAATCCATAGTTTTTATATATGTGTAAAGTATTTCTAGAAAATTACTCAAGTAACTGATAACTAGTTACCTCTGAAGGTGGGGATGGTGTGGTGGAAATGAGACTCACTTTTCATTGTCCAGAGCAGTGATTCCCAGTGTGTTCTGGGATTCCTGGGAGTCCTTGAGACCCTTTCAGGAGATCCATAGATCAAAATTATTTTAATAATAATACCAAGTTGTTTTTATTCTCGTTCTCTCATGAGTGTACAGTGGAGTTTTCCAGAGGCTCAGTGACATGTGCCATTGCAACAAATTGAGTCCAGAAGCAGATATGATAATCCAACTGTGTCTGGTCAAGCCAAATATTTAAGAGATTTTAAAGAATGTAAAATGATATAATTCTTCTCATTTTGAAGATGAAGTTATTTTGATAACAATTTTGAAGATAAAGTTATTTTTATAACAAGTATTATTCAATAAAATTACTATTATTTAATGAGTTAATACACAATAAATTTTAAATTCTTAGTTTTAATTTCTAACTGGGCAAATATCAGTAGGTATAAACAACATCCCTCTGAGATCCTCTGGGATACATCCAATTCCTTCAGTGCCTGGTGTGCTTGGAAAGCTTCTGTTGCACAGTGCTGGACAGGAGTGCCAAGGAGGAAAGAAATGTGAATGGAACCGAAGTCTGTAATAAAATATTGCTTTCTCTTTTTCCCAGCCTCCATCAAGGGAGATCTACAAGTTGCCTGGGGTTCAATGCTCTAGAAAGTTCCAAGGTTTTTGGCTTGAATTGTTCTAAAGAAGCTGAAATAATTGAAGAGAAGTAGAGGCCAGCTGTTTTTGAGGATTCTGCTCCACAGAGAATGCTCTGCCCCTGTTGATGTAAGTAGATCCAGTCACCGAGGCTCTGTTACCACATGAGATTGGGAGTGGTGTGGCTCACATTGAATCCCCCCATTTATCCTGCCTGGTGTCACAGGGAAAGTTGAACACTTGGTTTCTGTGCCTAGGGCTGCTATCAGATGAGGAGACAATGTATTTGACTATATAGGAAATCTGATATGGACTGTCAATTAACTCATTTTCACTTCCATTGATTTGGTCGTGACCAGCCCTAGATTAGAGGGCAGTTCTGGAGTGTCCTGGCCTAGAGTGTCTTCCTCAGTTTTGAGTGAGCCAGGGTATCTGGCCTCTTTCTGGGACTTCTCTGTCCTTACAGAACCCACTGGAAATCTCTAGGGTTCCTGCATCAATTCATGTTTTCTAATATTAAAATTTGTTTTTATTTTTTATTTTTAACAATTATTTTATAAGTTGTTTTCTTCTAGGATTAATTTGAGGTGATTTAGAGTAAAACAATACTTAATAGAAGCACTACAACCAGGATAATAGTACAAGAGTCCTATAATTATGTTTTGGGGTAATTAAATGTAAGAAAACCTAGCCCAGGGATACTGATTGCAGATTTGTACCGTGCTTAGCTGTGACTCAAGGCAAAAAGAGAAGCATGCTATATTGCAGAACTTTTATTAGGAAACTATTTCCACATATCAAGGTGGTCTGCTACAGGTAAATTTTGGTCTGAATGGGACTTCTCGGTTCATCCTTTGGCAGGCTCAAATCCCACTGAGGATCTAGAACTGTAGCAATTTCTAGATTGTGTCTGAGACCTTGCCAGCCTGGAGCTCCATATCTCCTTCATGCCTATGCCTCTAGCATCTAGCATAGGGTCTGACACATGGAGGATGCTCAGTGAGAGCCCTCAGATTCAACTTGGGCTTTACTGTATTCTGCACAGCTTCTGGAATGTGTGCTGAATGAATGAATGAGTAAATAATGTGAATGATTATTGGGATAAGGGTGGGGCTAAAGTAGTATTTTCTTACATTCCCCAGAAGATTTCTTCTCCCTGTCAAGATGACTATTGGATTATCCCCTCCTCTCTGTTTATTATCTAGGGAATGCCTCATTGCTCTTTAGTTTCCTGGTGGTAATAATTCACTTCATAGTTTAATATCTTAGATTTCCTTCTTCCCACAGATTGCCTTGAAATTTGCCTTTTCTTCCTCCCTCCCTTTCTTCCTTCCTCCCTCGTTTCCTTCCTTTTTTCCTTCCTTATGATAGACTCTTGGTATGGGAGAGTTAAGAGGTCTTAACTTGAGCCTTCATAGTATATATTTTAGAATGAATAATTCATTGCTATGCTTCACCACCAACCAGAAATTATTATGGTGTTTCTCTATTACATGAGACTTTTCAAACATTATTTATCTATCATTTGTTCTGCTTTACCTTTCAGAAACTATCACTGTGGTCTTTTCTTCGCCTGCCATTGGATTTTTTTTTTTTTGACAGGGTCTTGCTCTGTCTGTCACCCAGGCTGGAGTGTAGCAGTGCGATCTTGTGCAATCTTGGCTCACTGCAACCTCTGCCTCCAGGCTCAAGTGATCCTCCCACCTCAGCCTCCCAAGTAGCTGGAAATACAGGTGTACGCCACCACTTCGTAATTTTTGTGGAGATGGGGGTCTTACTATGTTGTCCAGGCTGGTCTTGAACTCCTGAGCTCAAGCAGTCCTACCACCATGGCCTTCTAAAGTGCTGGGATTACAGGCATGAGCCACCATGCCTGGCCACCAATCTTAAATAATGATTTCCATAAATTATTATTTCAATATTCAAGACATGTGCTGTATATAGCCTTGTCCTGTGAAACCTGATTTCGGTGCCCTCCTCCAACCCCACTGTCATATTATCCCTGGAACTATCTCACACACCTTGGCTCCTCCAGGAAGAGTCCTTCTGGTCATCAATTCAGGCTCATTCTCCTTCTGGGAATAATCAGACTGAGTATTTCAATCTGTTTAGGGATTTACTAAGTTTTAGTTTCTTGTGTTTCTTATTAATAGGGAGACCAAATAATTCAGTATCCAATCTGGAGAACTAGTGAGGACAGGAGAAGTTATTAATAGGTAATCTGGAACATAAGGCATACTCTAGATGGGTGTGGCCACCTACTTTTCAAAGATATTGCCTCTTTAATAGGTATTGAGAGCAGAAGGGTAACAACAACCTTTGGAGATTGAACTCCTGAATTCTGTTCAGTTGTCTAGGGCTAGGGAACTTTGACACAGATTTTGTAGCACTGAATATTTCTAACAAGCTGTGGGGGTCCTGTCTCCTAGTGGATGTTAGAGTTCCCAGAGGGAGAAGTCAAGACCACTGCAGCACCAATGGCCCCGTGCTTATGTGATCCAGTGGTGGTACCTCCAGTCAGTCTTCCTCCACCCTCTCCTTCCGCTTTTCCCTTCCCCCCCACCCCTTCTTCCCTTCCCGTCCCCAGTCCCCAATCTGCGCCCTTCTCTTTTGGATCCTTATTCTCTCCCTCTCCCTTCCACCCCCTCCTCCCTCTGTCTCCCTCCTTTTCTGTATTCTCTTTTCAACGCCTTCTCTTTCTCTATTTTCTTCTCTCCGTTTGCCATTCACACTGTCTTCCTTTTCTTCTCTCTTCTAAAATGGCTCTTCCAAAATCATTGGAGGGCAGCTCAAAAGAGCAACTCTGCCAACATTAATTTCTCCTTGAAAGGGAAAAGCCTGCATTTCCAATTATGACTTAGTCTTCCTTCATTAGTTAGAAACTGTCTTTTTCCCATAGCAAGTGGCCTAGGAATGGTGTGTTTCTCTCAAGTCTCTGGTTGGAGGTTCTGGTTTTATGTATTCTGCTATGCACGCTTTCCAGGGCATGAAGACAGGGCAGCCTGGGGCATTGGAGGTGGGAGTGGCAGTGAGGATGGTGGTCTGGCTGTGACAGGACACACCTGGAAATGTCTGCTTGTCACAGAATGGATTACAGCTGAAGTAAACAAAACTGTGTGATCATGTTGCTGCATAAACCTCAACGTCTGAAATTTGGGATGATGGCTGTGCCAGAATTATTTTAGAGAGACAAACTCAGGATCAGTGTTCAACTAACCAGAGAATCTGTAGCTCCCTCCACCAGAGAGGGAGAGAGCATAGCAGAAACTGAGGAGAGAAGCTCTTCAGGCCACTCAATGGCTCACGTCCGTAGTACCAGCACTTTGGGATGCTGAGGAGGGAGAATCACTTGAGCCAGGTTGGAGAGCAGCCTGGGCAATGTCGCAAGACCTTGTCTGTACAAAACAAAAACAAAAACAAAAACAAAAACAAAAACAAAAACAAAAGCCAGGTGTGATGGTTCCAGCTACTGGGGAGGCTGAGGCTGAAGAATTTTTTGAGCCTGGGAGGTTGAGGCATGGTAAGCCCTGTTCACATCGCTGCACTCCAGCCTGGATGATAGAATGAGACCCTGTCTCAATAATAAATAAATAAATACATAAATAAATAAATAAATAAATAAGTAAAAGTTCTTCGAAGAGGAGTGGAAGGGAGGAACCAAGGGCTGAACATGGACAATTCTAGGCAAACAGGACTCCAGAAACATTCTGAAAAGCATAAGCTGAGAGCAGACTTCAGTAACATGAAGAAAGAACTGGGGAGGAGGGGAGCAGTCTAGAGAATAACATGCTCTTATTTGTTCATGGGATTCATAAACTGTGAACAATATTTTTATTTACCAAAAAGATAACAAAGTTTATTGAGCACCTGTAATGTGTAAGGGACTCTGGAAGTAGTCTGAAGGGATACAAATATAAATAAGAGAGAATTCCAGCCTCGATTTCTCATGGGCATGGGCTAATAGGAAAGGAAAGGAACAAAAAAGAGAATTACACTCAAGGGAGGTGAGCATGAGTCAGGACCATGACAAATGGTTGAGGGAAGGAAAGAACACTTGTAGCTGGGATGTTCAAGGAACACGTGCTTTGAATACAGAGGGTGTGGAGCTTGAGCCAAGGAATTTGGTATACAGAAGGGAAGATGTGGGTCATTATCGTTGGAGCTGATATACAGAAGGGATTTGATATACAGAAGGGAAGATGTGGGTCATTATCGTTGGAGCTGACCTAGGCAGCTGTGATCTGGTGAACAAGTACTGAGCTGGGCATGTGGAGTGGAGGGGAGGGAGGAAATGGCTGTCTACCTGGGGCAGAGGATTGGGTTGAGGAGCGGTGGAAGATAACACTGGAAAGGAGGACACTTGCCAGACTGTGGAGAGCCCTGACTGTTGGCTAGGCTAAGACATCTGGACAGTCTGGACACCATGTTAGGGATTCAGCACGTGCATTTTAGGTGCTTTAGCGGGGAAGGATGACTTTACTGTTAGAGATGCTCATTTCTGATGTCCCTCTCGCTGAGTGTGAGTGCAGTCCTGAATAAGATTAAAGGTGTCATGACAATAAACCATTTGGAAAATGTAAAAAAAAATGTATGCATGAGACACTTGGAGCAAGCATTTTCTAAGGTCTCAATTTCTTGTTTTTGCTTTGATCATTATAGCTTATAAGAGTAGATTTCAGGGTTAGCCACAAACTCTATTGCTGTCAGAGCAGATTTGGGCTGCTAGGTATAATCTTATTTTCATTGTTTCGATTCTAATTTCTTTGTAATTTTTTGTATTATACTACATATTTTAGCCCCAAATTGTGGGCTGCAGGAATAATGTTGTTAAGTATTTTTGGCTGGCAGTGTTCACTAAATTGCTTCCTGAGCCTGAACTTGCTCAAACTTCCTGTTTTTTAGGGCACAGAACTCCTGGTTTCTCCATTTATGATGGCTAAGAGGGGTTTGGAGTCTCTTTTCTAGACTTTCATAGCATGTTTCAGGATTTCTCACTGATATCTAATTGTCTTATAAGAGACATTACCTTTTTCTCACACTCAAAAAACCATGATCCCCTCTAGGTAAGGTCTGAGTCTCTGTCAAACATTTTCACTTTTGTGTAACATTTAGCATAGTATTTATCAGGCATTACTTTATTTGAGGGTAGAGGAGGTAGGCAGCGGTGGGCAGTTGGGACCCCCCCGTGCTTATGTTCTGGTCCAATATTAAGTCTTGTAGAGAATGGTCTAAAGTAGATCTGTGCTATCTGAAATATTATCTAGTGAGAGCATTGGCATCATCAAAGAGCTTGTTAAAAATGCAGGATCTAAGCTGGGCACGGTGGCTCACGCCTGTAATCTCAGCACTTTGGGAGGCCAAGGCAGGTGGATCACGAGGTCAGGAGATCGAGACCATCCTGGCTAACACGATGAAACCCTGTCTCTACTAAACAAATTTTAAAAAAAATTAGCCGGGCGTGGTGGCGGGCACCCGTAGTCCCAGCTACTCGGGAGGCTGAGGCAGGAGAATGGTGTGAACCCAGGAGGTGGAGGTTACAGTGAGCTGAGATCGCGCCACTGCCCTCCAGCCTGGGCGACAGAGCGAGACTCCGTCTCAAAAAAAAAAAAAAAAAAAAAAAAAAAAAAAAAAAAAAAAAAAAAAAAAATGCAGGATCTAAGACCTCAGACTAAATCAGAATCTGTGTAATTTGACTGTCCTTTGAGACTTGCTGGTCTCCAGATGTAATGTGTACACATCACCTAGGGATCACGTTAAATGCAGGTTCTGACACTCAGTTGCTTAGGTAATGATAGAACAACCAGGCCTTGAAGTTTTCTCACTTCAAAGCAGCAACTTCCTTTCTAGAGATGTCACTGGACACTTTCCCTCCTGAGAGTGACACTCCTGCACAGAACAGATGGTTTATGACAGTAGTTGAAAAACTGTGGCCTGCTGGTGATATCCAGCCTGCCACCTCTTTTTGCAAATAAAGTTTTATTAGATCACAGTGACATTCATGTATTTACATGTTGTCTATGGCCTCTTTTGTGCTGTATTGACTGAGTTGAATAGTTATAAAAGAGACCATATGACCCACAAAGCCAAAAGTATTTACTATCTGAGACTTTATAGAAAACAGTTTGCTGACCCTAGCTTATGTGAGTGACCCTAAATATTTCCTTAAAGGAATCAAATAGCTATACTCTCTTGCCCCAGTGGCAAACTTTCCAAGCCCATCTGAATCCATGGCTATTCATGGAGAAGCTGAACCATAAACCGTAATTCCCAAGCAACCCACAAAGGGTCTTGAGCCTAAAATTGGTCTGGATAATGGTACCACAGCATCTCTGACTTTCCAAAATCCATTTAATATGTCCCTCCTCAAAGAAATGGTTGTAATTTTTGTAATTTTATTGAGCTGACTCCCTCCTCCACAAATTGATTTCATTAATTGTTCAACACAATTTTGACTTTTCCCAAGAATGGAAATCAAAAGGAAATTCTGAGTAAAGATATATTTGGGACCAAGGAAATAAAAAGACTTGTACAAGTTGGTTATAATACACATTTTACTCCTAAAAAGGTAGCGTTGGTTTCGGCCTCACTCTGGGCTATTCACTGGGCAGGCTGTGTGGGCTTGGAGTCATTCTTCTAATTCCCTTAGAGAATCCCACCACCTGTCTCTTATTTGGGTTTTTGAATTGTGAAATGATGGCACACACAAGCTCCAAGAATAGCTGTGTGTGTATGCCAAGCATACAGAGACAGAAGGCAGAGACTTAGGCCAAGGATCAGGAAATACAGAAGAGAAGCTGGCATGGAGGCATCTGCTCCACAAACACAGTGAAGCCGGAGGTTGTAGGAGGAGGGAGGTGGGACCCGTGTAATCACTGGAGGATGTGAACGCTCTGCTCTGCTCTGCAAGTCTTGGAGATCTTGGTTTTCTTTCCAGAACCAAATTTCAGAGGAGGTGGGTGTAGGAGAATTGAGATTCTTTTTCCTCATCCAGAGTTATCTGAGGCCAGAGAGGTTTAGGGTGAGATTCTGTGGGAATCTTTGCTGTAGCTCCAGAAGCTTTATTCTTACTTAGTTCCTTTTCCCTTTGTCTGGACTGTAGTTCCTTTTCCCTTTGTCTGAATAGTCCAGGACACTAAAAGGGTTTGTGAAGAGGCTGGGTAGACATAAGTGGAGAGTCTTCTCCTTAATTCTAGAGTCTACCTTGACTTCAACCAATTAGAGATTGTAGGAGTGAATTAGATCCCCTTATGTTAAACCCTGTTTCTGGCAAGCCCTCCTGAAGTTCCCTAAGATGCAGAGCTGATTAGCTCACCCGGTCAGAATGTGAAGGTTTTAAAGCCAAAGTTACTATTTGGGCTGATATTTTAGACTTTCTCTTCATTGGAAGAAGCATAATGTATTCATTCATTCATTCATTCATTCATTCATTCATTCATTCAGTGAATATCCATTGAAAACCTATTGTGTAATAGGATGTGAGGAAAAACATGAACTGGAGAGTCAGACCCATCTGAGTTCAAATTCTAGTTTCTTGATCTGTGAGCTAACACCTCATTCAAGTTTCCATCCAGATGACATAACTACCCCAGCTTCCTTCCCTGATTCTGCAGGTTAGGTTGGACATTTACTTCTCTGCTTTTGCAGCAACTTCTTTTTTTTTTTTTTATCTTCATTTTTATTTTATTTTATTTTATTTTATTTATTTATTTTTTTATTATACTTTAAGTTTTAGGGTACATGTGCACAACGTGCAGGTTTGTTATACATGTATACATGTGCCATGTTGGTGTGCTGCACCCATTACCTCATCATTTACATTAGGTATATCTCCTAATGCTATCCCTCCCCTCTCTCCCCATCCCACAACAGGCCCTGGTGTGTGATGTTCCCCTTCCTGTGTCCAAGTGTTCTCATTGTTCACTTCCCACATATGAGTGAGAACATGCGGTGTTTGGTTTTCTGTTCTTGCAATAGTTTGCTGAGAATGATGGTTTCCAGCTTTTTGTAGCAACTTCTACATTGTCTGTTCTCATACCACATTATGTGGAAATTATCCATTTGGAGTCTGTCTCTGTCTCCAGATTGTAAAGTCATTGATAGAAAAGAGCTTCATTTCACATACTTTTTACCCTTAGTGCCTGACATATATTAGAAATTAGACATATGTTTATTGCACTGAAAAGAACCTAGTTGTGTGGCTTAATTTTCCTAAAGCATGTGTCTCTCATCTGTAAAATGAAGGTGATAAAAACGTGCCTTGTGAGTTTTTTGTGAAGATTACATCAGATAATGTTTGAATTAGTATTTTATAAATATGAAGTGTTTGCAAATAGTAATAGTTGTTCTAATATCTGGATTGATTGGGATTCAGTAGAAAGCAAGTAGAAGAGAATCAAGAAAGTATGTGGAGATGTCCTAGTCCACTTTTTCTAAACTAAATGACTGAACAAGGGGGATCTGGAGACTTCAGCTTCTGAGTTTGGGTGTGTGGGGTTGACACGGGACAGAGGACCATTTCCAGCAAGCTCTATGTCTCTGCCACTAAATTATATGCTCATAATAGTGGGGATAGCTTTTATTAATTTATTTGCCCCTTTATTCACCCTAAGCACAACTAAGAAAGTGAATATGTAATAATTGGATTTCAATGGGCATTGCAAGGCCAAAGTCTTCTGCTCCCGCAAATCTCCCAGTATCCCTGGCCTGTATGTGTCTTGTCTTGAGAACGTGAATAATGGAACCGTTAGATTGAAAACATAGATTAGGGAGAAGAGAGTGAGTTGAGTTTGAAAAATATTGAGTGTGACATCTGGCAGTCAAATACTCAGCGCTGAGTCATTTCACTTTTCATGTGTCTGTTTTAGCTCACAAACTAGACATGGAGCTCATTGTACAGATTCCATAGTGCTTAATGCTCTGGCTACCCATTAAAAAGCTTATAGAGCTTGCTGGAGGGGGTCCCCTATCTTGTGTCAACTCAATAAATAAATATTTATGGATTCTCTGCAAAATATTGGAATTTCTTTCCCATGCAAGTAACAAAGAACTGCTGCAGATGTTTCAGCAGAGTTGAAAATGATACGAAGTTTGCTGTGAGAAAACTTGATCTTGCTGTAATGTATGAAAAAGACTAGAAGGGAAAGAAGTTGGGGGTGGAGAGACTTGTTAGGAGGGCCAAGATAAGAGCAGGTGGACAGTGAAGGAGGCTGTGGCAGAACCATGCCAAGCAGATTAGAGTGGAGGGGACTTGACTACCCAAGAGGCTGGGGACTCAGCTTTCTCCCTAGTATTAGTCCTAGAAAAGTCTCCCTGCTCTGGGAAGACCAATGTCTAGCCTCATGTGGCTTCGGAACAAAAGCCGGTGATTGCATCCAAGGGAAGATAATGAGAAACACACAGGCCATGAAAATCAGGAAAGCACCATTAATCTTTTTGTTGCAAAACTTTACTTTTCAAAGTTCTGGGGAAGGGTGCAGAAGCCTCAGCACGTGAACTTGAGCTCTGTACTAGGAAATGCAAAATGAAAACCCCCTAATAAATCACAGAACTGAAAATATCCAAGAGCCTGAGAGGCTGGGGGAGGACAGGAGTGAGAAAAGGAAGGGGGCTGGAGTACTGATCAGAAGACAGGAGAAAGCAACAGTGTAAAATGCGGAGAAGGGCTTAGTAGACATTCAATTTAATCTAGACTTTTATTTTGCTACAAACTAATTTTATGAAGACTTTTTTGCCCAAATATTAAATATTTACTAATTAAAGAAAAGATATTAAAACAGGAGAAACTACTTTCATTCAATAAAAACTCTAGTAATTCTTCCTAACTCCAGAATTGTATGTATATTTTTTTTACCTATTACATAGTCAGAAATAGAAACCAATTAGACAAGATATGTGAATATCCTTAAACATTTTCCGTAATATTTGCCTTAGGAACTTTAGTTTTATGAATGTACTCTAAGGAATACCCTGAAAAGGACAAAATCTATACACAAAGATTATACACATATTTATTATAGAATTATGTATAAAAAACCCTAAATGACCATCCTTGAGTGTATGGTTAAATATATAAGTTATAAGCTTTTGAAATAATGAGTTTTGAGAGTTTTAGGTAACACAAGAAGGTATTTATGATATTATATTAAATCAAGATAAAAGTCACAATGTAATATAAAGATATACAATCAAAGATGTAAAAGTGCATGGAAAAAAACTCTAATGAATATATGCCAAAATGTTAACTATGATTGCTTTTAGATAAGGGGATTATGGGACCATTTTTGTTTCCTTATGCAATTGAAAAGTCATAAATGAGCATGCATTACTTTTTCATCAGAAAAAGAAATGAGTTACATCATTTTTAAAGGGAAGATATTGTAAAGGAATATTTGTTGAGAGGATGCATAAAAAATCTGGCTAATTTCCTTATTTCCCTGGGATTCTGAGAGTTTTTTTTACTCTTGGGAATATCTTTCCTTGCTCCTAGTTAAATTATTTTCATATGTTAGTCTTGTTCCCAGGGATAAAATGGTAAGTTTGCTATTTTAGCTCTGCTCGAGCATGTGGAGTAATTCTCTGTTACATATACAGAAAACAAGGTCTTAACTCCTTGGTTTGATATTCAAGGTCTTTCAGAGTCAAATCCCAATTGATCTTCCCAATTTCACTTCCCTTAGTTTCCTACATATATTTTCTACACAAATCAAAAACCTTTTCAGACTTCCTATTTCTTGTTCGTGTCCATAACCTCCCCTTTCTGAAACTCTACTTGTTCCTGGGGACAGAATGTTCACAGAGCATGCATTAAACATCATAAAGTGGACTGGGAGCCTCTTTTAACATAAGCAGTCTGGTATTGCTGTGCTGTGTGATTTTGACAAGGCAGTTAGTTCACCCTCTAGATCTCAGATGGAACACCTGTAAAACAAAGGATTATATAGTAGATGGTTGCCAATGCTCCTTGCAGCACTACAGCTGAGTGAACCTTGTTCCCTCATGGCCCTAGGTGTGCTCATTCATCTGTCTGCACATTGTCTCAGGTTCCCACTGCATCTTAAGTGGCCCCTGCCTACCCCACTGTCAAATTCAACCCTTCCTAGCTCATGTCCCATTTCCTTTATAATGCTGTCCTCAGTGATTCTGATTAACAGGGACTTGCATGTATGATTTTTTTTGCCACTCATACATGCTGCCTTTTATCAAAACTATGGCACATGCCAAAGATATAACAGATAATATCATTTGAATAAGAAGTCAACTCGATGGGGAGAAAAAACCTACTTAAGTGAGCTTTAGAGATAAAGGTGCACACTTCTCTAAATCCTTTGTTTATGGTCTATTAATCAATGAAGTCCAATCTGTGATCCCTAGATACATAAGAGGAGAAGGATATATAGATTATTTATGATATTTCTGAAAAGCCTAAGAAAAATCACACACAGGCCCACAATAAGTCTATGTTTCTTTATTTTGAGTTAGAGGATTTTTTTTTTCATTTTTAGCCAGTGTAAATTGGTTTAAACTTCATCTCTTGAATGACTCCTAACATGGCGGAGCCCTTTTCTTCCTTCAAATTTCTACAAATGCATTGCTCCCCTTTTTTCTTTTCACCACCCATATGTCCATGTTGGACAAAAACCATGAAGGAGGTTGAGAAACTGTACCAAAATGCCAAGAGCATCTTTGCCATGTTTCAGCACAAAGGGCACTGATAGAAGGAGGTGATCAGAGTCATCTTCTGACTCAGCCTCACAAGAGGAGCCAGGGCAGATGGACAGTTCCCAACTGTTTACTCTCCTCTCTCTCCTCATTCTCTCTCTCGCATTCTTTTTGCTTCTGCTTTTTATTAGCAGCACAAAAGACTTTGGAGTGCTTAAGGGCAGAAAGCTTGCCTTGTTCATCTTTGCAGCTCTTGCTGGGACCAAGTATGGTGCTAAACACAGGGTAGACATTCAGTAAGTATTTGTGGAATTAATGAATGAATAAATGAAGGACAGGCGTAACTTTGATGGCAATGGGTCAGTGTGAATTCCGGAAAGAGTATGCAGAGTAATAGTCAAAGTGGATGATGGATCATTGCTCTGACTTACTAGTTATGTAATCTTGAGCAAACCCCTTTATCGCTGTGAGATTAATTTCCCCAGCTGTTGAAAAAATGCATGTAGGGGAAAGGGGGAGGGTTAGTGATTAAAAATGTGTATCATAAGGAGCATGTATGTAAAATCATCTGGCACATGGTTGCAGCTAAAGAGCTGGCATTTGTGTAGCACTTTATTTTTCCTGCATTTTTTAAAAATGTAAAACCTGAAAATCGTTAAGTTATACTAACCTCAAATCTCACCACTTAAGAAATATAAAATAAGAAGTAAAATTTCTCTTACCAGCCAACTTTTCTAATTTCCCAGAGATAACTACTTTTCTTTACATTTAGGTTTGATGTTTATCTTTCTTGATATTTTTCCAAAGTTTCATGGAAACACATATATTTATAATTATTTAAGATATATGTAATATATACACACATATATTTATAATTATTTAAGATATATGTAAACTCATAAATATATACACGTACGTATATATCCATGCAACTTTGGAGAGATGTGTGTGTGTATCACGTATCTCTAAAATGCAACTATTCATCATTTTCAAAATGGAACTATTTATGTCTATCTATCTATCAATCATCTATCTATCTCCAAGTCAATTATTTTTGAATGATGGCAGAATCATTTGTTGTTTGAATATACCATATTTTGCTGCCAGTCCCCCAGTTCCAGTGTTTTGTGATTACAAATAATAATGCAAGGGTCTTCCTTGTACATCTATATCTATAAGCTTTCGTACAGTACTTACTTTAGTAATAAGGCACTTGAACACTTATTGTTCTCTTTACTCATAACCACCACAAGAAAAAAGGACAGAAATTGCTATTCTGTGTTACAGATGAAGAAAAGGGAGGGCTCAAGGAGACAAGTGGCTTGGCCAGAGACCCACACAGATAGACTATGGCAGAGCCTGTGTTTCCCAGTGGCTTGAATTCTTGTCCAGAGCTCTTTTTGTCACACTGCAATAAAGCACAAGTCAACAGGGAACCTTCACAACCAGGCAGAGAAGCGTGGGTCAGGGAGCAGGCAGTCACATTACATTGTAGAAAAGAACACACACACACACACACAAACAAGAAACTCAAGGCCAAACACATCTAAAAGATATTATTTGGAAGAAATGCACTGGTGGTGAGTGAGGGACCAGGATAAGATGAGCTGTCCTTTAACTAGTTACCATCTTTTATGCAGTGTTCTCAATATGATATCCAAATGATTAGGATGGCTTAGATTGCATAAATGTGGCAGGAGAATGACAAAGGACACCCCTGCAACCCCAACAATGACACTACTCCTTTCCCTCAAGGGAAGTGTCTAGGGAAGGCCTGTCGGCATCTGGTTAGGATTGGCCTTAATTGACACCTTCCTCAATTATCTGCAGGAAATATTAGCTGTTATTAAAATTTGCAGATGCAGTCAATTGTCAGAGTCACTGGAGACCAAGAATTATTACTCAGAGCATTGGAGAGAGGCTGGCAGGAAAGAGAACAATTCAGCCTGGAAAAATGCAAGCTAATGGATAAAGCAAGGTTGGGGGAGTGGGGGAAGAACTTAGAGGGATAAGGCTAGTAGTAGGGTGAGGCAGTGAAGCACTCCCCTGGAATACAAACTTTAAGGGAATACCAAAATCTCAGCTATCAAGATAAATAAAATTTTAATTCAATATTGAAAAATCAAGTTGGCAAATGACAGCCTGTGGGCCAGCAGCCTGTTTGTAAATACAATTTTATTGGAAAGCCACTGGAAGTAAAGGTACTGTGGCAGGGGAGATCCAGGCTAATTCTTTGATGTGAAAACCCTGGTTCAGCTTATGAATGTTAGACACATTAGACCTTAGCTTGTGATTGATGGGAAAAATACTTCTGAAGAAAAGGAATAATGGATCTGACTGCTTTTATGGGTTTCCTGGGGTATTGTAACAAGTGATCACAAACTAGGTGGCTTAGAACAACAGAAATTGATTGTCTCACAGTTCTGGAGGCTGGAAGTCCAAGATTAAGGTGTCAGCAGGGCCATACTCCCTCTGAAGATTCTAGAGAAGCATCTTTCTTCAACATCTAATTTTTGATGGCTCTTGCAATCAGTCCAATCTCTGCCTTGATGTTTGCATACTCATTCTTGTGCATGTCTCTCTGTCTCTGTGTCCACATCTTTTTCTCCTTTCCCTTAGATCCTAGTCATTGGGTGACATCCCAGTGCAGATAACCTCATTTTAACTTGATAACATCTGCAAAGACCCTATTTTCAAATAAGGTTACATTCCTAAGGTTACCTATGAATATAACCTTAACTCTTTGGTTCCTTATTTGTAAATAGGGTCTTGGACGCAATTCAGCACACCACGCTATTAAGTAGGTGGGGATGGGGAGAGATTTGACTTAGGTGCAGCAGAAACATTATCCATTCACAGGAATCTGGCAGCGGAGTTAGGGGCAGGCTCCTGACATGATTTAAATACCTAAGAAAATATTTAAGGAAATGTACTTTAGTTCTTTTGGGGTGCAAATATTATAACCTTTGCTAATGTCACATGGTGACAAATACGTGTAGGATTTTTAAGGGTAGTTCTGATTTCAAACATGCAAACAATGGTGACTAGAAATATTTTTACTAAATTTTATATTCATTTTGTTATTATTTTATTCTTCTCAATATAAGCCGCTTACTAAATTATTACTATAACTGAATATGACAACTTTAGATATTTTTCACAAAAATTCACCAACTGGGGAAAAATGTTGTTTGTAAAATGCAGTATTCTGACTTTTAATTTATGAAATATGGCTATAATGCTTCTGAAGCCTGTTCAAGGGCTGTGAAACAATGGAGATGATCAAATACCATTAGAATTTTAAGTAAGTTGAGATGTAAATGGGAATCA
Organism: Rhinopithecus roxellana; assembly: GCF_007565055.1. Lineage (NCBI taxonomy): Eukaryota > Metazoa > Chordata > Mammalia > Primates > Cercopithecidae > Rhinopithecus > Rhinopithecus roxellana. The sequence goes on along the minus strand of NC_044556.1, from coordinate 53,857,545 downwards.
AATCTATTTTCTCCCATTTTCCAAACACATCACAGTCAAGTCCAAAAACTTGAATGTTACATAGCTTTTTGGTGAAAACTTTTGTTATAGACATGCATGTGTGGGTATACTTAATTGTATCAGCAATAATAACAGTTATTTTAATTATTGTATCACCAATCTTAATTACTAATCAATAAATGTATACTCATTAATTAATAATTCAATAATAATGGCTAATATTTATGAAGTGCTTATGTGCTAGACAGAAGAATTGATCCCTTTATGTGAATTATTTAATTTATGAATACAGTAATTCTTCCTTATAATTGATATTCTGTTTATTTGGGCTTGAAATGTACTACATACTATTTTTCCTGCTTTTGGTCAGGGGTCACCAGCCCATTTAAAGAGAGACAGCTGTATCTTTCTGTAACTGGGCTATTTTCTCCATGGGTGCATTAATGTTAACAGAGAAGCATGGCCAGCAAGCGTTGCTAGCACAATGTGACGGGCCCTGCTGTGATGAACAGAGAAACTGGGAACTTTATCATTGCTGCTACACACATTATCGACTAATAACGTGTTTTTAAATTTCCTGAAAATAGTTTGCTTTCTAAAGGTTAAAAAGTTTTAAGTTCTCCCTGCAATTTTGTTTATATAGATGATTTGCTTTGTAAACATTTGTTTTTTTTTTTTGTTTGTTTGTTTTTGAGACGGAGTCTGGCTCTGTCGCCCAGGCTGGAGTGCAGTGGCGCAATCTCGGCTCACTGCAACCTCTGCCTCCTGGATTCAAGTGATTCTCCCTCCTCATCCTCCCCAGTACCTGGGATTACAGGCATGCGCCACAACGCCTGGCTAATTTTTGTATTTTTAGTGGTGATGGGGCTTCACCATGTTGGCCAGGTTGGTCTGGAACTCCTGATCTCGTGATCTGCCCGCCTTGGCCTCCCAAAGTACTGGGATTACAGACGTGAGCCATTGTGCCCACGACAGCTCTGCTTTTTAAGGCTTTGCAATTGATTGAATCAGGCTTGTTCAGCTTACCTAGGATAGTCTTCCTCATGTAAAGTCAACCCATGATGGATTTTAATCAATCTACAGAACACCTTCACAGCAACACCTAGATCAGTGTTTGAGTAACTGGGGTCTATAGCCTAGCCAAGTTGAAAGATCAGAAGAGCTGTGACAACAATGATAAAAGAAACTGTTGCCCTCTAGTTTCCTCTTGGGCATTAATAATTTAGCTAAGATAAACCCAAATACTTTGGATAAGATTGACTGAATTCAGCTTTGCTGATGCCTCTGATTTCAGTTGCTTTAACCAAGGGCAAACCCCTATTGCTTCTGTTGTCTGTTGATACCCAGAGGCTTATGTGATCTGGAAGGATAAGTGGCTTTTCTCTGATTTGCCAGGAACAAGTGGTTATGTTAGCTGAGGAGCCAGAACACTAATTTCAGTGATTGGACTCTGGTACAAGTGATGGGAGGCCCAAGGGTGGGGTGCTGCTTTTTCCTTTGGCCCTGATAAACACTTTATGCTTGTTATGGTGGTTGAAATGCTGTATTTAACCTTTTCTTCATGTGCCAGGAGGTTCACAGTAAATGAGGGGTGTGGTCTGTGAGGGGAAAAGTGGCTGTGGCTTGGCCTCTTTGTACCCTGTCAGCACACATACACGCATGGTCTGTAACATGTGAACCTGTCACGTGGGTACTCAGTACTGAGCTGTGAGGGCTGCCCCTGAGAAGCTGGGGGCAGTGGTCGGGAGAGGAGAAGGTCATGGGGCACAGTAGAAATGGCACTGGACTGGGAATGAGTTCCTACTGCCAACTTCTCATCAGCTCAGTTCCTCCAATCCTGTACTCACTCCTTTATTGCCCAGGACATATATTTAATGCCAGGCTAAGCACAAGGCTTCCAGGATTCAGCAGTGAACAAGACAGATGCCCTTTTGGAGCTGACTGTTGAGCAATGTTAATAAATAGCAATGATCATATCATTAGCATTTCCCAAGGGTTACCATGTCCCAAATGTGTGAGCTATGATAGAGGAAGATGGGGTTATTCTAGGCAAAGGCTGAGAAGCTTCTGGGAGGTGGTGACTAATAACTACTGCCTTTTTTACTTTGGAGTCATGTCCTTTCTGTGACTCCCCTTTCCTTCTCCTTTGTCAGGCTGCCCCTGGCTTCCGTTCTCTGTTCCTAGTCTCCTTTCTAATTAGCCTTTCTAGCCTGATCAATCAAGCTCTTTTCTGGAATCTCTAGCTGCCTGATGGACACCTCCTTGTGGAAGCCCTCAGACATCTCAAAGATACATCTGTGAAGAACTCAACTCTTCCATTGTATTCTTCCTTCCCTTTCCTGTCTCTCATAATGTTATCACAATTCGTTTTGTCATTTAGGTCAAAAACATAGTCATCTTTGACCTACCTTCCCCATCATATCTACCACTCAGTCCTACCCTATTCCCACGATGTCTCTCATCTCTCCCTCCATTTGTTTGTCACTCTCAATGGTCAGACTGTCTTGGCCACTTTTCTGGGCAATCGCTATAGTTTCATGCTTACAGTTTCCTCTCAACTTTTGTTCATCCTCTTTAGAGCTACCAGAGCACATACTCTTTTTTTTTTTTGAGACGGAGTCTCACTCTGTTGCCCAGACTGGAGTGCAGTGGCCGGATCTCAGCTCACTGCAAGCTCCGCCTCCCAGGTTCACGCCATTCTCCTGCCTCAGCCTCCCGAGTAGTTGGGACTACAGGCGCCCGCCACCTCGCCCGGCTAGTTTTTTGTACTTTTTTAGTAGACACGGGGTTTCACCATGTTAGCCAGGATGGTCTCGATCTCCTGACCTCATGATCCACCCGTCTCGGCCTCCCAAAGTGCTGGGATTACAGGCTTGAGCCACCACGCCCGGCCCAGAGCACGTACTCTTGATACATCTTCTTGTGTCACTCTGTTGCTCAAAAGCCTTCAGTGAACCACTGCTGGGCTCTGCAGCCAGGTGCTTGTGTTCTAAACCTGGTTCCATCACTTACCAACTGAGTAACTGGCAAATTATTAACCATTCTGTGCTTCTATTATTTCATCTATAAAACAATTGTGTCTATCTCATAGAGTTGTGATGGGGATTAAATGAGTCAATATATAAGTAGTGTTTATAAAAAAATGTCTGATGTAATTTTGGTATTCCATTCAGGTAGATCCTCTGGCTCCTGGTCCTCTACATTTTCCCTCTTGTACCTTGACTTTTTGCTTTTCTAACTTTTGTCTGTTATATTTCCGAATAGTTTTTTGCAAAGTAGTGCACAAATTAGTGCCTGTATCTACACAAACTACATCACATGTGATGTTCTTATCTTTCTTCATATTCTTTTAAAAACTATGTATTATATGTGTACACACATATACATATTTATACTAAACTAAATATATATGTATATACATATATACATATAGATTCATATACACTTTATTATTTCTTAATTAACTGACCAAATGTCTTGATGGTGCTTCTAAATAAGTAGTACTTAGGCAAATCTCCACCCATAATGTTGTGGTAAAAGATTAATTTTTGAAAACTGCCCAGAGAACAACTTTCTATCACACTAGTCATTACAGTTTTGGTTTTTTCAATGTTCTGGCAGCCATTCTCATGAGGATGGACTGTGCTGACTGGTCTTAGTGAAAGTTACCGGTGGGCACGTTCTCAGGGCCTCTCTGTCCCCATGAAGCATCCCCACTCAGAGACATGGGAAACCTGTGAGCTCATACAAATGATTTCTGGGATGAAAATAGCAATGTGAGATAGTGCCAGGAACTTCAGGTTCACAGAGTATAATTAAGATTTTTCCTGAATCATTGCACACTGTAATTTCATCATTATGTACATTCTTTAATTATGGGCTCCAATTGCCCATTTTAGTTCTGTAATTAGACATAAAGACATTAATTTTGTAAATACAACAATCAGCTCAAATATACTTCCAAATTCTTTCCCCTACCCTACCTTTCAAGAAAAATTAATACATCACTAAAAAGTTTGTGCACAGAAAGAGCCTCTTAGAGGGCAGCTTTTGGGAGCCAGTTGGTGTTCTCAAAGGTGGGGCCCCGGTTCAGGAAGGGTATGGGAACATCACCCTCTTATATTCCCCACAAACTCTGTTGCTTCATGGCAGATAGACCCTGCTGGGTCCAGGGCAGGGAAGAGCTCCATTAATGCACATAGGACCAATTTCTCTTAATTGTAAAATTTTAAGGTGACATCAATGCTTAATGAGTCATGGGAGAGGAATGAACTAATGTTAGGGCAACTCTGGCTTTTTATTTCTCTTGTGTCCTATTAAAAGATGAGAAGATGAAGCATTTTTGGTTCATGGGGTTTGTATTTTTCATTTGTGTATGGGTAGGTGATTATCATCTGTCATTGTGTGTGTGTGTATGTGTGTGTGTGAGAGAGAGAGAGACAGAGAGAGAGAGAGCTAGAATCTGTTTTTTAAGAACTTCAGTGATTCAGATCTCCATTTTTTCCTTCACCTATAACACTTTAGTTAAAACAAAACAAAACAAAAAAACAGACGAGTTCCAGCATTTCCCCCCATGGACCATGCTATGTCCATTTCAGCCGATACATTTTACATATGTATCTATTTTCTCCACTTATAAATCCAAGCAAAAAACGGCAGTGTGGTAGAGTAGAAAGAGCCTCAGTAAGGGTCCTGGCCCCTTTTTCTTCCCTTTTTACACATTCTCTCTAGGTAATCTCTCTAGTCTCATCCTTTAAAGGCCGTTTATACGCTTTTGTCCCTCCATTTATATCTCTAGCTCAGGCCTCATCTCTGAGCTCCAGATTAGATAACAATCAGAATGCTTATTTCTACTTGAATGATTTATAGATAATTTAAGCTTGCTGTGTCCAAAACTGGGTTTACTTTTCCTCCAAATGTATTGCTTTTCTGTTCTTCCCAAACTCAATAAATGGCAAAATTCAGGTATTCAACCCGAGTCATCCTTGATTATTCTTTCGACATATGAGCCATCAGCAAGGCTTGTTTCACTCCTCACCAGAACCTATCTTCAATCTATCTGTTTCCCTCTCCCTTCATTCAGGCTGCCATCCCAATGCAGAGTGTTCCGTAAAGCAAAAGAGGTGTCTGCTCTCACCAACAGCAATTCGTGTGCTCTTAATTCACGTGCTCTTAATTCACGGATGGATTACCTAGCACTTAACACAGACCCAGATATATTTGGTACTCAGTAATATACGCTGAAGAATGAATGAGTGAATGAATTAATTAATGAATAACAGAAACTCTTCCTCCTAGGACTTAATAATACAGAGCAGGATTAACCTGCTTTCACAGGTAATCAGTGAACCTGGTGAAGTGTGACATTTATCTTTTGGTGAGAGCAGCTCACCCCTTTTGCTTTACTGTTTCACCAATTATCTCTTTTATTTTTGCCTGTTCTTTTGGACACAGCATTTAGTCAGAAATTTGCACCTGAGTCTTACTTCTGCCACCTACTAGTATAAAGATCAACTGGTGCGGAGCACTATACAGTGATTATTTATTGTTTGCTACAATGTCGGAAAACCGCGTATACAGTTTCCCCTCTGGGACATCTTTAACTGGGAGGGATAAAAACGGCACAACTAGATTTCATGATTTGGATAAGAAGAGAAACATTGGCTGGGTGTGGTGACTCACGTCTGTAATTTCAGCACTTTGGTAGGCTGAGGCGGGTGGATCACCTGAGGTCAGGAATTTGAGACCAGCCTGGCCAACATAGTGAAACCCTGTCTCTACTAAAAGTACAAAAAAAAAAAAAAATTAGACGGGTATGACAGCGGGCACCTGTAATTTCAGCTACTCGGGAGGCTGAGGCAGGAGAATCGCTTGGTCTCAGGAGGTGGAGGTTGCAGTGAGCCGAGATCGCGCTGTTGCATTCCAGCCTGGCCAACAAGAGCAAAACTCCATCTCAAAAAAAAAGAGGAGAAACATTGCTTCACTCAGAAAGTGCTTCCTAAGAGATTCCCATGGTCCAGGGATAATGCTGGATGGTGGAGATGTGGAATAATATAGAGATTAAAGGGTAGCGGGGATGGGGATGCACATATAAGCCAATGAGTAGAAGAAAGGGGTTCTGGTGCTGGCACAGCAGCAACCACAGGGTGAAAGCGACTGCAAATGCACATGTGCTCAATTCTCTGAGGGGACAATGGCGGGAAATGGAAGGGTCCTGATCATGTCATTGTTGATGGCAAGTCTACCAGTCAAAAGAAACAGGTGAGCAAAGGCCTGTAGCCTGGAGGTGGCTTGGGGCTTTCAAGGAACCACACTTCATTAGACCTGCTAAAGCATGTGTTTCAAAAAGAATGTGCCCAGGTCAAAGACTTGTACATAGTAGGCACTTAGCTAATATCTGTTTAATAAATGGATAAGTGAATATAAGTGGCAGAAAGACGGCTGAGTTGTTGGGACAGGTGAGATCATGGAAGGCCTTGTGCATCATGCTAGGATCAGTAATGGGAAGTAGAGAAGAGGTCAATGAAGTTTTATTTAAGCAGAAAAGAGACCCTATTGAGTTGAGTTTTAGAAAAATCCCTGTGGCTGTAGAAAAGAGGATGATTTGGTGGGAATGAGAATGAAGTTGTGAGCACAGACAGGAAGGGTAACTGAACATTTTGAGAGAGCTGAAAGTGTAGACAGGAGGGGTGTTCAGAAATTGTTGGAGTTCAGAGAGAAGTCCTGGGTCTGGCCTAGCAGTGTAGACAGCCAGAAACAGACAAGAAGTGGAATGTCACATTCTAGTAACTGATTGAAATGTGTGTGTGCATGCATATGCAAGCTGAAATGTGTGTGTGTTTATAGGCAAGGGGGTTGAAAACTGTGTGTGTGCTTAAGTTGGAATGTATATGTGCATGTATACAGGTGATTTGAAGTATGTGTGTATGGGGGGGGGAACGCAGGGTGTGGTAGTGCATTGGAATGTGTGTGTGTTTGCATGAGTGCAAGTGAACAGTCAAGAATGGTGTCTAACACTTACCTATTTGGTCTAAAGGCTCATAAGACTTCTGCCTTACTCCTAGTCACATGTTTCAAGTCACAAGCAGAAATGGGCAGAACAGCTCGGCCTTGTAATTCCAGCCTGAGTCACACTAAGCTGTTTCCAACCAAGTGAATTAATTGCTCCCTTCTTATCCCACACAGCACTTTCCTCTACAACACTTGTTACACCACTGTTGTTATTAGTTTATATAATACTTTCCCCCCTGCTAGGCTGTGAAATCCTGAAGGAGGAGAAAATGTGTTAAGTATCATTTGTCTCTAGAGTCTAGCTCATTCAGGCACATGCTAAGTTCTCAACTAATGTCTGTTGAATGAACTAAGAGAATAGTCACACTATTATAGCTTATTAAGCGCAAACATAGACTCCAAAGCAAAATCTCATCATTGCCTCTTGCACATTTTGGAAGCTACAGCAATAATAGTTACCATTTCTTAAGAACCTACTATGTGCAAGGCACAGTGCCAAGTACTTTGGGGTAACCAGTGATTTTATGTGCAGTGTTTTTTAAAGTCTCTGTAGTTAAAAAAGTCCTAGGAGGTAAATATTATCCACCCCTTCCACAGATGACAGAAGCGAGGCTTACTAAGGATAAGTAATGTGCCAAGTCACACAGCTAGAAAGTAGAGAGCTGAAACAGGAACTCAAAGCCTGGGCTCCAAATAAGCACACCCTGCAGACTTCCCTTCCCTGTGATGCCCCATGCCCAGTTTTCTATTTTCTTTATAGTGGAAAAGTCAGTGCCCTTCCTATGAGAAATAAAAGGGTTTAAAGTGGTCAAAAGGAAACAGTGTTTCCTCTGTGCTCAGAGGGTTTTGGCTAATCACAGAGAGTGAACCAAAAACAATATTATGTGAGATGTGGCCAGTTTGGGTTGATTCCAGCTTTGGATGCTGTGAGCTGGATCCCAGGAGCACACGAGGAAAAACGATAATAGCATACTTAAGATCCAAGCCCATGGTGGGTTGAGGATAGAGGTTTTGCTTTCCTCAAACTATTGCATTTTTCTTTTCCTCCCTAAGGGTCCAGGCAAGATGCTTCCTACCCCAGGGGACCACTTCCAAATGCTGCTCTGTCTCTTGGTGGAAAACTTCAAATTTATTGAGGTTTTACTATGAAGACTTAGTCAAGAGGGCAAGTACCCTATATCTCCAGATTGCCTTGCACATACTGGCATTTGACTAATATTTTATTATATGGATTCTAATAGCTGATTACAGTTTGCAATGCTCTACTCATGGATAAATCACAGTTGATCTTCTCAGGCTCCTTATGCCTTTTCCCAGTGGGTTTTTCATTGTCATGGATAACCCCAGGAGAAAGAGGAGGCGCAGAGGAACCTCTCCTACATGAATAGGTGGGGTGATGCAAGGGAGGACTTCTAGCTTTTCTTCTTCTGACTTTTCTACATTCTCCAAGTTCAGTGACTCATCCCCATCTTTTAATTGAGCATCTTGGAACTGAACAGCACCTCCCAAGCAACCTTCACCTGGGAACCAGGCAGAAACAAGTGAAAATGTGGGGGAGGTGGTTATGAATTTTTGTGCAGTCAGTGATTTCAGGGATCCAGGAAGTTATTCTACTTTCTAAACCACTTCCCTACCTGCTGGACATGAATATAACTCCCTCAGCTTTCAGCTTTCACGTCTACTTTATACAATTCTACACTGCCTCTATATTATTTATACCTATGTGCTGGGACTTGAGCAAAGGTGTTTTTTTGTTGTTGTTTGTTTTTTGTTTTTTGCTTTCTTTTTTAGTTTTAAACTTTGTACAAGGGAAGCCATAAATAATTTGGGCAACTTGTAGGGAAGAGGGAGAGTGGATTTGGAGAAACCAACAGTGAGTAAATGTCACATGGGAGACACTGAGCTCTGCAGACAGATCTTTCAATGTGAAGCAGCAGCGAAGAACATGGCTCTGGAGTCAAACTGGCTGAGCTAAAGAGTTGACTTTTTTACCTGCTAGTTACCTATTGGTAGTTACCTACTAGTTATCTACTAGTTACCTACCTCTGTTACCTACTAATGTGACCTTGGGCAGGTTAAGTAACTTCTCTGAACCTAGTTTACTGATATGTAAGTTAGTGATAATAATAATTCCTATCTCATAAAATTACTGTGAAGATTAAGTGAGGCAATGTATGTGGAGTGTTAAAACAGTGCATGACGCAGAGTAAACACGTTAAAGTGAGCTGTTATTAATATTTGGTTACTAAAGGTCTGTCCTACCTGATGTGTCTATCTCTTTCAAATAAATCCTCTGGGATTTAGCATTAGAAACTTAGTCTTGCAGAAAGTTAGAGCAGGAAGGAACCCTCAAGATTGTCTAATCCAAAACCCTCTTTTGTAAATGAGGAATCACTGGCCCAAGGTCACGGAGGAAGTCACCCTCTGGTCTGTTGAGTAATCCCTCTGGTCTGTTGTCTGGAATGCATTCCTTCCCACAAATCTGGCCATGCTTGTCCTGGAGGGCAGATAGACTAGCCCTCCCCAGGTAACCGCATATCTTCCTGTAAAACCATCTCTCCTCACAAAGTGCCACAATTTCTAGGGATCCCTCAGGCAACAAAGTAGGTTGTGTTCAGAGACCAGTGAGGTGGAGAAACTGCCCAGCCACTGAACTCCAGGCCAGACTTGGTGACTGGCACTCAGTGGAGTCAGAGTCCTGGAGACCTGCGCGTCAGGGAGAGGGCCCTGAAGAGATCTTGAAATAATTTGACATGGAAAAAGAAACATACAGGATTTCAGAGACACAGATGAGCATCATATTTTTATGTCAAGAGCTCAGTTATATTTTTGACACTGTGATGTCTACAGTACTAAGGCATGTTCTTACCAGAGTGACACTCATTAGCTCTTTTCTTTCTTTTCTTTTCTTTTCTTTCTTTCTTTCTTTCTTTCTTTCTTTCTTTCTTTCTTTCTTTCTTTCTTTCTTTCTTTCTTTCTTTTCTTTCTTTCTTTGTTTTTCTTTCTTTCTTTGTTTTTCTTTCTTTCTTTCTTTCTTTCTTTCTTTCTTTCTTTCTTTCTTTCTTTCTTTCTTTCTTTCTTTCTTTCTTTGTCTTTCTTTCTTTCTTTCTTTCTTTCTTTCTTTTCTTTCTTTCTTTCTTTCTTTCTCTCTTCTTTCTTTTTTTCATTTTAGTTTCAGTGGTATCTGTGCAGGTTTGTCGTATAGGTAATGGGGATTTGGTGTACAGGTAATTTTGCCACCTGGTAATAAGCATAGTATCCAATAGTTATTTTTTCTGATTCTCTCCCTCCTCCCACCCACCATTCTCAAGTAGGCCCTAGAGTCTGTTGTTTCCCTCTTAGTATCTGTGTGTTTTCCTTGTTTAGCTCCTACTTGTAAGTGAGAACATTCGATATTTGGTTTTCTGTTCCTGTGTTAATTTGCTTAGGATAATGAGATCATGTCCTTTGATGTGGAAAGAGAAACTTAAAAATTTTCAGAGTCACAGATGAATATTATATTTTTAAGTCAAGAACTCAGTCATATTTTTGACAGTAGGGTGCCTACAATACTAAGGCGTGAATGGAGCCTCCAGCTCCATCCATGTTGCTACAAAGGACATGATCTCATTCTTTTTTATGACTGCATAGTATTCCATGGTGTGTATGTATGAAGGGTGGCCAGCCCCTCCACACCTGTGAGTATATCTCGTCAGGTGGGACGAGAGACTGAGAAAAGAAATAAGACACAGAGACAAAAATATAGAGAAACAACAGTGGGTCCAGGAGACCAGCACTCAGCATACCAAGGACCTGCACTGGCACCGGTCTCTGAGTTCCCTCAGTTTTTATTGATTATTATTTTCACTATCTCAGCAAGAGGAATGCAGTAGGAGAGCAGGGTGATAATAGGGAGAAAGTCAGCAAGAAAACATGTGAGCAAAAGCATCTATGTCATAATTAAGTTCAACGGGAGGTACTATACCTGAATGTGCACATAGGCCAAATTTATGTTTCTCTCCGCCCAAACATCTCAGTGGAGTAAAGAATAACAAGGCAGCACTGCTGCCAGCATGTCTTGTCTCCCGCCATAGGGCAGTTTTTCTCCTATCTCAGAATTGAACAAATGTACAATCGGATTTTATACCGAGACATTCAGTTCCCAGGGGCAGGCAGGAGACAGTGGCTTTTCTCTGTCTCAACTGCAAGAGGCCTTCCTCTTTTACTAATCCACCTCAGCACAGACTCTTTACGGGTGTCGGGTTGGGGGATTGTCAGGTCTTTCTCAACCCACAAGGCCATATTTCAGACTATCACTTGGGGAGAAACCTTGGACAATACCTGGCTTTCCAAGGCAGAGGTCCCTGCAGCTTTTCGCAGTGCATTGTGCCCCTGGTTTATTGAGACTAGAGAATGGCGATGACTTTTACCAAGCATACTGCTTGTAAACATGTTAACAGGGCGTGTCCTGCAGAGCCCTAGATCCCTTAAATCTTGATTCCATACAACACATCTGTGAGCACAAGGTTGGGGCAAAGTGGCTGGGACAAAGTTACAAATTAACAGCATCTCAGCAAAGCAATTTTTCAAGGTACAGGTCAAAATGGAATTTCTTATGTCTTCCCTTTCTATATAGACACAGTAACAATCTGATCTCTCTTTTCCCTACATATGTACTATGTTTTCTTTATTCAGTCTACCATTAATGGGCATTTAGTTTGATTCCATGTCTTTGCTATTGTGGATAGTGCTGCAATGAACATGTGTCTTTATGGTAGAACAATTTATAGCCCTTTGGGTATATAACCAATAATAAGATTGCTGGGTCAAATGGTAATTCTCCTTTTAGCTCTTTGAGGAATCACCACACTGCCTTCCAGAATGGCTGAACTAATTTGCACTCCCACCAGCAGAGTATGTGTGTGTTTTTTTTTAACCTCACCAGCATCTGTTTTTTTGTTTTTTTTTTTTTTACTTTTTCATAATAGCTATTCTGATGAGTATGAGACGGTATCTTATTATGGTTCTAATTTGCATTTCTCTAATGATTAGTGATGTCAAGTATTTTTTTTTGTATGCCTGTTGGCCGCCTGTATGTCTTTTTTTGAAAAGTGTCTATTTATGTACTTTGCCCACTGTTTAATGGGGTTGTTTGGTTTTTGCTTGTAAATTTGTTCAAGTTCCTTATAGATTCTGGACATTAAGCCTTTGTCTGTTGTTTTCCTCCTAGTTTGTAAATATTTTCTGCCATTCTGTAGGTTGTTGATTTACTCTGTGAGTAGTATCTTTTGCCGTGCAGAAGGTTTTTAATTAGTTCTCATTGGTAGATATCTGTTTTTGTTGCAATTGCTTTTGGTGTCTTCATCATGAAATCTTTGCCAAGTCCTATGTCCAGAATGGTATTTCCTAGGTTATCTTCCAAAGTTTCTATGGTTTTAGGTTTTACATTTAAGTCTTTAATCCATCTTGAGTTGATTTTTGTATGTGGTATATAAGATAGGGGTCTAGTTTCAATCTTCTGCATATGGCTAGCCAGCTATCTCAACATCATTTATTGAATGGAGAGTCTTTTTCTTAGCGCTTGTTTTTGTCGATTCTGTTGAAGATCAGATGGTTGTAAATGCGCAACATTATTTCTGGGCTCTCTATTCTGTTACATTGGTCTATGTGTCTGTTTTTGTACCAGTTCCATGCTGTTTTGGTTACTGTAGCCCTGTAGAATACTTTGAAGTTAAGTCGAGTAACATGATACCTCCTGCTTTGTTCAGCTCATTTCTTTCTTGTTGAAGACTTAAGTTCAATGACCTTAGACGTCTTTAGAATGGCATTTAGGAAAATGGACTCCTTTACAAAAAAAGTGAAAATGAAAATAATATAACCCAACCTTAAAGACTATTTTTTTGAGGGGAGAGGGAAAGGACTTTACTCATAATCCTATCAGCTGAACACATTCCAGTCTTCTTCTATAAAAACACAATTTTTGCGGGGCACGGTGGTTCAAGCCTGTAATCCCAGCACTTTGGGAGGCCGAGACGGGTGGATTATGAGGTCAGGAGATCGAGACCATCCTGGCTAACACGGTGAAACCCCGTCTCTACTAAAAAAATAGAAAAAACTAGCCAGGCGAGGTGGCGGGTGCCTGTAGTCCCAGCCGCTTGGGAGGCTGAGGCAGGAGAATGGCATAAACCTGGGAGGCGGAGCTTGCAGTGAGCTGAGGTCCGGCCACTGCACTCCAGCCTGGGTGACAGAGCAAGACTCCGTCTCAAAAAAAAAAAAAAAAAAAAAAAAAAAAAAAAACACAAAAAAAACAACAGAAAAACAAAAAACCACAATTTTTTATAAAGTTGAAATTATGGAGCTAAGACATTTCTAAGAAAACTTAATTTCAGTTAGGGACTTGCTGATTATCTTCAGGTAAATCAATCTGGCTTCTTTTCTGGGAGGAGTGTTGTGTCTTTAGAGACGTGAACATGGACGTCTGCTTGTTTTTGTGAGGAAGCATGGTAGAATGAAGAGAATGCTGTCTGAAGTCAAAAGATCCAGATTGAAACCAGACTTTAAGCCTGAGCTCTGCTTCCCCTTTTGCTGAATGACCTTAGGGAAGTGTCTTAACCTTCCTGGATCTGTTTTCTAGCATTTATAAAATAGATCACTGGCATATCAGCTTGTTAACATGCACTGTGCTCAGCCTTGACACACGGGAGAAAGGTTTTCAGGGGCAGGGTGAAGATTTCATCTATATGACCTTTGACTGCAGTTTGGTTGGTTGGGTTACACAATCTAAAATTGTAGATTGATTGAGAGTCTTTTGCAATATGTTTTTCTTTATGGTAGTTACCCAGGTCCTCTCCTCTCTGGTGACAGTGGTAATTTACCAGGGCATTGTGTCCTTCTCTTTTCATTAATTAGGCCACTCAAGCCTACCTGAATCCCAAGAGACCATTCACAGATGATGAAGGTGGTAAGATAGGGTTGTAGTATGTTGGACCTGCTGTCACAAACTACCATATGCAGGGTGACTTATAAATAAGAGAAATTTATTTTTCACAATTCTGGAGGCTGGGAAGTCCTAGATCAAAGTGCTAGCAGATTTGGTGTCTAGTTAGGCCCGCTTGCTGGTTCACAGATAACTGTCTTCTTGCTGTGTTGTCACATGGTAGAAGGGGGAAGAGAACTCTCTGGGGTCCTTTGTATAAGGGTACTAGTCTCATCCACAAGGGCTCTGTCCTCATGATCTAATCACCCCACAAAGGCCTCAACTCCAAATGCCATGACTTTGGGGGTCAGATTTAAGCACAGGAATTTTAAGGGACACAAACATTCAGTTTATAGCAGAGAGTGTATGTTCACAGCCCAGAAAGGTTCACAGCAGAAGGGACCCATTAATTGTGTAGAGACTTTCATGTTTCTGCTCTGATTCATTGTATAATCTGCTTCATTCAAAGGAAGAAGGTAAATTTTGGGTCTCTCTTGGAACATTTAGGCGACTCCTACCAAATACAGGATAGCTTTGAGCTATAACCTCATGAAGTCCCTGGTCATGTCTGTGTGTTTTCTTTGGACCAGACCCAAGGGCCTGTCCTGTGTCATGCCCGGGCTCCTCCCACCTCTTTCCTGACCCAAGGGCCTGTCCTGTGTCATGCCCGGGCTCCTTCCACCTCTTTCCTGGAGAAACCCACAGTGAGGGTGGAGGGTGAGGGTCCATGTTTATCTTGGTGGGCCTCACTAAAGCTGAACACTGCTGCTCTGTTTGCCCAGGCTTAAGTATGCATCTCCTTTTTTAACTGGCCAGGGACTTTTCCCCAGTCACTTGGCCTGCCATTGATTTTGGCCTCTTCTTCCTAAACCTTCGAGGATGATAAGGAGAGCACTATTACCCACTGCCTGCCCAAACCTAGTAGCAACAGCAGCTAGTCATGACCAGCATTCATGGCTGCAAGTACTGTTAGGCCAGAGGCCTGACCAGTGAACTGGAAATTTACTTTTCTCCCAAGTGGACTTAGAGTTCACTGAGTAGGTGGCCCTGTTACAATATGTATAGCCTGTGCTAAAGTTAACTCTAGGGGTGAGGATGAGGCAGCTCTGCTTGCTGGCTAGCCCAGGCTGGCAAAGAATAATGGGTGCAAGCAGAAATACCAGAGTCAGATTGGGTTCAAATTCCAATTCTGTTGCTTCCTAGATATACTAACTTAGGCAAGTACTTTTATTTCTCTGTGTCTGTTTCTTCACTTGTAGAATTTTCATATTTTAAGGATTTTGAGGATATCATTTTGAGGATTAAAACAATGTAACTACTTATGCTTAACACATGTAATTAAATGACAAAGTTTAGCAGAGTGCTTTAAAAACATGACCCAACTATATGCTGTCTATAAGAAGCCCCTTCTAATATAATGATATAGCTGTGTTGAAAGAAAAAGGATGAAAAAAGCTATATTATGTAAACATTAATCGACTGAAAGCAGGAGTAACCATATTAATACGTGTGAAAATCCTCTACAAAATATTAGCAAATTGAATACAACCATGTACAAAAAGAATTACACATCATATCAAATTAGATTTATTCTAAGTATGCAAGACTGGTTGAATATTTTTAAATCATGTGATTATATTAATTGATGAAGAAAATTATTTGATAAAATTCAACACTTATTCATGACTTATAAAAACCTCTCAGCAAGTTGGGAATAGAAGAATTACCTCAACCAAAAAGTTTACAACTAACATCATACTTTGTGAAGAAAGATTTAATGTTTTCTCCCTAAGACAGGGATCAAGGCAAGAATATCTGCTCCTGCCACTCTTATTCAGCACAGCACTGGAAATTCTAGCCATTACAGAAAAGAAATTAAAGGCATAAAGATTGGAAAGGAGGAAATAAAGCTATATTTGAAGATGACATGATTGCCTACATAAAAAAATACCAACACATTTACAAAAAACTCTCCTAGAACTAATAAGTGGGTTCAGTGAGATCACAGGATACAGGCTCAACAAGCTCACAGGATACAAAAATCAATTGTACGTCTATATACTTCTAATGAACATGCTGACGCCAGAATAAGAAATACAATGCTAATTTCAATCACTGAAAAATAAGTGTAAGTACATTTAAATATATTATATTTGTAATATATATCATGTAAGTGTAAATATAATAAAACATGCATAGGACTTGTATGTTGAAGGCTACGAAGCCTGATGAAAGAAATAGAAAGATCTAAATAAATGGAGAGACATACTATATTCATGGAAGTACTCGACATAGTAAAGACACAATATAGTAAAGATGCCAATTCTCCCCAAATCAATATATACATTTAATATAATCCCTACCCAAATCTTAGCAATGTTGTTTTTTTTTTTTTTTTTAAATAGATATAAAGAGGATTATTCTAAAATTTTGATGAAAGACTGAGGAACCATAAAAGCTAGAACAATTTTACAGCAAACTAAGTGGGAGGAATCAGTCTACCCTATTTGAAGACTTATTATATAGCTATAGTAATCAAGACTGTGTGGTATTGACAGAAGTACAGACATAGATCAAAGGAATGCCATAAAGAATCCAGAAATA
Organism: Rhinopithecus roxellana; assembly: GCF_007565055.1. NCBI lineage: Eukaryota > Metazoa > Chordata > Mammalia > Primates > Cercopithecidae > Rhinopithecus > Rhinopithecus roxellana. The sequence goes on along the minus strand of NC_044556.1, from coordinate 53,840,975 downwards.
GACCCACGCAACTACACCTCTGTGTTGCCTTATGTTTCAGAAAAGCTGTGGACTCAGGGTCAGGAAGCCCAGGTTTAGGTCCTTGGCCTTGCACAAGTGAGTTCTTCTAGTTATAAAACTTTGATTTTCTGGGTCTAAATCACTTAAACTTTTCTGTCTCAGTTTTCTTTTCTGTTTAAGGGAACATCCTTCCTTCTTCCTTCCAAGCCTCTATTTGACAAGGATGACAAAATATCTTTCTTTTTTAAGCATAAGGAATTCTACAAACCCAAAGAATTATTACATTGATTGATGTGAATAACACATCTCAACACCAGGAGGCCCTGACTCCACAAACCTGAAGTCAAATGCCAAGAACTTTCATGAAATTTATGAATTTGGTTTTTTCTTCCCAACTAACACCACTAATTCTTTATTTGGACTTCTTAAGGAACACAAAGAATGGGACTCATTCTTGCAGAACTGTTCTTAGAGTTTGCTACTGCTCAAAGCTCAGAGTTTGGCCATGTGAACTTCTGAGAAGTCTGTGAACAAGAGATTTTACAGCAATTAAACAGTGGTTCAAAGGTAGATTCTCTGTCTCCCAGTAGAATACTTCTGCTTGTGTGGGCAGAAAATTCTTAAAATGATTCAAACCAATCAACAGCCAACCACCCAAAAAGGATTATATGTAAATTCATATTGTATGGGTCCTGGGAGCTTTGAAAACCACATACCTGGAACACAGAAACACATATACACATACACCCACCCACCCACACACACACACATGAATAGCACCCTTAGCACCATTGCTACCTTATGTGATTCCTACCATAAAAACCCACACTTAAAAAAGCAAGAAAATTTGAGATCTACAGATGTGGATAACACTGAAACTTGAATTGGGACACAAGAACTTTTCCCTTTCAGGCTAGTGAGATAGTATGGCATAGTGGCTAGAAGGGTGAATTCTGGAGATAAATTTTCTGGGTTTAAACCACAATTTTACCTTTCATTAACTGTGATTTTGGGCATATTTTTTAACTATTGGGTGCCTTGGTTTGCTCTTCAGTATGATTGGAATAATTATATATAAAATATACAGTATCTATCTCACAGTATTGCTGTGAGGATTTGAAGAAATCATTTACACTAAGCTTTTATGCATGAAATATATTTAGAACAGAGTGAAGCAGAAGTATCTGTGTTCTTTTATAGAATGTATGAATGAAATGGGACAGTGGGTGGTCACTGCCTTAAAATACTATCCCCATATATCTTGTCATTGTGCTATTGCAACAATACTCCTAACATTATTTCTTTCTTTATTTGAGTCACTTAAATACAAACATGTTCTGAGCAGAGTCAGCAAAGCGATTTACAAACTAGCTTTTTAGATTGGGAGGCACATAGGAGCTCTAGGTTGGGGGCCTGGGTCTAATCTCAGGGCTCTACTTTTTTAACAAGATATATAACTGTGGACAAGTCAATTGGTGTCCCTGAACCTCATTCTTATCTGTACACTGAGGAGTTACTGGGTGATCTCAGAGGTCCTTTCTGGCTGTAATATCCTAAGAGACTGGATGCTCCCTAGGGGAGGAAACTGGTTTATTGACGTACATACTGTGGAAGCTTACAAATGCAAGTCTTTATTAAGTAGTTTTTCTGTAGCAGCCACTTTTCTAAGCCCTTTGACCTATTTAACCCTTGCAGCAATCCTATGAAGAAGGATTTATCGTTATCCCCACTTTACAGATAAAGAAACTGAAGCAGTCAGAAGCTAAGTGATTTGCCCAAAGGCCATATGGCTATTAAGTGGCAGAGCTGAGATTCATAATCCAGTAAGGTGAGGTACGCACACCAGGCATTCTATTCAGCACCAGACAGTGCTAGGCAAAAAATAACAGAAGAAGAGGGACTGTGTCCTATTCACTTTGTTTTCCCCACAGATCTGTAAGAGTGCCTGGAGCTTTATGTAGGTTCTGAATAGGTATTTATCATTCTTGTTTTTGTTTGTTTGTTTGAGATGGAGTCTCGCTCTGTCGCCCAGGCTGGAGTGCAGTGGCTCATTCTCGGCTCACTGCAAGCTCCACCTCTTGAGTCCAAGCAATTCTCCTACTTCATCCTCCAGAGTAGCTGGGATTACAGGTGCTCAGCACCATGCCCAGCTAATTTTTTTTTTTTTTTAATTTTACTTAAAGTTCTGGGATACATGTGCAAAACATGCAGGTTTGTTGCATAGGCATACATGTGCCACAGTGGTTTGCTGCACCTACCAACCCGCCATCTAGGTTTTAAGCCCCGCATGCATTAGGTATTTGCCCTAATGTTCTCCCTTCCCTCACCCCCCACCCCCTGACAGGCCCTGGTGTGTGATATCCCCCTCGCTGTGTCCATGTGTTCTCATTGTTCAACTCCCACTTATGAGTGAGAATATGCGGTGTTTGGTTTTCTGTTCCTGCGTTAGTTTGCTGAGAATGATGCCTTCCAGCTTCATCCATGTCCCTGCAAATGATATGAACTCATTGTTTTTTATGGCTGCATAGTATTCCATGGTGTATATGTGCCACATTTTCTTTATTGAATCCTTCATTGATGGGCATTTGGGTTAGTTCCAAATCTTTGCTATTGTAAATAGTGCTGCAATAAACACACATGTGCATGTGTCTTTATAGTAGAATGATTTATAATCCTTTCAGTATATACCCAGTAATGGGAATTTTTTGTATTTTTAGTAGAAATGGGGTTTTGCCATATTGACCAGGCTGGTCTTGAACTCCTAACCTCAGGTTATCTGCCTGCCTCAGCCTCCCAAAGTACTGGGATTACAGGCGTGAGCCACCATGCCTGGCCTATCATTCTCGTTTTTGTTTATGACAAAAAGTTGTTGGATCAAATTGCTTTCAGTCTTCTGGGTTGCTAAGTGTTGCAGTTGGCTGCGTTAAGTTTCATTTTCTTTTGTTAATGTTACTCACACAAGGTGAAGGTTTTGGTTGGGGCTCAGGAGGGCTCTTGACTGGGAAGAAAGTGGGAAGATCCAGAGCAAGGAGAAGACAATGAGGCTGCCAGGCTTTGGGCTGCTCTGGCCTCTCGGCTGCCTGCCACTGTCTTCAAGTCCAGCCTCAGTGTGTTTCTATAAAGGTGGAGTTGTAGCTCTCTGATTTCCCCTAAAGGTGGCCTGGATGTGGTAGAAGGAAGAGAAGGCAAGGCATTACCTGCCCCTGGAATACTGATGAGTGGTTTGCTCTTTCTTGTATGCCCAGTGGCCTGGTCTTAAGCCTAGGAATAAATGTGGTCACCATGGCCATAAAATGGCCCCACTGCTGGGCTTGCTTTCCCTGGCCTCTGTGAGTTCCATGCTCATTATATGGGCTCCCCATAGCAATGTTGAGATATGGCTTATTATTTCCAGAAGTGACCATGGCAGATTAGGAACAAACGTTTATTTTGAGGTGGGTTTTTTTTCTTTTTTAATTTTACACGTTGTTGGATGAACATAACATCAAGGGCTGCTTTCCCAGCTGTCTTAGGAAAAGAGCTCTAATGTTGAAGCCAGTACCCCTGAGTGTTCTCATCCCAGTTTCAATTATAACTGACTGTAATACTGTAATGACAGTATGACTTGTGTTCTTTTATGACTGAGATTTCTGGTGGGGATGGAGCAGGTGTCTGATGCACAGAACCAGGGGGATGCTGCCTGAGCCAGGTTGGGGATGGAGAGAAGAGGCTGAATTCCAAGACACTGACATCATCAATACTGGCCCTAGTGCAGTTGCATACCTGGTCCTGCAATGAATAATGAGTATTCAGGGCACATACACCAAGCATTAATGGGGTCACGAGGTGGATCAGTCTCTTGAGTGTCCTTTTAAATGCCTCTGCAGTCAGAGAAGCAGGACACCATGTAGGTGAGCATCTGGTGTTTTCACAGCTTTTTGAAGCTGCAACCCAGTCTACTAAAAGTTTCCAGGCTGACTCAGTCCAAAGGTGACTGTTTTGGAAACTTTGAATGAGATTGGTTCGGCAACTTCAGTGTTGTGCAAGTAAAAGGATGAGGGCAGTTGAAAGGGCCGCTGCTCTGGACATGTTCTAAGTGACTTCTACCAATGGGAATATGTTGAGTGTGCATTAAGAATGAATCAAATGAGACTGACATGTCTCCAGTACAAGCACAGCACATACAAGGACACAACCTCGTGTTTGGTTCAATGTGAGACTTCTCTATGGCTCCTTTCTCTTCATTTGCACCGATATCTGTACCACCCAGTGTAAGTGGTATACTAATCGTAGCTAGCCTGTGCTGCTTGCCTGCTATTTTCTGGGTAATTCCCACATGTTTTACACAGGTTAACTCTACTTCCTCTCATGGAAACTATGTGGTCGTTATAACGGTTATATTTTACCAATATGACAACTGAGGCACAGAGATGTTAAGTGTTTCACCCCAGGTAAATAAGTGGTTCAGTCAGGATTTGAACTAGAGCAGCACCTCACTCAGAGGCTAAGCTCTTAACCACAGCACTACACTGACTTTATAAAATCTACACGTTTATTGGTTTTAAGCTCTACTAATTGAAGAACATTTATACATGTCTCTATTAAAAATTCAACTGTGTGTGGGTTATGAATTCACCCACAAAGAAGACTGCCATAATGCACAGAGGAGGGGTGTCTGTGGAGCTTCAGGAGACGTGATAATCCACAAGCTGGCCTGGGTTGAACTTAGCTATGCTTCTGCCAGGAAACGGGCTGGAGAAGGTCCAGGAAAGTACCAAGAAGTAGAGAAGTACCTGAGAGTGCTCAGCTCCCAGTGTGCCCCTTGGCACCTGCCAGTCACAGCTTGGTCGGTTCTGGCTGTGGGCCGGCCTTCCTGAGACCCTTGTCAGGGAGCTTGTACCCTGGTGCTCTGTTTTCACTGATGATGAAGCCTCAGGGCCCTTGGTCCCCTCATGATGTTCTGCGGGAAAATTGTGCACACTTTTGTTGTGTGACTTAGGTTCTTTAACTCAGGCTGGTTGACATGGAGCTTGGTTCCAGTGATCAGTGCTGGCTTTAGATATGATTTGCGCATCTCCACAGGCTAGTGTCATGCTGCACTGTGGATCTGGACTGTGGTTCGGGTGCCAGTTGCAACATAGTCTTCAAGGGTAGCCAATGGTGAGACAACAGCACTCTCTGTCATGCAGCTGAAATTTTGGAAACACGTGATGTCACATGAATGTCTATTGTGTGAGGTGATGGTTAATACCTGTGTCTCCAAGAAAGTGCCAGGCATTAGCTAGTCCTCACCACACCCCTACACATGGTAAGGGCAGTTATTAAGCTCATTTTATAACTGAAGAAGCATTAACACCAACAGAGAAGATAATTTGCCCAAGGTCATACATGAAAACCAGTAGAGAAATTAAGATTTAAACCTCGGCAGTTAAGGCCTAAAGTCCGTGCTCGTGACTACCAAGCTACCTCACCTGTCCCCTGCCAGGCTTTTTAGGGGATAAAGTGGAGAGTAAAGTAGAACTTTCCTCAAAGACTGTCTTGTTGGTCTCACTTATTTTTTTGTTAGTCTTTGGGTTTACTTTAAATTGATGGGCTGCTGGAAAAAATGTAAATTGTCATTTAAAAAGAAGGCATCAAGGTTTTGTCTTAGGTTAATTTTTCAAAGGGCTTACCAAGAACATGGAAGACAGAATGCCGGTTGGGTGCCGTGGCTCACGTCTATAATCCCAGCACTTTGGGAGGCCGAGGCAGGCAGATCACTTGAGGCCAGGAGTTTTAGACCAGCCTGGCCAACATAGTGAAACCCCATCTCTACTAAAAATACAAAAAAAACAAAAAAACAAACAAACAAAAAAAACCAAAGTAGCCTGGCATGGTGGCACGTGCCTGTAATCCTAGCTACTTGGGAGGCTGAGTTGGGAGGACCTCTTGAACCCAGGAGGCAGAGATTGCAGTAAGCTGAGATCACGACAGTGCATTATAGCCTGGGTGACAGAACAAGACTTTGTCAAAAAAATAAGAAAAAAGAAAAGGCAGAATGCTGAGCCACTAGGAACTACTTCATTTAGTCCTGTCTTATCATTTGTGACCTTTGTGTACTGAGCACATCCTGACAGCTGGGCACTTTCTAAATACTTTACATGTGTTTCCTCACTTTATGCTTGTAACTGCTTTCTGGAAGCAGGACTGTGATTATTCCCATTTTATGGAAGAAGGAAATGAGGTTCATGAATGTTACATAATCTACTCATAGTCACAAAGCTAGCAAGTGGTGGGGCTGGCATAGAAACCCAGGCAGTCTGGCTCCAGAGTGCATGTTCTTAATTAACTACTCCTCTAGGGTGGAAAGCTCACTGGCTTGGGGGTTACAGGACATTCATGGCAGCTCTGCCAAAATGTCAACATGTGTGACACTGGCCAAGTCATATCTCCTCTCCGGTTCTCATTCGTTTATTTACTGATTCATTCAGCAGCTCTTTCCAGCATACCTACTGTGTGCTAGGCATTGTTGGTACTAGACACATAACAGGTGATAAGATAGATTTCCTCGATGCTTATGTAGAGTTTATAGATGGATTTTCAGTTTCCTTATGTGTAAAAGATGAGAATTAAAATACATGAATGTTTCTCATCCTTTAGAAAACCCACACATCTTTTTATAAACATAAAAAGTTTTGCCTTCCCTAAAGTTATTTGAAATTTCTAAGTGAGTAAATAACCATGACTAAAAATAAATTAAAGCAATTATAATAGTGAGTAATTTTTGTTTGAATCACACAAGCCCTCATGCCTGTTCCTGAGGAGATTCTCCTGCGCTGGCCCCCTGAACCCTGGGCATTCTTTTGGTTAAGAATCAGTGGAATAGTATTCTTGCTCTAAAAACAGATCTACAGTTATGTTTTTTAATTGCTTTGAAATGCCAGAGTTGTGTCTATTTAATTTATATTCATTCTTTCACCAAGTTTTGGCACTTGGGTTTGTGTGGCAGATAAAGCTTTACTCATTCCTTTTACTGAAAAACTTCTTTCCCCCCAAGGGTATGGTCATGAGTCACGAGCTCTCTCACCAACTGACATTTCCCCATCCTGTTTTCGGAGGGAACAACAAGGGACATGCCTTGTGCCTAACCCAGTGGGCCCACAGGCTGCTCCTTTAGTGGCCTCGTGAGTTCGATGAGCTTTTGGCTCTAGGAAGTGCCTGGGCTGCTATTACTCTGAGATTCTCATGAGAAAGGATGCTTTACAGACCTCTTGGGAGCACCAGCCAGGTTGTAAAGATCTCTTGAAGACTGGGCTCTGGAAGGATTGGACACTCCAACGCCCTACCTTGCCCTTAATTATGCATTGCCTAGTGTTCTCTAATTGCCTCACAAATGCCCTTGAAAACTCTCAAGGATGGCCTCGCTGTGCGTAACAAAGGAATGCAACCTACTGGCTGGGTGTACTGAAGGAGCAGAGAGCAGGATTCTCATAATGATTGTTCAAAGAATTTATTTATGTGGAGTCCTAAAAGGAGTGATAAGTGTTGTGAAAAAAATGAAATTTAATTCAACAAACATTGAGGCAAACGCTGTGCTTGGTGACAGGAATATAGAGTTGAATAAGACCAATGTCTAGTGATGTCCTGGCAAGTACAACTGGCTCTGTGGGAGGCAGTGCCCTGATTTGTAGCTTTTGCTGATTTCCATCGAGTAAATAGTCTTGCCATGTTTGATTTCAAGCTACCAACATCATGTCAATTGGCTTACAGAAGCCCTGAAAATTTAATAATCAGCTCTTATGAGCCTGTACAAATTGATCTTGCATTCTGCTGCCAATATCTGCTTTCGAAATTGTCAGTTTAGATTGGAACATACATAAATTGCCATGCAGTCTGATAAAGACAGAAATAGAAGTATGTAGAAGGTAGAAAGGTATCACAAGGGACACTGGTTCAATTCCATGGTGGGCATATCCACATGGTAGCCTGCAAAGAAAGACAGGCAAGGCCTATAGGTAGGTGGAGACAGGAACCTTCAGAGCATCCTCAGTGCCTTCAGGTCATGGGGAAATGCCTTGGCCTGCCTTAAGGTCCCGTGCAGTCTAGCCTCACCTTACCTGGCTAAACTTTCTCCCACATTTACTAACACAAACCTTCTGCTCTAGTGAGTGCAGCCCAGTGTTTTCAATCTTGAGAGCACGTCCCTGCCTTGGCTGACACCATTCCACCACACCCCTCTTTGGAAAGTGCCTTCCCTCCACCTCTGTTTCCCTGCTGTACTCATCCTTCTTTATGAATGCTTCCTACAACAGCTCCAAGCCACAGAAAACACTAACAGAAAGGGAAAGATTGATCACGTGGATTCCATTAAAGTGAAGAATTTATGTTTATCAACAGTCACTGTTAAGAAAGGAAAAGGCAAACAATGGAGTCAGAGGAACTATTTGGAGCACTTACGACCAATCGAGGATTTGCATTCAAGACATGTAAGGACCTCTCACAAATCAATAAGAAAAAGACAGGAGAAGGGGCAAGAGACCAGAACAGGAACTTCACAAGAATGGATATCCAAATGACATGAAAAGAAGTTTGCCTTCACTCCACCTTTACCTCAGTCACTAGGGAAATGTGATGCCACTACATACCCACCAAAGTGGCTGAAACCAAATAGACTTGTATTACCAAGCACTTTGAGGACTTGAAACAGTGGGAAATAACGTATACTGCTGGTAAGAATCAAATGTGGTATAACTTATTTGAAAAACATTTTGGCAATATTTATTAAAATGGAACATTTGCATACTCTATAACCCAGAATTAATATCCTAGCTATAATCCAATGAAAAAGTATATCTATATGTTTACCTAAAAGTATGTACTGGAATGTTTATACAGCATCATTAGTTGTGGCTCCAAATTGGAAATACCCAGATGTTCATCAACAGTAAAAAATAAATTATAGGCTATTTGTAAAGTGGAATCTTATTAAACTATAAAAAAGCATGACATATTGCTCCAGAGAACTACATGGATGAACCTCACGAACTAATTTTGAGTGAAAGGGGCCAAACACAAAAGAAGACAAATGGAGTTATTATATTTATATAAAGTTCAAAAACAGACAAAACTCTGTGAGGTTAGACATCAGTTTACCTGATACCTTTGGGGAAGAGCAAGAGGTTAGTGACTGGGAGGGCTGTGTTGGAGGCTTCTGAGTTGCTGAAGATGTTATATTTCTGGCCCTGAGTGGTGATCACACAGGTATGTTCACTTTGTCATTGAGCTTTACATGTGTGATTTGTACACTTTTCTGTATGTCTTACATTTTCATTAACTAAAAAGCAAAGGAGCTTCTGAATGAAAGTGTTAGAACTAGTGTTGGAAAGTGAGGGAGTGTTTCTGGACCGCCTTTGTGTTTTTTCTTTTGACGTTTTCTATCTTTATGAGTTTATTCATCAAACAAAGACATATTGAGAGTGACAATGTGCTGGGATCTATTTTAGGTACTGAGAGTGAAACGAAATAGAAACAACTGCCCTTTTCATGGAGCTTACATTCTCAAGGGGACAGCAAGGTCATTGAACAGAAAAATATGTAACAAATTAGGGGATAAGAAATACTTTACAGTGGTATTAGGGGATAAGAGGATAAAGAATTATGGAGCTGGGCTGAGGGTTTGGGCACTGACTAGGTATCGTTTTATAAGGGGTGGTTGAAGAGGACCTCTGACCAGGCAACCTTGGAGCCAGAGCCTAGATGAAGTGAGTAAGGGAGCCTGAGAGGTATGTGAAGAACATTCCAGGCAGAGAGGGCAGTAAGCACAAAGGCCCTGCATTGGGATCCTTGGCCTCCGAAGCAAGAAACTCAGCATCATTCTTGGCTTCTCTCTCTCTTCTTCACCCTCATATTTGAATCAAATCATGATCCATTTGATTTCATAGCTAAATCTCTCATAGTTTGCAACCTCTGCCTCCCAGGCTCAAGCGCTTCTGCTGCCTCAGCCTCCCAAGTAGCTGGGATTACAGGCACGTACCACCATGCCCAGCTAATTTTTGTATTTTTAGTAGAGATGTAGTTTCACCATGTTGGCCAGGATGTCCTCAAACTCCTGGTTTGTCTCGATCCCCTCCATTGTTGCCTATTTGGGCAATAGTTTTTTGACTCTGCCTTCTCGTTTCCATTTTTTTCTCTTCTGGTTTTAAGTCACTCACTGGATATGCCACTTCTCTGCCTAAAAGCCCTCCAGTGGCTCTGCTTTGCTCTCAGAGTAAATACCCTACAAGGTTTTGGCTTTCCTCACTGGTCTCATATCTTTCTGATTTGCTGCACACTCCGTGCTTGAGCCACACCAAGGCGATTCCACATTTCCCACATTCCCTCTGAGGAAAGACCCTTTAGTCTCTGGATTTTTCTTCATGAGGGTGCCTCTACCTGTGGAGTTCTTTCCCCCACCTCCTCATTTTATGTTTTGCACATCCCTTAGGTCTCAGCTTAGATGTTGTTTAGTCTGGGAAGATGTTCCTGCCTCTTAAACCTTGGCCAGGTCCCTGTATTCTCCTATCATTGCCCTGTCATATCATTCTGTCATTGAGTTTTCTTTTTTCAAGCCTCCCATGAAACTCTAAGACACACATGGGAAGTAACTGTGTTACTTATTTGTAGTGCTTAGCAAAGTTCCTGATGTTTAGAAATTTCTCAATAAATATTAAAAAAAGAATGCATGTTGAGCTACATTTCTGTGATATGTCAAAAATCTAGAAGTATTTTTATTAATAACTGATAGAAATATCTTTCAGTCAAAACATTATTCATCAATTCATAAAAAAGCAGCCTAGCTTTGTATCTGAGTTTGTTTTTATTTTCCTGATGATTTTGTGATCTACAATTTTTCAAACACATAAACATTATCTTTCAAATTTTAATACCACCTTATTCGACTCAATCACATGTAAAATTTTTGTTCAGAGAATTTTGAATGTGTCTGTGAAAAATATTCAAATATCGAAATCCAAATATCTTGCTTTGGTTATGGAGCAATATCATTATTGTGAATTAATTCTAGAATTTGGACTTAATTGCTAAAAAAACCATTTTGAATTCAACTTTATTAATTTTGTCAAGTTTTTGACATGCTAGGTGGACATTCTTTCCAATTTATTACAGTGCCTTCATATAGACACGAAAGCTTTTAACATGATGGGAAAGCTGGTGAGACAAGCCAGAAAAGAAAGCAGCTCTTTTTCTTTTTTTTTATTGAGGTGGAGACTAGCTCTGTTGTCCAGTCTAGAGTACAGTGGTGCGATCTTGGCTCATTGTAGCCTCCATCTCCCAGGTTCAAGCAATTCTTGTGCCTCAGTCACCCAAGTAGCTGGGATTATAGGCATGCGCCACCACACCGGCTAATTTTTGTATTTTTAGTAGAGACGGGGTATCACATGTTAGCCAGGCTGGTCTCAAACTCCTGAGCTCGAGTGATCCACCTGCCTTGGGCTCCCAAAGTGCTGGGATTACAGGTGTGAGCCATTGTGCCCAGGCAGAAAGCCGCAATTTTTAAGGTGATGCTTTGTACCATCGGTGTGAGGAGTGATGCTATTGATCCCTGCTGGGCATGAACATTAGAAGAAAGTTGAGCAGGGACTTGAAATGGGGATGTGGAGCACTGTGTCAATGTCTCTCAAATGGGCTTTTAAAAATTCTTTTAACAGGATTATTTGGAGAATTATAAATGTTTGAGCCTCAGATACACTCATAGCCACCATTTACTGAGTACTTGCTATATGCCAGGCACTATAATAACTGCTTTAAATAGACCATCTTATTTAATTGTAATAACAGTTATATGGGATTGTTACCATCATTCCCATTTAATGGATGAGAAAAATTAAGGCTCAGAGAGGTTGAGTGATTTGCCCTAGGTCATATAGCAGGTCAGAGGTAGTGCTGAACTATGAACCCAGTTCCTCCAACTCAAAATGTGCAAGGCTACTAATGACTGGGTTCTACTGGCTTATGTATTGAAAAGCAAATCAATGAACTCATTCTAGAGCTAACTGTTATCTATTGCTGTGGATTATCCATGACATAACCCATCCACTATATTCCAGTATTGGTTAAAAGGTAGGAGAGAAGTGATAGTAAATTTCATGGGTTCAGCATAGCTTCTGACCGACAGAAGACATTGAAATGTTTTAAATGTTTCTTTTCCTTTTTTTTTTTTTTTTAAACCAAATAACACTAAAAGTTTCACCAAACAAGGGTTCATAGATCCTCTCTAAATTGTGGATGTGGCGAGTGTGCATGCTCTGAGCAAAAAGAGCCTTCCCTTTCTGTGGGAATTGTGACCCTGGAAAGGAGGAGAGCAGTAACAGCTGGCCATCTCCCCCTGAAAGGCCAGGGCCCCCCTCTCGGGCCTCTGGGCTCCAGCTCTGGCTGAGGGTGTGTTTGTTTGGCTGTGACTCTTTCCCTTCGGTTTCCCTCTCTGGGTGTCATATTTCATGAGCTCCAGGCTCCTGCCTGTTTCAGCTTGAGCCTCTGGCTTTCATCGCTGCCTCCTTGGCCAAAGCTGAGTGAGGGCTTGAAAAATGACACTGATTGGATGCACATTTGATAGAGGCGATTACTGGACCAGCACCTCACCAATCCCCAGCTCCAAATGCAACTGACTCCTGGTTGGAGCCCAAACCACTGCTTTAGTAAGAGAGGCCCCTTTCCTCCCTTCTCTCCACCCCATACCCTTGCTGTTTGCCCAACTCTTTCTGCTGAAATCAGAGGCAGCTTGTGCCTCCCAGCCTTCTTCCCTGCCCCCGCTGTCTGCCCAGACACAAGCTTCCCCTGGGATGGAAAGCCCCCACTTCTCTGACTGTGCTAATCCTCTGTTTGAGGTTCCAGAATGTAGTTCCCAATTGTTGGGCCTGGGTTCCTGTACTTAGCTGCCCAGAATCTCCACTTCTCTGCTGAGATTTCTATTATACAAGAGATTCACCCAGAACCCTCTCCGTGGGCCTCCATGCCTCTTTTTGCTGAATTCCACATTCTCATTCTGGGTAGGGGTGGGAGTTGGTGGGGGTACATGTACCTCGAGTCTAATCATGATCTTATTGGGGAGAGCTCAGTAGGAAAGTAATAACATACTCATTTAAACAACTTTTTCTCTGTTAGTCTTTTTGTTGAGCTTCATAGAATTAATGGATAAAGACTATTGGTTAGAGTGCATGTTTCTTAGAAGAGATGTAACTCCATCTTAAGATTTTAAGATGACTCCATTTTAAGAGACTCTTAAAAAAATAAGGATTGTCACTGCAGGAGTGTACAGAGCACCTCAACTATTGAAGTCCAAGTGGTCTCTTGGGTGGGTCATAAAATCTGAGTCATAAGAACCTCATGGCAAAGAAAACTTGAAACTGCAAAGTCTCACATAGTCATTTGCTGAAAACTGAAGTATCCCAGCAAATGTGGGGTTAGACCTCCTTAGAGAAACACGTTCCAATATGAGATCGAACCTGACAATTTTGCATGCTAACCTGGACTGTTTCTTATTACAGCAAAGGAGATGGGCTTTTTGTTTGCTTTGGGTGTATTTGTTTTTGCTGCCAAAGTGTTGTAATGTCATGATTATTTAATATGTATGAGGCCTAGTTGTGTACTAGGGAGAGTCAAAATACATTTACTATGAAATGAGATCAGCTCCAGTTGTTTAAACAGCTCCAGTTGTAATAATAAAAGCTAAGACTTGATGCCAAGCACTGTTTCTAGGTATTAACTCATTGACTCCTCATGATTACTCCTCACGATGGTCCTCTTGGAAAGGATCCTATTTTTCTACGAGAAAACTGAAGCTTGAGTGTTAAGGAACTTGCTTAAACTCACGCATTTAGTAAAGGTCAGCGTTTAGATTTAAAGCCAGGCACCCTCATTCTAGAGCCTGTGGCTCAACCGCTGAGCTATACTGCTTGTTAGTGTTGTTGGTGGAGTGATAGTAGAAGTAGATGGGCTAGAGTTCTCCATTTCTAACCCTAAAAATCTATAGCTATTAACACTGAAGACAGCAACTGCCAATTAAATAAATCCTCGATGAGACCGAGAAATCTGCTAATCTGTTGGTCACTAATATCTGCAGTTTATCTGCTTGTCTATCTGCAGTAGAACTGTCTTAGAATACTTTGCTGAATGAAATTGAACATAGAAAGCTGACTGAAGGGAAAACAGAGAAGGTGGGATAGTTGAGAAGGGAGTAAGATCAGACAAATGGCAATACTCTGTGGGATACTGTGTCCAAGCAGAACAGTCAAAGGATTCAGTTCTCAGAAGCTGTTCAGGTAGATGCCCTCCTTACAGAGTCGGTTAGCCCCTTGCTGTACGCACATTTGAGGCTGTTCAAAGCATGAGGGAGGCATGGTCTGTGCTCATTCCAGGCATCCAAAGCACCAGGGAGGCATTATCTGTGTTCATTTCAGGCGTCTTATCTCACTGCCACTTCCAGGCCTGCCCGTTACAGACAATATATTTTCTACACTCTCCCTTCTCCTTTATTTTTACTTCTGGATGTGCCATGGTGAATATTTTTCAGGGGAATGGGGGGAATAGTTTCCTTCTCAAGCTGGGTTGAAACCTAGCACTATGATTAGGGTTCCGCTATCCTCTGCCTGCCTCTCCCCTAATTCCTGCTGTGTATAGGTGGGCACGGCTCAAGCATCCTCAGGCCTGGGAGAAGGCTGCATTAGGAATGTTCCTACCAGCAGAAACCGGCCAGTGGGAGGCTTGTAGGCACTTTGTAATTTACCATTCTCCTCTTGAACTATGCAGCAGTCTGAGGGGCTGTTCGGAGGATTCTCCCCAGTCATTCCCATTGCTAGCTTTGGGGGCCTTCTCCCATAGTTCATAGCCTCATACTAATGTGCTTTATTCCTAAAGCCCTGTCCTCAGGGTTTTTGAAGAAAAGGAATGAAGATCAACATGCCTTCCCTAGCTCGAAATTACACTGTTTGACTCATATAGTGAGGAGCTTTATAATCTGTAATCCTTTTGGGATTGTCTGTACTATAAGGATATTCTCTGGGACTTATACCTATTTAACCAAGATTGTCTGCAATGGGGAGCTCCCATGACAGGGAATTCAGAAGAAGGCTGGCATAGGCTTCTAACTTATACCAGTGCTCCCTGATGCCTGTGAATATGGGGAAAGGGTGAGGAGATTTTGAGAACAGATAAGAGACATTTGAATTTCTCCATGCCTTCTGAAAAACCATGTGCAGAGATGAATTGAAACTTACCTTGTTAGCATTATAAATCTAAACACTTTCCTTGCTAGGCCGCAATGGCTTAATAATATCCTCTAAAGAATCTATGTTCACTCTACTTGCATCAATTTATATCTCCTTTTTCCAATTCTACATTGTCTCTGGACACTTCTACTTCCAAATATCTTCTGTTTAAGGAATAGCACTTACCTTGTCTTGCACTGTGAACCCAAATTTCTGTGAAAAACGGTCTCTGGCAGTTGTTCCCACTTGAGATTGCTGAGTGTCATGAACATTGGTTTTGAAGAGTATGGAGTATTGTTGGAAGACAGCTTGAGGCTAAACGTGGTTGTGCAATATGGTTCCTACACACTGTCTAGCAGGTGGTTGGATACAGTTATGCCATACTCTGCTTCTTGGTTTGTTCCATTCAAAGCATGAAAAAATAAAAGCAAAATGTAGAATATCTTCAATGAATTCAACTTCTCTTAAGCTCACTTTTATCTCCTTTCTGTAAGACTCAGTCATTATTTCTGAATATGTCATCAAATTTATGTGAGTGAAAACCCAGTTTTAGTTTTAAAACACACAGATAAAACAATAAGATGCAAAGTTCTACAGTAAAATTCTTAGACATAAACACTGAGATTTTTGGATTCACAAATAAATAGTTTAGATAACACTCAGAAAGATCTTTTCCTCCTAATTAGCTTCTATTGTCACCTCGTCCTAAGTTGATATGTAGCTCAATTTGTTAGGAAAGGGATTTCCCACACATGCCCTAACTATAATCATAAGCATCTGCAACCCTGTTTTCAAACAAAGCATCTGCAATTCTATTTTCAAACAGGTGGTTACTCATGAGAGAGCTTCTTTAAACTGCAATGGACCACACAGAGGTGGATGTCTAGCACATTTGCTGTGACTATGACTTTGCCCTGACCCTATCTTTCACTGTTTCTTCTTTTCAATATTGCAGGATTCTAACCATATGACTTTCCCACCCCTCACCTGATGGCTTCTACTGGCAACACCATCTTATGCTATTTGGGGTAAATGTGCTCCTTATCAGCCCTGGATCCTAGCCAGGCTCAGGACCTTGTGAGTGCAATGTCTATTGGGCTGTTGTGGACCCCATGACTATGACCCAGACACTCAGTTTTGTATGCCACATCCCTTTTCAAGGAGCTAGGTCAAGGACATCATGCAACTCATTTGCATGCCATATTGAAGATTCACACTCGGGGGAATACTTTATTCTCAGACAGCCAAGACTTTGAAACTCCAGCATAGTACGGAGAGTGCTGAGGCTTCAGCATTTTTAGCACATGATTTCAGCCTTGGAAATCTGATGTACTTGCAGACCTCTACACAAGGGGAGGTATTTGCATAGAAACATGAACATGCTGGGGCTGGGTCATCCTTTTGCTGCACATGTTAAAGCATACATTGTAACCAAAATTTTGGAAGCAATGAGAATCTCTTACTCTACTGTTGGGATATGGGGTCACAGCAAGACTTTGGAGGAGGTATTATTGAGAAGATGCCTCTATGAGCTGTTACTCAGAGTCATTAATCACCTACAGGGCACTATGAGAATGGCATATTTCATGTCTTAAAACCATTTATAGCGACTGGTTGAAACAGAAAAGGAAACTATGTGCTGTGTGATTAAACCAGTTTTCCTTTTTGCATTCTGTCTTCTACATGTGTTGTGGTGAAATGAAACTTTACCACGTTCAGCAGGTGCTCAGGAGAAACATTGAGCAGTGTTGGTATATATTTCAATGGCATTCAAGACGCTGATAAATAATTTAGGACTTGGGGAGATCTGGGCATGGGAAGAACTGGAAAAAACAAACAAACAAAAAAGAAAACCACAGGTAATTTACTAATGTACGTTTGTAGGTCAAAACACTTTTTATAGCTGACCGTAGTAGATTCTTTACAACTATTAAGTGGTATTAAATAGGTTGACCCGATTCCCTTGGAAAAATGATTAATTTTGTCCTCCAGACCTTACTTCTGAAGCTCAAAGTTGGTTTAAACAATTCAGTTGTAGTAGAGGATAGCGTAATACACAAATTTTGCCACAGAATCTGGGCCAGATGGCATTTGCAGTAAATGGAATGTAACAATGATCAGCTCTGGTATTTACATGTGTAGGTGGTATGGTCTTGTGGGAGTGTTCATATGCATACAAGTCATATGGCTCTTGGCCATAAACTATTGCCACGTAAGGCTTTGACTCTATATCAGTGTGAATAAGGTAGCTCTTTCAGCTCATGAGTATCCATTTGCTTTCTGTATCAGGCTGATGTCAAGTTACCCTGCTTTAGTACAAGGGTGAACAGACACATAGATTATTAAAACTGAAAGGGATCTAAAAATCTATCTAAACCAACATCCTATGTGAAGAAGGATCCTCTTTGCAGCCTCACAAATAAGATGATTAGTCAGCCTCTACTTGAATATTTCCAGTAGTGGGGAGCTCACAACGTCACAAAGAAGCACAGCGCATTTTTGGATGGCTCTAATTTTTAGGGTGTTCCCTCTTATTTTGGATAAAAATCTGCCTCCCTGCAACTTCCTCAGTCATGACTGGAGTTCTGTTGTATGATCTGAAACCTTCTATTTCAGAATAGGGCATCACATATTTGAAGACCATCATCGAGTCCCAGTGTAGCTTTCTTTTTTCTGCACGAAGCATTCCAAGGTCTTTCAGTAAATCCCCTTGTTTTCTTGGCAGGGAGTCACTCATCATCACTTTTCTCTTCCCACTGCAGCTATATTAAGCTCCTTGAACCTTTGCATCCTGGAGATACAGCTTTCTTATCACAAAGCCCAATTTACCTTCTCTGAAAAGAGTCTAGTTCTTTTTATTAGTTTTAGTTGTACAGTTTGGGATTCTCCTGTTTCTCCTCTTTGTCTTATTTTTCTTCCCAGCTTCCTCGTCACTTGGCATTATTGTGCATAAAGTTCTGAATCATATTCTTCATCTTTGTTCATTGTAATTTTTTTTTCTCTTTTCCTTTTTTTTTCTTCTTTTTCTTTACTTTTTTTATTTTTATTTTTTATTATACTTTAAGTTCTAGGGTACATGTGCATAACATGCAGGTTTGTTACATATGTATACTTGTGCCATGTTGGTGTGCTGAACCCATCAACTCGTCAGCACCCATCAAGTCATCATTTATATCATGTATAACTCCCCAATGCAATTCCTCCCCCCTCCCCCCTCCCCATGATAGGCCACAGTGTGTGATGTTCCCCTTCCCGAGTCCAAATTTCCTCATTGTTCAGTTCCCACCTATGAGTGAGAACATGCAGTGTTTGGTTTTCTCTTCTTGTGATAGTTTGCTAAGAATGATGGTTTCCAGCTGCATCCATGTCCCTACAAAGGACGCAAACTCATCCTTTCTTATGGCTGCATAGTATTCCATGGTGTATATGTGCCACATTTTCTTAATCCAGTCTGTCACAGATGGACATTTGGGTTGATTCCAAGTCTTTGCTATTGTGAATAGTGCCGCAATAAACATACGTGTGCATGTGTCCTTGTAGTAGAATAATTTATAATCCTTTGGGTATATACCCAGTAGTGGGATGGCTGGGTCATATGGTACATCTAGTTCTAGATCCTTGAGGAATTGCCATACTGTTTTCCATAATGGCTGAAATAGTTTACAATCCCACCAACAGTGTAAAAGTGTTCCTATTTCTCCACATCCTCTCCAACACCTGTTGTTTCCTGATTTTTTAATGATTGCCATTCTAACTGGTGTGAGATGGTATCTCATTGTGGTTTTGATTTGCATTTCTCTGATGGCGAGTGATGATGAGCATTTTTTCATGTGTCTGTTGGCTGTATGAATGTCTTCTTTTGAGAAATGTCTGTTCATATCCTTTGCCCACTTTTTGATGGGGTTGTTTGTTTTTTTCTTGTATATTTGTTTGAGTTCTTTGTAGATTCTGGATATTAGCCCTTTGTCAGATGAGTAGGTTGCAAAAATTTTCTCCCATTCTGTAGGTTGCCTGTTCACTCTGATGGTAGTTTCTTTTGCTGTGCAGAAGCTCTTTAGTTTAATTAGATCCCATTTGTCAATTTTGGCTTTTGCTGCCATTGCTTTTGGTGTTTTAGACATGAAGTCCTTGCCCATGCCTATGTCCTGAATGGTACTACCTAGATTTTCTTCTAGGCTTTTTATGGTATTAGGTTTAACATTTAAGTCTCTAATCCATCTTGAATTAATCTTCGTATAAGGAGTAAGGAAAGGATCCAGTTTCAGCTTTCTACTTATGGCTAGCCAATTTTCCCAGCACCATTTATTAAATAGGGAATCCTTTCCCCATTTCTTGTTTTTGTCAGGTTTGTCAAAGATCAGATGGCTGTAGATGTGTGGTATTATTTCTGAGGACTCTGTTCTGTTCCATTGGTCTATATCTCTGTTTTGGTACCAGTACCATGCTGTTTTGGTTACTGTAGCCTTGTAGTATAGTTTGAAGTCAGGTAGCGTGATGCCTCCAGCTTTGTCCTTTTGATTTAGGATAGTCTTGGCAATGCGGGCTCTTTTTTGGTTCCATATGAACTTTAAAGCAGTTTTTTTCCAATTCTGTGAAGAAACTCATTGGTAGCTTGATGGGGATGGCATTGAATCTATAAATAACCTTGGGGAGTATGGCCATTTTCACGATATTGATTCTTCCTATCCATGAGCATGGTATGTTCTTCCATTTGTTTGTGTCCTCTTTGATTTCACTGAGCAGTGGTTAGTAGTTCTCCTTGAAGAGGGCCTTTACATCCCTTGTAAGTTGGATTCCTAGGTATTTTATTCTCTTTGAAGCAATTGTGAATGGAAGTTCATTCCTGATTTGGCTCTCTGCTTGTCTGTTACTGGTGTATAAGAATGCTTGTGATTTTTGCACATTAATTTTGTATCCTGAGACTTTGCTGAAGTTGCTTATCAGCTTAAGGAGATTTTGGGCTGAGACAATGGGGTTTTCTAAATATACAATCATGTCATCTGCAAACAGGGACAATTTGACTTCTTCTTTTTCTGACTGGATACCCTTTATTTCTTTCTCTTGCCTGATTGCCCTAGCCAGAACTTCCAACACTATGTTGAATCGGAGTGGTGAGAGAGGGCATCCCTGTCTTGTGCCAGTTTTCAAAGGGAATTTTTCCAGTTTTTGCCCATTCAGTATGATATTAGCTGTGGGTTTGTCATAAATAGCTCTTATTGTTTTGAGGTACGTTCCATCAATACCGAATTTATTGAGCGTTTTTAGCATGAAGGGCTGTTGAATTTTGTCAAAAGCCTTTTCTGCATCTATTGAGATAATCATGTGGTTCTTGTCTTTGGTTCTGTTTATATGCTGGATTATGTTTATTGATTTGCGAATGTTGAACCAGCCTTGCATCCCAGGGATGAAGCCCACTTGATCATGGTGGATAAGCTTTTGGATGTGCTGCTGAATCCGGTTTGCCAGTATTTTATTGAGAATTTTTGCATCAATGTTCATCAGGGATATTGGTCTAAAATTCTCTTTTTTTGTTGTGTCTCTGCCAGGCTTTGGTATCAGGATGATGTTGGCCTCATAAAATGAGTTAGGGAGGATTCCCTCTTTTTCAATTGATTGGAATAGTTTCAGAAGGAATGGTACCAGCTCCTCCTTGTACCTCTGGTAGAATTCAGCTGTGAATCCATCTGGTCCTGGACTTTTTTTGGTGGGTAGGCTATTAATTGTTGCCTCAATTTTAGAGCCTACTATTGGTCTATTCAGGGATTCAACTTCTTCCTGGTTTAGTCTTGGAAGAGTGTAAGTGTCCAGGAAATTATCCATTTCTTCTAGATTTTCTAGTTGATTTGCGTAGAGGTGTTTATAGTATTCTCTGACTGTAGTTTGTATTTCTGTGGGGTCGGTGGTGATATCCCCTTTATCATTTTTTATTGCGTCTATTTGATTCCTCTCTCTTTTCTTCTTTATTAGTCTTGCTAGCGGTCTGTCAATTTTGTTGATCTTTTCAAAAAACCAACTCCTGGATTCATTGATTTTTTGGAGGGTTTTTTGTGTCTCTATCTCCTTCAGTTCTGCTCTGATCTTAGTAATTTCTTGCCTTCTGCTAGCTTTTGAATGTGTTTGCTCTTGCCTCTCTAGTTCTTTTAATTGTGATGTTAGAGTGTCAATTTTAGATCTTTCCTGCTTTTTCTTGTGGGCATTTAGTGCTATAAATTTCCCTCTACACACTGCTTTAAATGTGTCCCAGAGATTCTGGTATGTCGTATCTTTGTTCTCATTGGTTTCAAAGAACATCTTTATTTCTGCCTTCATTTCGTTATGTACCCAGTAGTCATTCAGGAGCAGGTTGCTCAGTTTCCATGTAGTTGAGCGGTTTTCATTGAGTTTCTTAGTCCTGAGTTCTAGTTTGATTGCACTGTGGTCTGAGAGACAGTTTGTTATAATTTCTGTTCTTGTACATTTGCTAAGGAGTGCTTTACTTCCAATTATGTGGTCAATTTTGGAATAAGTGCGATGTGGTGCTGAGAAGAATGTATGTTCTGTTGATTTGGGGTGGAGAGTTCTATAGATGTCTATTAGGTCCACTTGGTGCAGAGATGAGTTCAATTCCTGGATATCCTTGTGAACTTTCTGTCTCGTTGATCTGTCTAATGTTGACAGTGGAGTGTTGAAGTCTCCCATCATTATTGTATGGGAGTCTAAGTCTCTTTGTAAGTCTCTAAGGGCTTGCTTTATGAATTTGGGTGCTCCTGTATTGGGTGCATATATATTTAGGATAGTTAGCTCTTCCTGTTGAATTGATCCCTTTACCATTATTTAATGGCCTTCTTTGTCTCTTTTGATCTTTGATGGTTTAAAGCCTATTTTATCAGAGACTAGGATTGCCACCCCTGCTTTTTTTTTGCTCTCCATTTCCTTGGTAGATCTTCCTCCATCCCTTTATTTTGAGCCTATGTGTGTCTCTGCATGTGAGATGGGTCTCCTGAATACAGCAGACTGATGGGTCTTGACTCTTTATCCAGTTTGCCAGTCTGTGTCTTTTAGTTGGAGCATTTAGTCCATTTACATTTAAGGTTAATATTGTTATGTGTGAACTTGATCCTGCCATTGTGATATTAACTGGTTATTTTGCTCGTTAGTTGATGCAGTTTCTTCCTAGCCTCGATGGTCTTTACATTTTGGCATGTTTTTGCAATGGCTGGTACCGGTTGTTCCTTTCCATGTTTAGGGCTTCCTTCAGGGTCTCTTGTAAGACAGGCCTGGTGGTGACAAAATCTCTAAGCATTTGCTTATCTCTAAAGGATTTTATTTCTCCTTCACTTATGAAACTTAGTTTTGCTGGATATGAAATTCTGGGCTTAAAATTCTTTTCTTTAAGAATGTTGAATATTGGCCCCCACTCTCTTCTGGCTTGTAGAGTTTCTGCTGAGAGATCTGCTGTTAGTCTGATGGGCTTCCCTTTGTGGGTAACCCGACCTTTCTCTCTGGCTGCCCTTAAGATTTTTTCCTTCATTTCAACTTTGGTGAATCTGGCAATTATGTGTCTTGGAGTTGCTCTTCTCGAGGAGTATCTTTGTGGTGTTCTCTGTATTTCCTGAATTTGAATGTTGTCCTGCCCTACTAGGTTGGGGAAGTTCTCCTGGATGATATCCTGAAGAGTGTTTTCCAACTTGGTTCCATTTTCCCCCTCACTTTCAGGCACCCCAATCAGACGTAGATTTGGTCTTTTTACATAATCCCATACTTCTTGCAGGCTTTGTTCATTTCTTTTTCTTCTTTTTTCTTTTGGTTTCTCTTCTCGCTTAATTTCATTCATTTGATCCTCAATCGCTGATACTCTTTCTTCCAGTTGATCGAGTCAGTTACTGAAGCTTGTGCATTTGTCACATATTTCTCATGTCATGGTTTTCATCTCTGTCATTTCGTTTATGACCTTCTCTGCATTAATTAGTCTAGCTGTCAATTCTTCCACTCTTTTTTCAAGATTTTTAGTTTCTTTGCGCTGGGTACGTAACTCCTCCTTTAGCTCTGAGAAGTTTGATGGACTGAAGCCTTCTTCTCTCATCTCATCAAAGTCATTCTCTGACCAGCTTCGATCCGTTGCTGGCGATGGGCTGCGCTCCTTTGCAGGGGGAGATGCGCTCTTATTTTTTGTATTTCCAGCTTTTCTGCCCTGCTTTTTCCCCATCTTTGTGGTTTTATCTGTCTCTGGTCTTTGATGATGGTGACGTACTGATGGGGTTTTGGTATAGGTGTCCTTCCTGTTTGATAGTTTTCCTTCTCACAGTCAGGACCCTCAGCTATAGGTCTGTTGGAGATTGCTTGAGGTTCACTCCAGACCCTGTTTGCCTGGGTATCAGCAGCAGAGGTTGCAGAAGATAGAATATTGCTGAACAGCGAGTGTACCTGTCTGATTCTTCCTTTGGAAGCTTCCTCTCAGGGGTGTACTCCACCCTGTGAGGTGTGGGGTGTCAGACTGCCCCTAGTGGGGGATGTCTCCCAGTTAGGCTACTCAGGGGTGAGGGACCCACTTGAGCAGGCAGTCTGTCCATTCTTAGATCTCAACCTCCGTGTTGGGAGATCCACTGCTCTCTTCAAAGCTGTCAGACAGAGTCGTTCGCGTCTGCACAGGCCTCTGCTGCTTCCCCTGTTGTGCCCTGTCCCCAGAGGTGGAGTCTACAGAGACAGGCAGGTTTCCTTGAGCTGCTGTGAGCTCCAGCCAGTTCGAGCTTCCCAGCGGCTTTGTTTACCTACTTAAGCCTCAGCAATGGCGGGCACCCCTCCCCCAGCCTCACTGCTGCCTTGCGGATAGATCGCCGCAGACTGCTGTGTTAGCAATGAGGGAGGCTCCGTGGGCGTGGGACCCTCCCAGCCAGGTGTGGGATATATTCTCCTGGTGTGCCAGTTGGCTTAAAGCGCAGTATTGGGGTGGGAGTTACCCGATTTTCCAGTTGTTGTGTGTCTCAGTTCCCCTGGCTAGGAAAAGGGATTCCCTTCCCCCTTGGGCTTTCCAGGTGAGGCGATGCCTCGCCCTGCTTCAGCTCTCGCTAGTCAGGCTGCAGCAGCTGACCAGCACCGATTGTCCGGCACTCCCTAGTGAGATGACCCCAGTACCTCAGTTGAAAGTGCAGAAATCACCGGTCTTCTGTGTCGCTCGCGCTGGGAGTTGGAGACTGGAGCTGTTCCTATTTGGCCATCTTGCTCCGCCCCCCTGTTCGTTGTAATTTTTGTCACTCTGTCTTCCCTCTTGGATTATTTCTTTTATTCTCCTTAGAAAATTTTTGAATTCTCCCATCAGTTGGAAAAAAGAGACCCTCTTTACATCCTTTACCTTCTTCTCCAGCTTATACTGACTATGCAAGCAGCTTATACTTAGGTCCCATGCAAGCAGTGAGTTCAGAAAAACCAAGAACATGAACAATGTATCATCTCCTATTGTTGGCTCTTGATTTTGAATAGATATTCCCTACCCAACTAGATTCATGTGTGAGACTCTGAGTATAGGTCATTCATTGAATGTCTGTTACTGCTAGAGTCTCTGAGTATGTAGTCAGTTGATGTGAACTTAAATGTAGTTGGTGTTACACGCAGTTTAAATGTTACCCTATGTCAACCTCATGGTTCTCATTCTTATGCCAATAGCTACAGTATATTTATTCTCTACCATATGATCTAATTACATAAGCTTTGGTACTTCTCATTGTCCAGAAGGAACTTAATGTGAGAGAGGGTATGTCTTCCTCACATTATGAAGGATTAAGAAACAGAGGCTCAGGGAGAATATTTGGCTCATCCAAGATTACACCATTAGTTCAGCAGCTGGTCAGATGCTGTTTCTAATAAGCCACTCAGTTAGCTAACTTCCTTGGCTTCAATAAGGAAAGTGACTTAAACTGTGGCATTTCTGATCTTTTATACTGTGTGTGTGTGTGTGTGTGTGTGTGTGTGTGTGCATACATTTTTTCTTCTTTATCACCTACCATGTTTTCTGATATGTAATAAGTTCTCAATAAATGCTGGTTAATGAATATTTCAAGCCATGTTTTCCTTTTGGAAGTTGGGAGCATATGTAATGGAGAAAGACTAGATTGAGCGATAAAGCATAAAGTATAACTAGGAAAGGTCATAGTTTGGGATGAAGAGTAATGCAGTTTGTTCAGAAGTATATAAGGCATTGTGCTATGTGCCACGATGCCTATACAGAATGTATAGTCTCTAGTTCCTGATATCAGAGAGTTTATAATGAGATAAGCATATTATATTTGGCATTGTGAAAATGAGATAAAAATAGAGATAAGACTGAATCATATGGGAAAAGATTAGTTTCCAGTTTAAGAGAATGTTATCAACATCAACGAGGTGTTCAGAGAAGGGAAGGTAATGAAGAGCCTGCTATTATGCTATTGTTCTCATCGGAAGAGGGGTGAGTGTGAGGGAGGAAGAGAGGACAGATGGAAGATGAGAAGAGGGTGTTTTCCAGAGCAATGTTGTTCATTTAGTACCAGCCCTGTGTGGTAAATAGGACACAAACCTCCAATTGGCTTAAGTTCTTGAGGTAGAAGAGATTAAGAATATAAAAAAGGGAGCAAAATTTATTGATCACCTACTATATGTGAATTCACGAATATTTCTTATCACCTGTCTGTAGTAGGCACTGTATTAGGTGTTAGAGATTCAGTGGTAATAAAGAGAGATACTATCTTCATCCTCAAGGGCAGTCCAGGTAGTGTGCTAGGAACCTCACAAAACTGATCTCAGGAAGGAGGTGCTGAAGTCACATAAGCTCCCCTTATGTAGTTATTCCAGTTTCTGGTTTTCATATCTAATGGATTTTTTTTTTTTTTTTTTACCATAGCTTCTCCCCATCCACCCAACCCCTGCCTTTCCAGAGTGTGTCTGTCTTTCCAAAATGAGTTCGATACTTTGTGCACATGCCGGGATCCCCATGGGATTGGTGACATCATATGCCATTGGCTCCTATTGCACGCAAGAGAGGAGACAGATCTGCACATTCCTGAAGTTAATGCTGAGCAGAATCTTGGCAGAGGTGGTAGCATCCTTCATTTGACTTTAGACCTTCAACCTCCCTTTTAAAGCCCTGGCTCACACAGTTATTGAGAAGCCTTATCTTGCAAAGAACCTACAGCTTAGGAAAGAGTGCCCACGTCTTTACTATCAAACAAAAAATATTGGCAAATCTTTTATCAATTTTCTATTCTGGCAGAGGTACCATTTATTATGGGGTAGATGGGATATAGATAGAGCATCTCCCTGCCCCTAACCCCTACCTTCCTGAGATAAATGCCTGTTCCACTCCCCAATCACCAGGAAATGCCTTAGAGCAATGGAGTCTAATAGCCTGAGAGTTGTAAAGGGGCAGCAAAGCTACTTCTGCAGGAAGAGAGTGTGCATGAGCCTTATTCATCATCCATATGGGAAGCTGATTCATGTACATGCTTTTCACCCTGATTTGACACATACTAACATCAAATAACTATCTGCTTTACCCCATTTGGATACTATAATAAAAAAAGATAGTCCAGGTACCTCATAAACAACAGAAATTTATTTCTCATTGTCTTGGAGGCCAGGATGTCCAAGATCAAGGTGCTGGCAGATTCAGGGTCTGTTTAGGGCCCACTGCCTGGTTTATGGATGGCATGTTCTCGCTGTGTCCTCACATGGTGGAAGGGATGAAGGATCTCTATAGGATCTCTTTTAAAAGCACTCTGAAAGAGGGTGCCACCTTCATAACCTAATCACTTCTCAAAGGCCCTACTTCCTAATACTGTCACACTGGGGGTTAGAATTTCAATATAGGAATTTTGGGGGAACACACATCCAGTCTGTAGCACTATCTGATAAGGCTTCTGAATAGTCCTGGGCCATTTTACATAATGGGGATTTACTAAGGACTCTCAATAGCATAGCTCTTGCTTCAAGGGGTTTTCCATGGAGGACCTGCCAGAATCACCTAAAGATTTGCCCTTTTGCTTTTGGGGGAATCATTGAGAGAAAAAGGACCTGGCTCCCGTGCTTTCCGCATGCTCACCCACTCTGGCCTTTCTGATTAATGTTTGCTGTTCTGCTTTGCAGATGCCTCCCAGGACCCAGAGGGATACTGTAGCCTCATTTCTGTGGAGACCTTTGGCTGGACTCTCCTGGCTCTCCCAGAGGTGAGAGACCGTGGTTCCTGTAGCCTCAGGCTTGGCACCAACTCATCTCTGGTGGATCCAGGATTCCAGATATCCAATCTCACTACAGCCAGGGCCTCTTTGTCCCAGTGTGACCTTGCAGGCTGTCCCTCTGCCTGCCTCTTAATAGCCCCTGCCATTGGTGATTTTCATTCCAGCTATGAGCCAATGGATCCCTGAAAGCGACTGTGTGGGCTTCTCTCACCATCTCACTCTGGCCTCAGCCTGGTGGTGTGCTCCTCTGTGGTCTGGATGGGGATGATGAACTCGGGCTGCCCGTTGTTTTTGTTTTGTGATATTTAAAGCAGCCAAAGCTCTCATTACTGTAATACAGTATGTGCCTGGGCTGAAGGGGTAGCAGCATTCCTTCTGGATGAGGGTGCAGCTCTATTCTGTTGTGGTGCACCCGCCAGAGTGTTTAGAACCATGGCTGGTAGAATTTACAGTGCCAGGACTGACAGGGGCCTTGGAACTCCCGCATTTTCACACATCCCAGCCCCCTTGTTTGAATGAAGAGGGAGTTGAGCCCATTCTGGGTATGGGGCGACTGTTCAGGCCCTGGGGTGATGAGTGCCAGATCTGGGACTAGAATTTAGGCCCAGAGACCAGCTTGCTGTCATCTGGCTAAGTTTCTGCTTCTGTTCTCCTCACTTGTTCAAGATCCTTCTGAGGCCCTGAACCAAATGAGGACAATTCATGTAAATCTTAGCACACTGCCTGATACGTAATAAGTGCTCCATAAATGTTTATTAGTACTCTCATAAGCCCTGAGACATGCAAAATATTCTTGCCCTTCAGGGACTTAATATTGTCTTGAGGAGGAGACAAAATTTTCACACTTACACACTAACACACTTAAGGAGAAATTTAAGTCACTAAATGGTTATCTACTAAGTTTTCGGGAATAGGTGCAGTGGATCACACAAGAGAGGAGACAGATTATTATGGCCTAGAAGAAGTGCCATGGTGAAGATAAGAGCATAATGTGTATGACATCTGTGTATGACAGCTTTTCAACTCCTGGCAGTGAGATGAACAGGTCAGCAGCCATTCCTGGACACTGCAGAGCCCTCAGGTCATCCACTCAGCTACTCAGCACATTCACTGATTATCACCCAGCTCTGTGCTCTGCATGAGAATGTAAAGAAGACCATGACAAGATCCTTTCCTCAAGCCTAGCCAGGGAGACAGACATGCATAAAGATATGACCACTGAAAAATTCTACATTCATATCTATTTATATCCTCAAAGCATCATCTGAGCCCACAGGTGGGTAGGCAAGTCAGATAGGATCAAGAGTTTGAAGGAAAGCATACATTTACCTGGTAAAAAGGGGCAACTCGCAAGCCATAAACTCTTGTGCAAAGGGGCTGGTAATTGTGAGTCTTCTGCAGGAGAGGTGGAGTTGCTGGGACATTAGACCCAATCAAGGGCATTCTGAGAATGAGATTGAGAAGTCTCTGAGGCCAGCATGGGGCAAGACCTTGGTGTCACATTCGGCCCCGGCAATGTGGTATTTTTGAGCTGGGCCAGGAAGTGGAGAGGAGTGGGCCTGGTAGAATGGAGAGGGAGGCTCTTTACTTATCAAGAGTAGGTACCAGATGCTGGTGACTCAAGGGGAAACTTCCTG
Source organism: Rhinopithecus roxellana (assembly GCF_007565055.1). Classification (NCBI taxonomy): domain Eukaryota; kingdom Metazoa; phylum Chordata; class Mammalia; order Primates; family Cercopithecidae; genus Rhinopithecus; species Rhinopithecus roxellana. Next base: position 53,811,935 of record NC_044556.1, on the reverse strand, counting down.
AATGGATATGGAGCCTGTAGATGTTTAATCGCCTAAAACAAACACATTTTCTGCACTGCTTGGTTCAGAGGCTGCAGGTTAAAGTAACACAGAAGAGAATATCCAGCCAGCAATGTGAAGGAAGCATGAAATGGAAAGGGTTAGAAGCTGAACTTCTCTTGATCAATGACTTCATTATCTTGGCAAGGATTGCAGAAACTGCAGGTGCTGAGGGAGTGACTTGTTTGTGGGGAGGGGTAGGGACCAGGAAAGGAATCCCAGACACTTGGTGCTAACCCAACTGCTGAATGAGGCTTTCAGGCTCTGGGATTCAGTCAGGAACTCCTGGGCCACATTTTTCCTAGGTATAGGGCTAGAGAGGCTTCACTCTTAGTGTCTGTATGTCCCTGGGCCAATCTGCTTTGTTCTACCATGCCTAACATCAGAAAAATAAAGGTAGATTAAGTTTAGAGCCACTGCTCTGTGTCTTCATCCTGCTTGTTTTTCCTAAGGCAATTGAGCCTTGGAAGGCCTTGTAAGTTCCTGTGAGGTCTACAGTTGTCAGGGGTTGGTGAGGTCGGAGAACAAGCTGGTCTGTTCTGAATTCAACTTTCTCTTTCTTTCTCCCTTTCACTACTGAAGGTCTTCCTGAGCCTTTGCCTCTTTCATCAGCCTGGATGTTGAGGCTGCAATTTTTCATGATTGCTTGTTTTGTATTTTTTCTTCACGGTCTTTCCTAAAGTCCGTTATTCATCCAGGTCCACTTATATGTCTTCTAATCTATTGCACGAACCCTGCAGCCATGGCCTGGCATGAAGTTGCCTGCTCATTGTCTCGCTGGTTTTTCCAAATGCTCACAGGCACTAGTCATGTAAATCTCCTCCTGGCAAGAAAAAAAACTGACTTTTTGTTGTTATCCCCAGATGATTCAACCTGTCCTGGGCTCACAACAGATGCTCAGCATATGATTGCCACCTCGACCGCTGATCTTTTTCTTCCTATACACCGTTCTATTCACACCACTATTCAAAAATTGATATTTATAAGCACTTACTATATCCCAGGAATTGTATTATATGTTCTTTATATGCATTATCCCATTTAATTTTAATAGTGATACCATTTTCTACTTTTAACTATCTCTCCTTTCTACACTGATAGAAAAGTGTCCCTAAACCCAGAGACTTATTAGTACCTGGCTGTTTTAGAAGTTCCTGACCCATAACGTTTCTGAAGTTATTGCTACAGGATATGGTTGCAAAGGCCTGGGAGGAGAAATCCTTTCTGTCTCTGATGGTTTCAGGGAAGGTAAGAGGTCTCCTGTCTCTTTGTGGTAAAAACACCAGGGTAGGCCTTGATCTCCTGAGTCTTGAGTATGTTAAGGGAAAGACACTAAGACTGTTCTGCCAAAAGGGCAGACTCTGCCTGGTGTCTGGGAAGTTGAGCCCAAGTTTCTCTCCAAGGAGGGTCTCCTGCAGGGATCCGGAAGGAGGGTCTATTGGCATCACACAGGACCTCTTCTGGGTTCAGGAGGGTTTCCTATAGCTAGATGAGCTAGAACTGGTTGATGTCTCAGTGATGCTTCAGGCCACGTTGATTGAACCTGCGCTAAAGGCAAGCCGCCCTTCAGAGCCATGTGTTCTCAAGAGACAGCACAGCCATAACCGCAAGAGTAGGATGGTCCTGGTGGAAATGGCACAATCAAAACAAGCTCCTGGGCCTTGTGGCTTTGAGTGGCTGAACTGGAAGGTTCTTGGGGTGCGAGCACTCTCACTCACAGTATTGATCAAGCAGCGTAATCACATCACTGCCCCCACAGAAGTGGCAGCCACTCAGTTCTCCTCAGCCCAGGCTGATTTCTGCTCTGCTGGTTCATAGGAAACCACTTGGGTGTTTCATGACTGCTGAAGCCCAAGGCACTTTCTCCAGAGGCAGCATGCATCACTCACAGGATGGACCAAGCGAAATGTCCTGGTCAAAGGCAAGAAGTTTGTATTATTGTCCTTGGCTATTTTACTATCATGTAAATACCCGCCAACCAACCTACAGATATTCTCTGAGTACTTACTATGTAGGTGTTAAGGGATACAAAAATAAGGGTGTGGCTAGGGGTGGCATGCTTTTTGCCCCTAACTTGCAAATTTGTTGAGAACATGATGCCAAGCACAGTGAAAACAAAAGATAAATACAAATAAATGGTAACATTTATGAGACAGGCACTAGGTTCTACGCACTTCTTATGTGTTAACTCATTTCATCCTTACAACATTCCTATGGGCAGGGGCCATTATTACTCCCATTTTTACAGGTAAGAAGACAGAGGTGCCAAAGTTCAAGTGTGTGCCCAGGTGCATGCCACCGGTGAGAGGGGGAGACAGGACTCAAACCCAGCAAGCCTGGTCTCAGACAAGGTGACTCATAAAGAGCAGGAAAGGAGGTAGGTGGCAGAACATTCAGTGCAGAGGTTCAGAGGGTGGAAGGAAGTAACTTCAATCTGGTTTAAAGAAACCAGTTATCAGAGACAGACAGGGCCTAAAGAAGGTATAGGTGGCTCAGAGTTTTAGGAAGGAAAAACAGGAAGTTGGGCCAATAGGGATAGTGAGATAAGAGAACAAGTGCTAGGCTGGAAGACCAGGGGCCTGGCCGTGGCTGTGAGCAGCTGCTCCCTCGGGGGAGGTCACTCTGCTTTTTGGGCTGCCTTATTTTTCTCACCTCCAATTGGAGAAAATTGGGAAAGATGAGCTTTCAGGTCCCTTCAAGTTTTTACCTTATGGTTCTGTGATTTTTGAGGGCTGGCATGTTTCCTTGGTTGCTTCCAAAACCCTCTGACCACAGTCCCTCAGGCTGACCCTCTTGTGCCCAGTAATGTGGAAAGATGGCCCTCTGCTCACCAGCACGTGCTTCCGAGGGCTGTGGAGCCTGGGACAGAAGGTAGGGTTGGAAAGAAAATGAGAGGAGCTGGTTGGGAAAGATACTTATGTACAGAAAAGTTTCCAGCAAGTCAGAGGTCAGAGTAAAAGATCCAAATGAAAAGCCAGAGATTGCTAGGGCTCACCAAGGTTGAATAACTTGTCCAAGCAGTTATATCTTAGCAGGCCAAGGGATATTGGATTATAACATTTCTAATACATTGTTTTGTATTTGGAAAATGCTCTGCCTTCAGTTTGTATTTTCTCTCCTTCTTCTTCTCGGTAATCAAATGAAAACATTAGATTTGACGTTTCTTTCCAGTGTGTATAGGACAGACAGGAAACTAGGTGAATGGTGTAATGCAGTCAATGTTCTGTGACTCCATTCTTCCCCTGGAAGAGGGATGTTTTCTATAATAGTGATGTGACTTAACATCCTCTTCTCTTCCTAGAAAGGGAGTGAGAGAATGAGATAGCCATCTAGCACTTTCCCCCCTCACCTTTTCTACAAACTCTAGCATCTCATTTTACAGAAGAAAAGACTGAGGTGGAAGGGAGCAAAGACAGAACAAAGGCAGAAGTGGAGCTTGCTGTTTCATCCAGTGTGGGTCACCTCAGGTCACCTAGGGCATATCCTATGTGCCCAGATACTTACGGATGGGGTCATTCTGGGCCTTTGGCTCTGCACCGAGGGGCTGCATTTTGAGAAGCATGAGGTTGGGACTCCCAGAGGAAAGTTGAGAGTCAGGAAAACTTCAACAAATCCTCAGGAATCGAAACAGAACATGAGATGAGGATGTTTGGGACAGCTCTGCTGTTAGTTTCTGTGTGTGTGTTTGGGGGCCCATCTCTTGCCAAAACCAAGCTCATTTCTGCATATTTGTTTGCTTAATATGAAATACTCCAAAACTGCTCTTCATATTTGTTTAATCTGAAATGAAAATGACTCAGCAGAGAGGAAAAACAAGATTTAAATGCCCTGATGGCCCCTTAATTAAAATATGTAGCCCCAAATCATGGGGGTGTTCTTCTCCCCACCAGATCTTAATCTTCAACACACACAATGCAAGTGCCACACACAGTCATGTGCGCGCACACACACACACACACACATTGTGTTTGCCTGCCACAACTTGACCTCAGTCCCTTTATCTCTTTTCCCCTTCATACTCCAGCCTTTCCAGGGTCCTACCTTTCCTGCAGGGGGAGACATATTTGAGCTTAGGTGGAGGGGCCTGGCCTGAGCTACAGGCCACAGATGATTTTCCAGGAGGGCCACCACCTCCTCTCCAGTCCAGATCACAGGCTCGGTGTCAAGATCCCTGTGGGAAATCTGAATTTTCATTCTTCAGCAAAGTCGAGGCCACTTCAGATTGTCCCTAGCTTTTGGATCTGGAAAAATGGACTCCATGGACGGAATGGCCGTCTACCAAATCAGACATGTCTTGCTTTGTACACAAGCTGTATTCCTGAAAAGTTGGGTATAAACTGGATCTTGGGATGTTGCATCAAGTTTGAGTGTACTGAAATTTGCTATTCAAAGAAACCTAGCACTGCATTCTTTTGTGAAGGGAAGAATTACTTTGTAATGGCTGCTCATCTAGTGATTTATGAATTTGGTAAGTAGATGGAACATTTTTGTATACTGAACGTTATTTTAAATGTACTGTGTGGGATTTGTTTTTCAAAGTTACCCGGCATTGAATCCTTTTGCAAAGAACTATTCTGTAGTGTAGATAAACATTTCATGATTTATGAGTTTGGTAACTTTAGGCATTTCTTAAAGTGGGATATACCCCTAGTTCTGCTTCAGAGAAAAAGTTGTTTTTTGCTAATGATCAGACTTGGAGAAAAAAGAGCTCTACCATATGTGAGTTATGGTCACTCCTGAGGGGCTTGGGAAGAACGGAGGTACTCAAACTTTCCATTTTGTTAGAGCAAAAGATCCAGGAGTTGCCTGCTCTTCTTACTTTCTGTATTATCACTGGGGTGGAAATTATGGAGGTATTTTTCCAAAGAAATGTAGTTCACTATTATAGCTACATTTCAAAGGTGTTTCTCTTCATATCTATATGATTTAAATATATATATATAAACATACATATATACACACACATACATGTATGTACACAAACACATATATACACACACACACATGCACATATGTATGTATATACATATATAATCTATCATGTATATTTAGATCTAAAGCAAGAAACAGACATTGCATTGCAGTAGGGCTTGTGTTTTGAACCACTGAAGGGCTGCTGTTTCCACCAGTACAGAGTGCTGGGGCTTGCTCTGAGATCACCAGGAGTATAAACCAGGCAGGAGGGAGACCTTAACTTCCTGCTTACTCTTTCTCACTTGGCAGGTCAAAAATCATTTCAGTACTCATCTCCCAAGGTTCCTAGCTGTGTCCCCATACCATCCTATCTGAGCAGTAGTGTGAAGCTTGTTTTGGGAAATGATCTGATTGCTAAGACGGTTGGAAAAAAATATGGTGTCACGTGTGTACAGCCAAGAGCTGACCTAGGATGCCTACATATTCCTGGCTCATCCATGAGCCACATATTCATTGAGGTTCTTATAGGTAGGAAAAAACCCTGCTTATAAGAACCATACATGGACTGGCAATGGAATGGCAGTGTTTCAGGCAGAATGTGCAGAAAACTTACCCTTTCACCATGATTTGGCCCTGAATGTGTCTCAGAAAAAGGCTTTTGGAAGCTCATCCAAGTGCAGAGATAATCTGTGAGACATTTAACCTCTCAGACTCTTGCTTTTTTCTTTCCTGGAGAGCTGCTAATTTCTAGTTGTGGCTGCCACACTCCTGTCTGCCTGGTCTTCTATTTTACTTCCTGGTTTCCCGGTGGCTTTGACACATGGCCTGTCCAGATCCCAGTGGAGGCAGTCCTGAGATGGAGAGTTGGCGGTCTTTTGTCGGATCTGGGAGGTCCTGAACTATGACTTCCTTTGAAATCAATTTGGAATGTCCATCCAGCTTGGCTAAGGAAGGGGATTTTGACTGTGAAGAGGGAAGTGGGTTCTTTACTACAAAGGACATATTCTCTCTGAGTCACATGTTCCTTGATGTTCTTTGGTAAATGTTGGGCTGTGGGCCTAGAAACACTGACCTTGGAGTCAGGGAAACTGGGATCCAGTTCTAACTCTGTGGTCTTCTAACTTAGTGACCCAAGTAAGTCAAAATTAATCTCATTTCGATGTAGAGATATGCAAGATCCTTGACCTTCAATGACTCATGGTCTGGCTTGAGAGAAAGACAGGTAAAGAAGCAAACTCTAATTCAGCACAATGAATGGGAAGCAGCAGTCAGACCACGTAAAACAGCCTCAATTGAGGGTGAAGGGACTGAGGGCTGTACTTTTCTACTTTGTCAAAAGGAGATGATAATTTCTCTCCACAGGATTGTGGTGAGGCTCAATGATATAATGCATCTATAAGTAACTGATATAGTTCAGGAATTCTAAAATAGAAACAGGCAGTAATTCTCAACTGTTTTCTTTTTCCACTCTATTCACATGCAAGGTGTGCTAACCAATAATATCTCCCAGTACAACAAGTGATTCTTGAAGTATAGGACATGTTCCCCCCACACCTCCAACTCTGGGAATGCACAGAAAGCATCCTTGAGATTCTGATAGTCTGTTTCCAGGAAAAATGTTTTGTTTGGTTTCATCAGAAAAGCTAAGATAAATGACATTAACAAGGAACACATTTTCCTTGTTGAAAATCAAAACATTACAAATAAGGCTAAAGTCTCCCTTTGATCACCATTCACAATCTCCTCTGACAAATGCAGCAGTCCATCTCCTAACTCCATCTCTGAGGGAACCACTACTGTCAGCATAGTGTTTAATCTTCCAGATCTTATATATATATAAATGTACATGAGTGCGTATCTATCCATAAAAATATATAGTGTGCTTTACATAAACTTTGCAACCTTGTTCACCTAAAAACATGTCATCAACTTCAAACCTTGTAACTGTGAGTAGCTCTAATACATTCATTGTTACAATTGCATAGCATTTCACAGTAGGAGTATACTATAGTTAATAACATTATCCTACTGGTAGACATTTTTCTAAGTTTTTGTTATTAAAAATATATTGCAAAGCATTTTTTGTGCATGCCTCTTTGTGTACACACACAAGTCTTTCTTTAGGGTGGATAATAATAAATGGGATATATAAATCATGGTATATGTATTTTTATTGAAATTATCTTCTAATTTATATATCCAGCAGCAGAGTATGAGAGTATGCATTTGCCTATCTTATTGCCAAGTTTTATATTATCACACTTTAAAATTTTTGCCAATCTGATAGGTAAAAATTGGCATTCAACTACTGCTTTAATGTTTGTCTTTGTGACTACTAGCAAGGTTGAATACTTTTAGATGTTTACAGCATTATATTGTCTCCCCTGTTAAATGCTTTTTATTTACTTGGCCCATTTTTCTAGTGGCTTTTAAAAAATGATTTATAGAGATTATTTATACTAGAAGTTATTTCATTATACAATTTCAAATATTTATCTTTGCCAGTTGTTTACATGTTATGTTTATGATGTCTTTTGATCTTAAAGAAGTTTTGAATTTTGATGGGAAAATTTATTATTCTTTTCGTTTCTGGATTTTGCTTTTCATGTCTTATTTGTGCAGGCCTTCCTTATCTTTAGGTTATAGCAAATTGTTCTAGATTTTCCTTGAAATATTCTTATGGCTCCATCTTTACATTTTGGGCCCTTCATTTTTGTGAGGTGTAGCTATACCTTCATTTGCTTTTTTTTCTTTTTTTAATACTTTAAGTTCTAGGGTACATATGCACAATGTGCAGGTTTGTTACATATGTATACATGTGCCATGTTGGTGTGCGGCACCCATTAACTCGTCATTTACATTAGGTATATCTCCTAATGCTATTCCTCCCCGCTACCCCCTCCCCATAATAGGACCCGGTGTGTGATGCTCCCCTTCCTGTGTCCAAGTGATCTCATTGTTCAGTTCCCACCTATGAGTGAGAACATGTGGTATTTGGTTTTCTGTTCTTGCGATAGTTTGCTGAGAATGATGGTTTCCAGCTGCATCCATATCCCTACAAAGGACACGAACTCATCCTTTTTTATGGCTGCATAGTATTCCATGGTGTATATGTGCCACATTTTCTTAATCCAGTCTGTCACAGATGGACATTTGGGTTGATTCCAAATCTTTGCTATTGTGAATAGTGCCACAATAAACATACATGTGCATGTGTCTTTATAGCAGCATGACTTATAATCTTTTGGGTATATCCCCAGTAATGGGATGGCTGGGTCATATGGTATTTCTAGTTCTAGATCCTTGAGGAATCGCCATACTGTTTTCCACAATGGTTGAACTAGTTTACAGTCCCACCAACAGTGTAAAAGTGTTCCTATTTCTCCACATCCTCTCCAGCACCTGTTGTTCTCTGACTTTTTAATGATTGCCATTCGAACTGGTGTGAGATGGTATCTCATTGTGGTTTTGATTTGTATTTCTCTGATGGCGAGTGATGATGAGCATGTTTTCATGTGTCTGTTGGCTGTATGAATGTCTTCTTTTGAGAAGTGTCTGTTCATATCCTTTGCCCACTTTTTGATGGGGTTGTTTGTTTTTTTCTTGTAAATTTGATTGAGTTCTTTTTAGGTTCTGGATATTAGCCCTTTGTCAGATGAGTAGATTGCAAAAATTTTCTCCCATTCTGTAGGTTGCCTGTTCACTCTGATGGTAGTTTCTTTTGCTGTGCAGAAGCACTTTAGTTTAATTAGATCCCATTTGTCAATTTTGGCTTTTGTTGCCATTGCTTTTGGTGTTTTAGACATGAAGTCCTTGCCCATGCCTATGTCGACTACTAAAGCATCTGAAACTTCTTCACCAAGTTTAAATGCTCCCTTTCTCAGGTGGTACATTTCCATTTATTCAGGAGTCTTTTCTGGGTTGTTCATTCTCTTCAATGTTCTGCTTATCTATTTATATACCAATTACATACTCAGAGAGGCCTTTGCTGGCCACCTTACCTAGAATAACTCTCATTCCCTTTGTATTACACTACTGTATTTTATTTTCTTCCATGTACATACGTTTCTTTAAAATTCTTCTTCATTTACTTGTTTGCTTATGTACTATAAGTTCCATGTTGGCAGGAACCTTCTTTGCCTTTTTTACTGATGTGCTTATCACCTGTAATAGCACCTAATAGCTATTTACAAAATAGTTGCTGAATGAATGAATGAAGGCCAATGGCTTGACCAGTGGTGTTTGCATTTTGAGTTTTATTTCTTAAGGCCTAAATAAATCGCCAAAGGGATTTCTACTACTAACTAAAGAAGTGGGTAGAAAAGGGCTTTTTCAGCAGTCCTTGACATGCTTCTTTTGAGTTGTGTTCACATGTCATGTTGTTTAAATATTGAACCCTTGGAAAGACTCATTCAAAGGTGCAGAAAAGGGTTTTTCTGCTCACAACAAGCTTTAGAGATACTTCCTTTTAGGGCATGAAATTTAAAATGACCAGATGTAGTCACTGAATATATGGCTCAAGACAATCATTAATTCATTCTGCAAATGCTTACCAGGCACTCTGGTAGTGTTGAGACTACAATAGTGAATAAAATGAACATGGAGCTTGTGTGTGTTGGGGGTAATACAAATTAAACAATCACAGCAATGAATATATAGTGAGAAACTATGATCACTTCTATATAGAAACATGTTTTTAGAGCATGTAACAATCAAGGGGATCAGAGAATATTTCACTGAGAAAGTGACCATTTAGTGGAGATCTGAACTAGGCAAAGAGAGGAGAGAAAGTTCTTGGCAGAGGTCCTTAGGCCAAAGAAAATGGAAGAAAAAAGAAAAGAAGCCCCAGTGTGACTGAGGTGGAAAGGATGTGGAGAAGGGCAGCTCCGGTGAGGTAGGTGGAGCCCAGATCGAAGGATGATATAGTGTGATGATGAGCAAAAACAAAAGAAGGAACAACAACAGCAACAAAAACTCATGTGGATTTTGAAGTAACACCAGCCTTAGGTTCACATATGAGTTTGGTCACCTATCAGGTGTGTAACCTGATCAGCTTTAACCTCTTTCTCCTTAGCTCCCCTGTTGTTGAAAACAAAACTCATTGAGTTACTGTGAATATTGTAAGAGACATCTCTGATTCGCAGTAGATACACAGGGTATAGGTATAATACTTCTAGGTGCTTTACAGTGCTCTGTTTGTTAGCTGACAGTCGTCTAATTTTAAGCAAAACAGAAAAATAATTACTGCTTTTAGAGATTCGCAGCGTGAAGCCCAGCAGCAGTTTCAAAAAGTAAATTAGTCAACATTTTTTGAACACTTAGTAAGTTTGACGTAGTTCAGTTAAAAACCATTTTTGAGCACATACTTTCTACGTGATATAAAGTAATACTTTGGCAATACAAGAATGAGCCATTTTGAAGTTAATGATTAAATGGATAATTTTATAACCATGTTGTAAAGGATCCAATAGAGTTAAATGAAGCATGTGTTTTGGTGAAGGCAAGAAAGGAAATGAGGTGTGGGAGATATTCTTTGCAGAAGGAATTATTGGGGAAGGTTATGGAGGGGAGGAAGTTACGGCCAGTAACCCATGAGAGAGGTGCCACAGGAGAGAGAGAATTCCAGGACTCTTCTGCAAAAGGCTGCTAGGAGAGGGCGGTGAGCCAGGGCAGTCCTGGGCTTCAGTGCTTACTGAATGGCTGCTTACAAAGAGCTCGGGTCGCTCTGGAAGGACATCCTGGATTATGGTCATGAGTTAGTGCTCAACTATAGCCAAGACCAATGTCTCCAGGATTCACCTGTGTGTTTCTTTCTCTGGACATGTTTCTTTAGGGACTTATTTATGGAAATAGTGTTCCTGCTGCTGGAAGTAGCTAGGAACACTGAGACATGTATTTTATCTTATCCAAATCAATGCTATGAAACTATGCTCATCACCCTTTGTAGTTGTGGATCACACGCCCCTCAGCCTCTCACTATGGGGTCATTTAAATCTTCTGTGTTTTATTTGTTTGGATCCGTCCTCTTCAGTCAAAACCATCTGACTATATTGCTTTTTTTTTTTTTTTTTTTTAGCCCCTCTGGGTGTGTCAGTATTATACTGCTTAGAAATTGTCTTAGAAAGCTTCTGTTTGCTGAAAAAGAAAGTGCCTTACTCATGTCATCTCCTTATTTATTCCACCCCTGTTATTGCCTATTAAAGTCTTATCCATCCTTCAAGAACCTGATCGGATATTTTTTTCTCCATGAAGCCTTCCCAAATCACTCCAGCTTAAGAGAATTTTTTCTTTCTTTATAACATTGTGTCACACACTATTTCTAACAGTGCATCCAATGCTTGCTTGATTATTAGTGTTACTCAGAGGGAATTTTTTAAAAATCAAAATCAACTTTGTATTCTAGAACAGTGTTTTTATTTTTCTTGCTCTGTCACCCAGGCTGGAGTGCAGTGGCACAATCTCGGCTCACTGCAACCTCTACCTCCTGGGTTCAAGTGGTTTTCGTGCCTTAACCTCCCAAGTAACTGGGATTACAGGTAACTGGGATTACAGGCACTCACCACCATGCCTGGCTAATTTTTGTATTTTTAACAGAGACGGGGTTTCATCATGATGGCCAGGCTGGTCTCGAACTCCTAACCTCAGGTGATCCGCCCACCTCGGTCTTCCAAAGTTCTGGGATTACAGGCGTGAGCCACTGTGCCTGGCCTTCTAGAACAGTTTTATATTTACAAAATCATTGTGAAGCTAGTACAGGAAATCCTTGTATATCCCACATCCAGTTTCCCCTATTATTACATCTTATATTAACATAGTACATTTGTCAAAATGAATGAACTGATATGGATACATTATTATTAGCTAAAGTCCATTCTTTATTCTGATTTCCTCAGTTTCCCCTAATGTCCTCTGTCTGGATATAACATTACACTTAGTCATCATGTCTCCTTAGGCTCCCTTAGCTGTGACAGTTTCTCAGACTTCCTTGTTTTTAGTTGCCTTGACAGTTTTGAGGATTACTCAACAGAAACTTTACAGCATTTCCCTCAATTGAGATTTGTCTGGTGATTTTTTTTATAAGTAGACTGAGGTAATAGGTTTTTGGGTGGAAGACCACAAAGGTAAAGTGTCATTTTCATCACATAATATCAAGGACACATACCATCAATATGACTTATCAGTGTTGGTGTTAACCTTGATCACCCTGTCTTGAGGAAGTGTTTGTCAGATTTCTCCACTGAAAAGTGACTCTTTTTCTTTCTCCATTTTTACACTGTACTTCTTGGGACAAAGTAACTACATGCAACTTACTCTTAAGGAGCTGGGGAAGGGAGATAGTAATGCTTCATTTCCTTAAGAGCAGACTATCTACATAAATTATTTGGAATTCTTTTGCATTGGAAATATGCCTATTCTCCCCGTTTGTTTATTCAATCATTAATTTATAGCAGCATGGACTCATGGATATTTATTTTATTCTTTGGTTTATAATTCAATACTACTTTTTTTGGAGGGGGAACTCATTAAGTGGGCTACTGTGTCCCTTTGACATCCCCCATAATCTTTTTGTGTGTACGTTTTCTCAATTTCTGGCACTAAAAGATACTCCAAGTCTATCTTGTGTATATTCTGCTCCATTCCCAGAATCAGCCATTTTCCTGAGGAATCCTGTCTCCCTTTATTGAAGAATGGTTAGTAGAAATCGAGATCTGAGCACTAGGTTTTCTCATTGCTACTGGGATGTCATTGCCTCTAGGCCCTCTCAGTGGATGGAACATATGTGTGTATACTAACCCAGGCATATACACATGTCTACAAATATTTCCATATGTAACTATTTGTATCCTTATTAAGCTAAACATGAGTTCATACTGATGTCTCCAAAACGAATCTATTATCATATGAATCATTCTGGGGAAACCTGAAAATACAGAATCCCAGGTATCACTCCAGAGATAATGAATCGGGATAAATATTGAACGTATATGTTTTGAAAGGCAAACATTAAAAGTATTGAATGTTTCTCTTGGTTGAATATTGGAATCAGTATTAAGATTTTGAAAACATCAGTTTACATGATAAATATAAGTTTTACTTTACCATTATTCACCATTTGGGTAAGTATCTCAGGAAAACTTTGTTGTCTGACTGTAGTTTTGCTAATTTAAATTTCATGAGTGTGCAATCTGATAGAGTTTGAAAATTATTGTACTAGGTGATTATTGGATGTGCCAGTCAACTCCCAAAGTCTATGATTTGAAGTCCCATATATAAAAATAAACACTGCAGGAACACAAAATTAACTGTGAGAAGTGTATTCATTCATGTTGGCAGTATCTGCCTCACTCATTTCCTCTCCTTCCCTTTCTGTTTTCTTGCATTATTGGTTGGCGGCAGACTCCAGTTCCAACACCATCTTCTGAGATGATCCTGATTCCCAGAATGCTCTTGGTGCTGTTCCTGCTGCTGCCTATCTTGAGTTCTGCAAAAGCTCAGGTTAATCCAGGTAACATGGCTATTACTCAGCTATATGCTAGAAGACCGGCAGATGTTAAAACCCATCAATGTTCAGTGGTGGGTCTAAAAGCTGCCAAGAGGGTCTACAAAGTTCTTTCTCCATGGTGAAATAGGAACAAAAACTAATATTTTATATATATATATATACACACACACACACACATATATATATACACACACACACATATATATTTTAATACAACCTGTTGAATATTGTAAAAGATTTTCTTATATAGAGTAGGGTGTAGTAAGAGGGCATTTAAAAAGTGGGAGGTGGCAGAACCAACCATTTGCTTCTGCATCTTCTGAGAAAAACAGGACAGAATTTTTAGATGTCTTAGAGAACTTCTTCAGGTTGGTTTATGAGTTGTTTCTGGCTGTCTTAGGCTTTGATTTTACTTGGATGTCCTGTTATGCTTTTGGGATCCTGGTCCTATGGGATCTCAGGCAGGTTCTCTTTCCTCTAGGGTGTGGCCATGCTCAAAATAAATAGGTTAGGAGAATCTTTCGAGCCTAATTTTGTGGGATTATGTTGTATTACATGCATTTTTAAAGTTTAAATGGAAATAAATAATTGTATTATTTGTTACACAATAATGCTGCTTAACAACCTATCCAAAGCTCAATGTCTTTAAATGAACATTTATTTGGCTCCTAGCTGGACTTGTTTGGACTGTTCTCTGTTCTGTGTTGATTCACTCAAGCATAACTGAGAGACAGCTGGCTATTGGCTCATCTAGGATGGCCGTGGCACAGATGAATGGGGCAACTTTGCTGTGCTCTGTTTCATCCTCCTGCAGACTAGCCTGGGTATGTTTTCCTGGAAATTGCACAGGAACAAGACCAGAAGCCAGAATATTCAAACATTTTTCAAGTCACTGCTGAAATCATGTTTACGTCTCATTGGCCAAAGCAATTCATGTGGCCAAGCCCAGAGTCAGAGTGGGAGAGCACAAAAAATTAGATGGTAAAGATCTGGGATGCAGGTATTGGAGAAGAATTGGAGTCATTTTTTTTCCTTTTGCCACAAATATGAACATGGAAAAGTACACACAGCTTAAGTGTTCAATTTTATGAATTTTATAAACTGAACACATCTAAACAGTACCCGAATTAAGAAACAGAACTATACCAGCATTTCAGAAGCTCTCTTCATGCTCCCTTCCAGTAACTTTTCTCACCGCCCCCCAAAGGTAGCCATTATCCTGCTTTCCAGCAACATAGATGAGTTTTGCCCATTTTTGTACTTATATACACGGAATTAGATGATGCATAAATACTCTTTGTGTCTGGCTTCTTTCACTTAACATTTTGTTTATGAGATTCATCATACTGTTACATGCAGTTGTCAACTATTCATTTTCATTGTTGTATATTACTTTGTTTGAATATTTTATTTAGCCAATCTACTGTAGATGGGAATTTGGATAATTTCTAGTTTGGGCCCATTATGAACAAAGCTCCTATATTTATAAGTATAAAACTTTTGGTAGAGATAAGTACTCAGTTCCTTTGAGTATACACTTAGAAGTGGAACTTTCATATGTATAGCATATGATGTACTATTCTGCATAATACCAAAAATTGTTTTGAAGTACTTTACCATTTTACCATCCCATAGCAGTATATGTGAGTTCCAGTTGCTCCATGCTATATTTTGATTCTGGAGGGTGCTTTAATTTTGTCCTCTTCATAGCATAAGGGTTCATTTGTGAAATACTTGCTCTCCTCCTTCCACAAAAGTTCCATGTGCATGGGTTTTTCTTTATACCTTCAATAGGAAATATGATCAAAACTCCTTAAAATCAAAGAATTATTGGTTGAAGAAGCCCAGTGCCTTGTTACTTTCTTGTAATAAGCTCAGCTGTTGCATCTCGGATCCTAACTTGGGTACCATTTTTTCCTTTTTCTGCTCTGTATTCCTCTCAATCAATTGTTGATATTTGGTTGCCTCCTACTACATTCTTCATGCTCTGAGTTCCAAGGAAGAGTGCTGTGAGTGCATGGAGTGGTGGGATGTTTTGGTGGTAAGCATACTCACGGAGACTGGCATACCATGAGGACATTTAAATGACTAACCAGGAGAGCTAATCTTCTGTGTTCGAGTCCACACTGTGGCCCTGGAACAGGAAATGGGCTGTTTGAAGACAGCAAATAGTCAGCTGTTTTTCTTTTTTTTTCTATTTCTGGTGCCAGGTATTTCTGTTGGCTCTTTCTGACAGGGAAAAAGAAACAGACATCTCGATTTGCAAAGACCTTTATAGGAAAACAGGACATGTTGAAGGACTAATCCTTCCCTCTGCTATTTCTTTCTATTTTACCAAGTCAAACCAGAGACGAGTGTTTGAGGCAGATGAGAAATTTTCATTCATTATCAGTGATAAAGAGTCTATCATGAATCCTGAGGCTCATGGAATGTTATAGCTTGCACACTGCTGAGCATAAAGTCAACATATAATAAATGCATGTTGATTTAAGGATGACTCTTCAGGAGTCCTTACTGGTGTCAACTGAAAGACTGACTATAACTGAAAGTGTTGAAAGGTAACTGAAGGCACTGAAAGACTGAGTAAATTCTTGGCCAGTTAGGTTTTTCCCATAGGGTGGCCACATGATATAACAAATAGAACTTAAGCCAGGAGACCTAGGTTATAAGCAAATCCAATATGTAACCAATTATTAAATTATCGAAACATTTTAGTTGGTTATTGCATATAAAATATTGGTTGGTTAATAGTTACTGAGCTAAGCATTAAACTCAATAAATTAAAAATGAAATAATAATTAGTTGAAGCTCATTGTTGAAGATTTTACAGTGACTATTGGTCAATAAGCCTTAAGTATTAGCATGATTGAGTTGATAGCAGAAACATTGAATATGATATGATATGAAATATCCATCTTGGGATCTCAGCAGATACCAAGAGAGGATAAATAATCTTGTTTATATTTTAAAAATTCTCTACTATTTTAAATCATAAATGTCTCACTGGTGTCATCCAGGGAGGCTGCAGAGTAGTAGTGGTATGACAGAGATAGCTGGCCGAGGCACGAAGGCAGCAGAGTTCTTGGCTCACTGTTCTAAAGCATCTGAGTTTTGGCAAAGCAGGCAGTGAGGCATGTGGTGTTAGTGGCATTTCCAGTAATGGCAGTGTTAAAGGCAGCATTGTCAATGGGGCCTGCAGCGTAGGCTATGCAAGACTTTGTGGGAAATGCTGACATGAAATTGTATATACATAGTCCTGAATTGTGGGCAGTGTTCTCATCTATCTTCCAGCTGCAATGGTGCACCAGGAACTGGAACCTAATCATCATTCATCCAGTGGGGGAAGTTACTGGAAGAATTTGAGGCAGTTTCTTATATCCAAATCATAGATCAGAAATACCATTTAGCTAGTGACATCTAAATCAAACAAATAATCATCCCAATAATTTCTGAAAATCATTTCTACAAATCAACAGATGGTTGCAATGTTATTAGTTCTGATGAATGATTTGAAGTTAACTTAGAAAAAAGTATTTAGCTTACTCTTGAGTAACAACCCTAATTATAATCCTGACTTGGTCATAAATTAATTGTGTGACACTGAGGACGTTGTTATGTGTCTCTTTGTACTTCCTTAATCTTTTCCCCTTGTAGTAAGATTAAGTTGGATTATATAATCTATGGTACCCTTTCTGCTACAAAATTGCTGTGATTTTTATAGTGTGAGAACTTTATAGCACATACTGGAAGATTTGTTGGGCTTTGGGCTTGGAGGGATAGCCCCTGAAGTTGCATGGCTGTTTTTTGCAAGAAAGACTACTTGTTTCCAACTCCCTACCACTTCCCAGGCTCAGGGATGTGAAGTCGGAATTTCAGGAGAATCTTGCCTTTGGGGTAAAGCACACAGGAAGTGACTGATAAATACTTAAAAATTTTAAACCCTAAAACTCCGCTTAGTGGCAGGTGAGTGCAGAAACCCTGCCCTAGCCTAACCTGCAGGAGTATCATAGTGCTACAAGCCACCCTGCTCCAGAGCATCTTTTGCTCTAGAGGTGGGGCCAAGAAGTAGCATTTCAGGCTGAAGATACAGCATATGCAATGGCTGAGAGGAGGGAGAGGAACATGTGGGGCTCCTAGTGGAGGGTAATGAGTGAGAGAGCCAGCAGGGCTATGTAGTGGATCCATTCCTCTGTGGGATCCTTGAGTCAAGTTTTCCCCTATTTCCAACTTGGGCTGGGACTGCCAAACTTGATAGGAGAACTAAGGGTATCTCCATGGGAAAGGGACCGCTTTAGACTCCACAATCATGTACTAAAATACTGGGCTGCAGTAGTTGTCTGAGTGTACATCAGTGTCAGGCTCCCCTAGGGGTCATAAAACCATTGTGGCAATGGTTGGTGGGGAACTGGCACCTTATGTTTTTCCAGATAGGAGGATGAACAGAAGTATCCTGATGACCCTGAAAATTCTAGCCCAGCGGTCTGAAGCCCTGGGACCCACTCAGCCAACTAGAGGACTGTTGTGTATAAAAAGCACAGGGGTGCTTATTCTCACTCCCCTGACTTGGCCTGTGACAACTGTTTGTGGTTAGGAAAGGGAGAAACATCTCTTCTTCTCAACAGGCAAACCAGGCCTTTAGGATCCATGGTACAAAGCTGGGGCAGGGCAGTGCTGGGACTTCCTATTTTCATCTCACACTTTCCCATCATAGGAAGCAGGCAACTTACTACCAGTTCAGAGTCCTGGGGTGGGAGTCCCCTTTTGGTATTCAGAATGCTTCCACTTTGTAAAAGAATGGCAAAGCCATTCAGGGTTTGGGATTAGGAGAGGAAGAGCTTTTCTCCTCCTGGCCCCAAATTTATTTTAGGTGCACCACTGTGGTTTTTGTTCTTTCCAGCATCAATCCCACGTGTCATTGAGTTCTTAGGGTCAGACAACTAGAATTTCTAGACTATTCATTTTGGAATGGACCTTAGAAATATCTAAGTCACTCTTCCTCATTTTACAGATGAGGAAACAGAGTCAAAACAGGTGAGTGATTTGCCCATGCTCTACATTTAGCTAATAGTAAAGCTAGGACAAGGATGCAGTGCTACCTGTTTCCCAACCCCAGGTGATTTCCACCTGGGCCCTCAGGGAGCAATGTGCTAAAGTGACCTTTATCTAAAAATCATGTATATCTGCGCAGCCTCATGGCTTCCTTTCTGCAACCAACTTCCAACGTTCCTTTATGGGGGTGAGATGTAATTGAGGTTTGAGGGACAGCCTGAGGCCAAAGAATGGAGTCAGACGAATAGGATATATAGTGCGAACACCTAGTCTCATTATGCTAAATGAGGAAGGCTGGAGCTAGAAGCCCTGCAGGGCCAACTTACCCCTACCCAGAAACTGAAGCACCAGGGATGCTTTGGTTCCCTTCTGCACCAGATTGTCCCTTTATCACCTCTCCCTTGTCTTCCACCAAGGCTGCTATGTGTTAATTTACCTACACATATTTCCAAATTGGAAACTCACTTTTGTTTCCCTGGGTTCTCATCATTCATGTTCCCAGAGATGTACTAAGAAGGTGTATGTGGCCTTGTCTGTTAATGAGAAGGTGATGCTAGTTTCAGGTTTGTGAAACCAGGCCTGAGGTACTAGTGTTGTGATCTGTGTGTATGTGTGTGTGGGGGGTGGGTGGTAGGGGGGACTGTGTGTTAGATGGCCTGAACAGGGCCCTGAGACAAAGATATAAAAGGCTGGCAAAAGACCTCTTTGGTTGAATTTATCTTAAGTGAGCAATGCTAGAAGCTGCCCAGATTGGCTCTTTCTTGCTTGTGTGTTTGTTAAGGCTAGGCTGACGCCTGAGAGTTGCCTTTGGCATCCTTCCTACCAGTAAAAGAGTCTTTCTGTGGATAAAACAGAAACTCATCTGCCCCTTGACCCCCCTTTGTTGTGCCGACTAGGGAAAAAGAGAATTCAAAATTCAAGAGAATATTCAATGAACACTTAATATATTCTGGGTACCATTTTAAGTGGTGTCAACAAATTTAATCCTTACAATAATCTTATTAGTATTAGTATTATTACATAATAGTAGTGTTATTATTCCAGTTTTACAGAGGAGAAAGTGAGGCCAAGAAACATTAGGTAACTCACACCAGGTTATAGAGAAAGCTAAGTGGCAGAACTGGGATTCGACCCAACTCCAGCAAGCATGCTCTTTTCTTCTACTTCTTCTTTTTTCTTTATCCCTTCTTTTCAAATTTCTAACAATGTATCAGTTAAGAGTTTTTTGTTTGTTTGTTTTCGGAGAGGGCATCTTGCTCTGTCACCCAGGCTGGAGTGCAGTGGCATGAACACGACTCACTGCAGCCTCGACCTCTTGGGCTCAAGTGATCCTCCTGCCTCAGCTCCCCAAGTAGCTGGGACTACAGGCATGCACCACCACACCCAACTAGTTTGAGTGTTTTTTGTAGAGAAGGGGTTTTGCCATGTTGGCCAGACTGGTCTTGAACTCCTGACCTCGCCCTCCTAAAGTGCTGGGATTACAGGTATGAGCCACCACACTCGGCCACAAGCATGCTCTTGACCTCTGTGATCTACTGCCTGTGGAATGTGAGACTCAAGGAATGTCAAGGCAGAAGAACCCCAGATTCATGGACCAGCCATGAATGGGCTACAGAGACCTGTGAATCCCCTGAAATTGCACTCCAGACTTAATGTGTGAAAACAAAAGTACATTTGCAGAAGGAAAAAATTTTCTATTATCAGATGCTCAAAAGACTCTGTGACCAGTTCCAGAAAAGGCTAAGAATGACTGATTTAATATAATCTTGTACAAATGAGGAAACTGAGGTTTAGGGAGATCAAGTGATGGGAAGAAACATGTTTGAAAAGACTATTACTGGACCTAACCAGTCTTTGCCTACTTGCTGGGAGAGCATGGTCAGAGTTTTGGCTTCTCTAATCGCAGTCTTGACACCTATCACTGATCACTGCCTTAAGGGCTGTTACAAAGAGTAAGAGAATATATGTAAAGTATCTAACATAGCATCAAACACACAGAATGTGATTAATAAATGCTAGAGCTTCTGTCCTCTTCCTTAATTTTGTATATTGTGCTGTGATAATGGCAGACTTTATTAGTCTTTCTATTATTGTATACTGTTCTCTATATTTTAACTTAATTATTTATGCTATACTGTAAAAATATTTCATTTTCTTTGAGGGCAGACTTCTCCTAATTCCTGGGCTTTGTATCTTGGGATAAAAGGGTTCCAAATGCATCTACTGCATCATCAGCTTTCCATCCAAAGTAGCCAGGTGAATTCCCGGTTCATACCCTAAAACTTTGCCTTTACCCTGTTGTTTTGCATTCTGAGGCCTGGATTCCTAACTTGTAAAAGGCAGTCAGAAGAGCTAAAAGTAATGCAAGAAAAAATAAGGCTCTACTTTTTTTCTGTGGTCAGTAGGGATAGAGGCTCATGGAGACCTAGTCTCCTTGAGTCTAAACTTTGGGGCCAGGAACATGATCATGGGACTGCAGGAAGAGCTTCACACAAAGTCCCTTCTCTGGACCTCTCAGTTTTCACAACCACCTGCAGAGCTCAGGTTTGCTCAGAGCTCTCATGTGGAAAGACTAAGAGTCTACAGAAGAACAACAGTGTTGGCAGGAGCAGACAAAGAGACAGGGACCCTGCTTACCATGGAAATCAGGCACTGGGGCCATTAGGACCGTGCATCACTGGTGCTTCACATAGGTGCTTATTAACGTTTTTTTCTGAAAGCTGACAAGAACTGTAGGGGCTTCAAGTCTATAAGATCAGAACATACAGTATAGTTATATAAGTATGTAAGAAACATTGATACAGATAAAAATAGGAAAAGGATATGAAACAAACATATATACAGGATAAAAAGCAATATAAATATTATAATAAATATTAAATATATATGTGTGCATATTTATGTATATATGTATGTATATATAGATATATCTATCTATATGTTCACGTGTTACATGTTACACGTGAACATATATATCTATATAAATATCTATATTTAGATATATATTTTTACATATGTACATACATATTCCATAAATATATGTGTAAATATGTTCACAGCGTGTTCTAAAAATTAGACAAGCAATAATCCTCCCTGGGCTTTCTGTCCAGATTCTTCCCCAGCTTGGTGGTTCTTGACCCTCAGGATCACACTATAAATGGGTGTGTATGCTGGTAGCAGGGTGTGATGACCCTGTGATACGGTTACTAGACAATGACAATGAGGATCAAGAGATCCAGATTCTAGTTCCAGCTCTGTCACTATCTAGCTTTGTGACTTTAGGTAAATCTCTGCACCTCACTTTGCTCATTTATAACATGGGGTCCATAAACTTTGCTCTCTGAACTTCATAGGGTTACTACAGGGGATTGAATGAGATAATGGAAATAAATGGGCTTTGAAAAGTTATATGCAAATATCAGAGACTGTGACTTATTACTTTTGGAAGAGAAGAAAATGAAAATAAACACTATGAAACAATAGTTTCTATCAAGCAGATGATGCCGGAGGAAGAAAGAGAAAAAACTCCATTCATGACCATTAAGGTCCTTTGTGGTCCCCATGACAGACTTAAGTTGCTTTTGGGGAATGGAGCTTCTAATGGTCCTGAACTATGGCCACCCTAACTCTAAAGGGATGTAGGGCCCTGTGCTCAGGCCAAGCATATCCATTACTGTATATATATATTTTTTATTTTTTATTTTTATTTTTTCTGGGGAGAATAGTGTGATTGTTGACTTAGCTCTTGGTCTTGGCCTGTGGGTCTCTGAAGAGCATGGATGTGGCAAGATAGCCCTCACAGAATTTTTCAGTGGTTTGGACACATACACAGTAAAGTAGAAGTTAAGACACTAAAATCAGTGAGGTTTTTTTATGAGCTTAAGTGGGAGGTGATGAGTTGTTACAAAAATTTATGCAACTTTTTTTTTTCCTGCTTCAGAGATTTTTATGACTTTGGTCTTTGTCTTTGGTATAATGATAATCTTTTGTGTCTTCATGACTAGCACCTATGACAGTGCTTGGCTTATATAGGCAATCAACAAATGTTTGATGAATAAGAAGGGGGAGGGGGA
Organism: Rhinopithecus roxellana; assembly: GCF_007565055.1. Lineage (NCBI taxonomy): Eukaryota > Metazoa > Chordata > Mammalia > Primates > Cercopithecidae > Rhinopithecus > Rhinopithecus roxellana. Next base: position 53,789,357 of record NC_044556.1, on the reverse strand, counting down.
AAAAGGAAGTCAAGGAAACTCCCAGGCTTCTCTGTATTTATTTATTTATTTTTTTGAGACGGAGTTTCACTCTTATTGCCCAGGCTGGAGTGCAATGGCGTGATCGCGGCTCACTGCAACCTCTGCCTCCCAGGTTCAAGAGATTCTCCTGCCTCGGCCTCTCAGGTAGCTGGGATTACAGGCATGAACCACCACACCTGGCTAATTTTGTATTTTTAGTAGAAATGAAGTTTCTCCATGTTGGTCAGGCTGGTCTCGAACTCCTGACCTCAGGTGATCTGCCCACTTTGGCCTCCCAAAGTGCTGGGATTTCAGGTGTAAGCCACCACGCCCGGCCCTTTTTTTTTTTCCCCAAAGAACAAAACAAAGAAGATCTAAATGATGCCATATGAGACTTGATCTCAGAAAGATGTTGTGAAGCTAAGAAGGAACCCTTAGGAATATCATCTTTTTAAATGATGAGATGCTGAGTATGGAGTGAGTAAATTAGAGGGAAGATAATGAACCGAGGCTGCTTTAGCTGAAGCTACTAAAGTGCAGCAGCAGGTATCCAACCTTCTAGTGTTAGAGAACTGGGAGAGCCCATCTCCTTGAAGTGGTAGAGCAGCCCAGGGCTGCGGGGGAGGGTGAGGCCTTCATGTTTGTTCCTAAAGGCCACAAGCGGAGCATTTTGATCGTTATACTTAAAGGAAAGTGTGGTTAAATATATGTAAATATCCTGATTGGCATTTCAAGGGAGGAAGTCAGATTCAATCTTTCAGCTACTGTAACCTATATTAAAGATAGGAAGTATGCAATGATGTGTACTATCTATGTACAGGCATTGCTAACTTGAGAAATGTATTGGCAAGGGAGGAGCCCTGGGCTTGGGCATGGGGCAAATCCACCTCGAAAGCAGAGCAGAGTGTCTTCATTCTGGGTAGCTGGTAGGATATAAGCCTGAATTCTTGGTCTTCCAGAGCTTCTTAAAAACTCCCATGTGTTCTCTCTCCCCTCCAGGCCCTGAACTCTAATCTGTGTCTTGTCCAACTCTCAAAAACTCAGCTCACCTCGTCAGAGGGCTTCTCCTTACATTCCTCCTCCACACAGCCCCAGCATTTGGCACATGTGCTGAGTGAGATATGCTGCATGCCCGAGGGATACCAGGTCTCCCTCAAAAACTCTGCTGAGTTTGTCCCGTAGTGACCCTCTGCTAGTGCCAAACCCAGAGTCAGTCTTCTGCCCCTGCTCCAAATGGGCAAATGGCTGAAAGTGGTTATAGAAGTTCCCTCACCTCTCTGAGATTCTCCCTTCTCTGAAGTCTTGGTCTCTGCATTCTCATTGCCTCAGAAACAATCAGATTCCTTCAAGTAGATGATTTATGAATTTTATTTAGCTCTTTCAGTTAGTTTTAGAGGGAGCACTGATTACTTACTGCGTGCTACTCCATCCCACCTAGAAACAGAGACATTAATAAAAAGTGGATTTATACTTTGTTGCCACTGCGATTCATGTTAACTAATCGTGTTTTACTTTTTGACTTGATTTCTAGGAAGCTCAGAGCCAAAGTTGAAACTCATCATCAGCTAGTAGTATAGAACAAAATGCAATACACCTTCTATATTAACTTTAGCTCTAGCTTATCTTGTTCCTATTTTCTTTTTCCTTTATCCAAATTTCTTTCTTTTTCTTTCTTTCTTTCTCTTCCTTCCTTCCTTCCTTCCTTCCTTCCTTCCTTCCTTCCTTCCTTCCTTCCTTCCTTCCTTCCTTCCTTCCTTCCTTTTTCTTTCTTTCTTTCTTTCTTTCTTTCTTTCTTTCTTTCTTTCTTTCTTTCTTTCTTTCTTTCTTTCTTTCTTTCTTTCTTTCTTTCTTTCTTTCTTTCTTTCTTCTTTCTTTCTTTCCTTTTATCTTATGCAACTTTGAAAGCCGACTCCAAAATTTACTGAATGAGTCAAAGTAAAAATAATTAAAAAACAAATAATATCTAACTTTATTGAACGTTAGTGCTCTATGTGCTTGACAGAATTAACTCATATATTCCTTATGGCATGCCTATAAACAATTACTACCATTACTACCATGAAATTGAGAGGCTGAAAGCTTAAGTAACCTTTCTAAGGTCATAAAACCTTTGAATTATTTAAGAAAGACTGAATGTAATATTTAAAACAAATGATTCTCTCTTCTCCTCCTAGGTATCATTTATTGAGCCCCATTACATTCTATGAAGTATGCTAACTTCTTTGTATACGTTATGTTAAATCTCTACAACAACCTTGGCTTGGCAAGATTATTAAAGATGAAGAAACCGAAGCTCATAGAGGTTTGGTAACTAAATGGTAGTGGGGTCCCATAATTCAGAAGTGGCAGAGCCAAGTCTTAAATATAAACTTTCCATAATTCTACACCATGGCCTCAGTTTTCTTCTTCACTCCTGATCTTCATAGCTACCCAGTTTTCTCTTAAACTTACTTTCTTGTTGGGGAAAGGACATACTATTTACTATGAAAGCTTCACTGACTTTGTTAACCAGGAAGAAGAATTCATTATCTGATCCCTATCTTAGTACCCTGAAACCCACTACAGCTTGGGGACTGCTCTTCTGGGGCTCTGCGAGAATTGTTTCTGGAAAGTATTTTGGGCTTCCAGGAAAACTGCAATCCTAAAGGTCCATTCCTAAGGGGAATTTCAACTTGCACAAGAGGTCCGGGTGACCATTATACCCAAAGAATAGCCCTGTAGGCTGAAGAAAGAAACCCAAATAATCTTTCTTGGCCCCACTGTGGAATCCCATTGTGTCAATATTTATCAGCACAAAGGACCAGTCTGAAATAGCCTGCTCTGTGAAACTTGTGGGAAGCAGGGCCTCTGTGACAGCTTCTTTAATTGGACTACCTTGTCCTTTCAGAAACTGGAAGAACTATACCACGGTAGCCTAGGGTTGGAGAAGGAAGAACCAGGGATCAGGAGACCTGAATTTCAGTCCTGGTTACCCCAGCCCTCTGTGTGAACTTGAGTAAGTCAGTTCACCTTTCTGGTCCTCAGAGGTTCTGATATTTAACATGGAGACATTAGAGGGATTGGCTTCTTAAATTTGCTTCTGGACTCCAAAGTTTTATGATTGTAGATATCCCTTTAGATTGTAGACTGGCTTGGGACCACTGACCCCAATAATGCCCCCCAGTCAGTCTTGTCTGGGCCCAGAGAGGCCCAGGTGTCAGGTCTCTGCACCTCAGGCCTCATGTGGGCCATGTGTGTGTTTTCCTGGAAGCTGCATATAGGACACTCATTGACGGGGAGCCCATGATCTGGAGCTAGTGGTGAGATGGTAAACATCATGGAACAAGCAGCCCTTTCAGGCTGTCAGCCTTGGCAGGATAGTATGAAAAATAATTCTTGGGAAGCTGGGGACTGGTGGCAGCTGCTTCTCCTCAGCCTGCCTGCCAGGCCCTACCAGAGCTTGGAGGGCTGGAGCTCCCTGCTGGGCCTGCCATGGCCTGTGCTGGTAGTTTTCCACTCTGGGAAGCTGGAAGAGTAAATTGGCTTCTCTGTCCAGGAGATTGGTGGGTAGCGGAAGCATCAGAAAACCTCTAAGACAACTCAGCAGGAAAAACCAGAAGACACTTCTTTGCTGCAGGGTCTCTTGTTTCCCTTGCCATTCTCCACTTTTTCATGCTTCTTTACAGTTCATAATAGAACAAAGATGAACTGGTGGGATTTGATGAACGAGGAAGTGGACTTGGGGGAAAGCAAGGAGACCTGACATTTAGAGCTTGGGCCAGCTTGGCAGTTCTGAGTCTTGACTATTGGCTGAGATCCCTTCCACAGAAGGAGTTTACCCAAAATAGGCACATTCAATGGGAAAACCACACTGGTACAGCTGAGAAGTGCCACGTTGGTTGCCCTGGGCTTCTCCTGGTTCCAAAGATTCAGTAGGATGAGAAAGGTCATCCAAGATCATCTTGTCCATTTTCCTGTGCCCTTTCTCTAAGGCCCTTGGACATACTGAATCACTGAGAAACGTTGCCTGTTTTCTTAATGTGACTATTGCTGATTTACTAAGTTCTTATCTCTGAATTGTCTGTCCTCATCCTTATATTACTTTGTCCCAATTTCTAGACCTCCATCCTAACTTTCGTTGTCTGGAGATTGTGTGCAATACTTGTAGCCCTCTCTGCTTTTTCATCTACTTATTTATTTGCCAGATGTGTGTTGAACATCTCATGGATGCTGTGTCTTGGCAGGTACTGAGGGAGAAAAGGAAGGATCTGACATGATTGTTATTCTCAAAATTGCTCACAATTTCAACAAGGAGGTAAACAAGCACAAGAGAAACAGAAAATCTCCATTGAAGTTTGTTACTTAAAAGAGCCCCCCTACACACCATCAGCACTTCTATCCCATATCGTGTTTTAGTATTTTCCATAGCTTCGTCACACTACCTGAATAGAAAGAGCCAGTAATAGCTACTGTCAAATACATAATCAAATTGTATCTATTTGATTATGAAAAATCTATTGTCTTTTTTCTGTCTCCCTTACCAGAATGTAAGATTCATGAGATAAATTATTTTATCTGTCTTGCTTACCACTGTATCTTCAGAAGAACACCTGATACACAGCAAAAACTTATTTATTAAATAAATACATACATATTCATAAAAGGAATACATTTGTTAACTAAATAAATGCAGGTAAAGATAGACTGCAAAAAAATATATCATGACTCAGACTTACAAGGAAGTTTCCTGTATCTGCTGTCTGCTAAAACACCATTAGCCAAGGCTACCCTTGACCAAACTCCCGGGACTTTGTTTTTAAGACTTGTAATGATGAACAACAGAAAACACTTCCTTTATCACTTTTCAACAGACGTTTATTGAGCACTTGATTAATACCAGACATCCTACTAGAAACTGGAGATACAACAGAGGAAGATAGACATGATCCTTGACCTCATAGCACATACTATTGAGTGGGCAGACAAAACTTAAGCAATTATTTACATTACAAGTGTAAAAAGTGTTATGAATGAAAACCAGTGTGTTATAAGAGCATATAATAGAAATTCCTAACTTAGCTGGGGGCTTGGAGGAATTCCTTGGAGGAGTGACTGGCTGATAGCTGGAGGATAAGCAGGAGCTAGTGAGTGAAGGAGGGAGGATGCACATCCCAGGTAAAGGGAGCATCATGCGCAGAGACCTTGAGGCTGGAAGATGCTTTGTGCATTCAGGAACTGAAATAAGATCAGCATGCTTGGTAGAGAGCAAAGAACAGGGAGTAGCCAGAGATGAGGCCAGAGTGTAGGCTGAGACCCGATCATGTGGACCTCATGGGTCACATTTTCTTAACAAGAATGGAAACCTGTTAGAAAGTTCATGACAGAATAAAGTTTTAGGAAGCTAATTTGGGCTGTTGTGATGAGAAGGGATGATAGAGGAATGACGAAGAAGAGCTAGAAGGCATTATAGTGGCTCAGATGGGAGGTCATGGAGGTTGTGCACTGCATGGGAAGAATAGAGGAGAGAAACAGCTGGACTCCACTGCAGGAGATAGGATTTGTAAAACTTGCTGATGGACTGGATGATTCTCAAAGGCTAAGCTTGCTTCTCATTCCTTGACTGCCTCCTGTTGAGAGTAACATGTTACCTATCATTCCTGAACTCTTCCTCTCCAAGAATTCTATGTTGGTCTCCAGGCAGAGGCTGACTCAGGGAGAGCCTTTCCATTTTTCATCAATGTCATTGCCACACTGCTGTCCACCATACTGTTGACCTAAACCCTCTGTAAGCTGGAAGGGCTAGAGGAGTTGAGGAGGAGGGGAGCGCTGACACATGTAGCAAGTTATTTACATGAAATGAAGCCTCATGTCCTCCCCTACTTCCTCTAGTTCTCAAGCTTGAGTCTGCATTAGGGTCACCTAGAGGAGTGGTTAAAACACTGTTCGCTGCCCCCTCCCAGCAACCCCACCAGAGTTTCTGATTCAATAGATCAAATGGAGACTAATAATTAGCATTGCTAATGAGTTCCCAGGTGATGCTGATGCTGCTGGTCCTGGAAGCATATTTGGAGGATCACAGCTCTAAATGGTAACTGAAATGCAATCACAGTACAAAGATCAAAGAGCCTTCGGGAAGGAAACTGGCACTCCTTTGAAACCACATAGCAGAATATCCTATGTGGATCTACCCCCACCCTCCCATCCCACACACTTCACCTTTGTTTTGCTCCATTTTTCTCATCTGTTAAATAGGGAAATTCCTGAATGGGTTCAGTTAGGACACAAAATATAAAGGGTTTCAATGCCTAGGAAATATAATTTAACTGAAGTGTGTCATAAAGGCAGCTGCAGCAGCAGCAGCTCTGATAAAACTCCTTAGTTGCCATTCTCAGAATGAGCAGTATATTAGAAGGGAAGTTATTTGCAACAATATCATGATTCACCTCACGCAACCCTCATTCCCTATTTCTGGTTTACTTTAGCTGTTCCAAGAAGCAGAGGGACTCATTGCATTCATGGCCTAGTGTCTAGAGATGCATGATAGCCAGGGATGAAAGCCCAGTGGGACTGTCAGTGTGACTTTCTCTGGTGCCCAGCATAGTCCCAGAGAACCATTACATGTCCAGGCTGAAGGGACGTGGGCCCGAGCCTGGCTATGCAGCACAGTCACTGGGGGACTGTAAAAATATGCAGGCTACTGGGCTCAGCTTCAGATATACCAAAGCAAAATCTCTAAGAGGAGGCTCACAAACATGTATTTTAAAAGCTCTCTAGGCTTTTCTAATGCTATTGGTCCATGGACTGGCTTTGGGAACCACTGCCTTACAGAAAGCCTAATAGAACTCCCTTGCTTTCCACATGAAGAAACAGACCCAAAGAGAGCCAGGAGCTTGCTCAGATCGCACATGGTATAAGTGGTAGCACCGGAAGTGGATGTGAAGTCTTGATTTTCAAGGGTTGTGTGCTCAGTGGAATTACAGGCTTTAGAGCCAAGTTCTAAGATGAGTTAGTATTTACTCGATGAATAGCCTTTGCAGTTAAAACTTACCTGTTAGTAGGAAATGTGAAATATTGGGTGGAAAATGCTTATCATATTGCCTGACACTTGATACATGCTTCTAAATGGATATCATCATTACTGCATTTTACTGAATTTAAGCAACTTATGACTCTAAGATGCATCATTACTTTATGTGCCTCTAAGAAAGAAAGAAAAAAAAACTACTGCCAGTTAAACTATGACACTATTTGCTTGTGAAGTGCATCCAGATTTCCGAGATGTTAATATGTGAAAGAATGGGCAGTGTGGTATTTCACTTCTCTTTTCTCAACTCTTTTACTTTACTGAATTAGATACTTAACAGCACATTAAAATTCCTGAAGGAGAAGTATACGTAGTGTGTTTGAGGAACAACAAGGAGGCCAGTGTGGCTGATTGTAAGGACAAGGTCCAAGACAGCCAGGGGGTATCTGATTCCATGTCTTCACTATTGTGAATAGTGTCAGCAGAAGAGTTTCATGATCTGACTTACATTTTTTTATGACTACATAGTATTCCATGCTGTATATGTACCACATTTTCTTTTCTCTTATTTTCTTTTCCTCTTTGCTTTTCTTTTTTCGTTTTGTTTTGTTTTTTTGAGACGGAGTCTCTCTCTGTCGCCCAGGCTGAAGTGCAGTGGCACGATCTAGGCTCACTGCAACCTCTGCCTCCCAGATTCAAGCAGTTTTCCTGCTTCAGCCTCCCGACTAGCTGGGATTACAGGGGCACACCACCATGCCTGGCTAATTTTTGTATTTTTAATGGAGACAGGGTTTCACCATATTGGCCAAGCTGGTCTCAAACTCCTGAACTCAAGTGATCTGCCCACCTGGGCTGCCCAAAGTGCTGGGATTACAGGCGTGAGCCATCATGTCCAGCCCACATTTTCTTTATCCAATCCACTATTGATGGGCCCCTAGGCTGATTTAATATCTTTGTTATTGTGAATAGTGTAAGCAGAAGAGTTTCATGATCTGACTTACATTCTAAAAGATACATGGGAAAAGATGGACTAAGGGAGACCAGTTAGGAAATTATTGTACTATTCCTGGCAATGGAAGACAGTGAATTAGCTTATTATGGCAGTAAAATATGTGAGAAGAAGTAGGTGGGATACGGGAATATTTTTAGGGTAGCCAGTAGAATCTTCTGTCAGTGGATGGACTGGATACAGGGTATTGAAGGAGTCAAGAATGGCCTCAAGATTTTTGGCTTGAGTCATTGAAAGAATGAGTCTGAAAAAAAAAAAAAAAAAGACTGGAGGATGAGCTTCAGAGGCAGTCTGTATTTTACTCAATGTTATCTTTACTCCTTATTTACATCTATCTCTAAAGTTTACCTCTTTTTTTCAATAAATATTTTTGAATACCTATTTTCTCCCCAGAATGCACTGAGAAATAAAAATGAAGAAGATACAGTGCTTTATTCCCCTCAAAATTTGCCACCTGCAGGGGAGATAGGACTCTCACACATGGTACATTACAAAGCAATATGTATCTAATAGTATAAGAAAGATAATTTAAAATGTGAGAAATCAGAGAAAGGAGACATTCATTGTAATTGGCCCTATCCTCCCCGCAAAATGCTTGCTTTAGTTGAGTACAAGTTCATTACATTGCAAAAGGAGAATGCTAGCATAAGAACTTTAACTAGTTTTTTCACTTTGGGTAAACTGCCTCCTTGCTGTAACTCAAACCACCTCCACAACAAACATGCTCTTTCCTCAAGTTTACCTTTGCACTTGCTGTTTCCTTTGCATAAACCATCATCCCTGCAAGAGTCACCTGGTTCCTGTCTCCCTTCACTCCGGTCTCTGCTCCAAGTCACCTTATCTGAGAAGCCTCCCTTCATTTCTTTATATAAAAGAATGTCTATTCCTTTTGCATACTTTATATTTCTTCACAGCACTTGCCATCTTCTCTCACATTATATATTTATTTGCTTTATTGTCTGTTTCCCCACATGAGAATGTAAACTCAATGACAAAAGGCACTTTGTTTTGTTTACCACTGTATTCCCTCAGGGCCAATGAATTGCTTAACGAATTATTTAATACATATAGGAACTAAAATAAACCATGGGTTTGGAAAGCAATAAGCAAGTGGGGTTGGAGATGGGACTGGACTCCGAACACAGTGTTGGTTTCAGAAGAGAGAGAAGACGCTAGAGAACAGCTCTCTGACTAAGTTACATGCCTGTGTGGCAGCCTGGACTCTTGGGAGACAAAACTTGCATCAGGCCACTCTTTTGGTTAAAGCCAAGGTCTGGTGTACTGGGACAAACTTTGGATAGAGATACAGAATGTAATCTAAGTCAATCCCTGCTACTTAATAGCTGTGGGCCTTCTGCTGGTTTCCTCATATCTAAACTGCTTGGGACCAGAAGTGTTTTGGATTTTAGAATTTTGGGACTTTGGAGTGTGTGTATATATATATATATATATATATATGCTTCAGGTGAGCATCCCAAATCCACAAATCCAAAATTCTCTAATGAGCATTTCCTTTGAATGTCATGCTGGTGTTCAAAAAGTATCGAATTTTGGATTTGAGATACTCAACCTGTATATATTTTGAAAGTAATAGTGTATACTCTGCCTACTACATAGGGTTATTGCAAGGGTGAAGCAAAGGCAAGCCATGGGACAGCACCTTGCAACTTGTTAAGAATTCTATTATCAGGGTCAAGATGGCAATCAGGGACACTATGATATGGACTAAAGCTAAAAGATCCAGGAATACCTGCCTTGGACAGCTAGATCTTTTCCCCAGGAGGTGCCTGAGGGAGATATACACACAGGTGACAGTGACAAAGGGTAAGTGAAGTTCTACATTATTAGTAGCTGGGCTTGGGTCCTAAATGCCAATGTGTGTGTTCTAATAAACCGACCTGGGCATGTAGCCCAGGTTAAAGGCCTCCAGAAGCCTCTCTTTGTTCATTAAGTCTCTGGTGCCAAGGACTAAAACACTTAGCACATTCAACAACATGTAAGATCAGTGTTGAGGAGGAGTTAGAGCAGGCCCCTGAGAGGGCCATTTTCTGTGTGTGATTTTCGAAAAGCACATTGATCTCATCCATTGGAAATGGCCTCATTAGCACCCTGCGTTAGTATTTCCTCATCCTTACTCTTCCCTTCAATTTCACTTCTCAGAAAGTGGAATTTGAGAATTTGTTGCTTCATCCCCAAACAGTTCAGATTTGCCCTTAAGATTCAAGCATAATGATTATCTGTGGCACATATTACCTTTACTGGAGAAATTATGCTTTTGATAAGAATAGACAAAATAATATTACACTCCTATGTTCATCTCTTGATTCAAAACTGACTTGGAAATCATAGTGGATGGTGTAATAGGCTGTTCTTGCATTGCTATAAATACATACCCAAGACTGGTCAATTTATAAGAAAATAGGCTTAATTGGTTCATAGTTCTGCAGGCTACACAAGCATGGCATTGGCATCTCCTTGGCTTCTGAGGAGGCCTCAGGGAGCTTATAATCATCACAGACGGTGAAGTGGGAGCAGGCATGCCACATGGTGAAAGCAGGAGCAAGAGAGAGAGAGGAGAGAGTGGGGTGGTGGGGAAGGGACCTCACACTCTTAAATGACCAGATCCCTTGTGAACTTAGAGCAACAGCTCACTTACCACCAAGGGGATGGCCCAAGCCATTCATAAGAGATCCTCTCCCATGATCCAAACACCCCCGCCTCGCCCACCAGGCCCCATCTCCAGCATTGGGGATTACTTTTCAGTGTGAGATTTGGGTGGGGCAAATATCCACACTATATCACATGGCGTATTAATCTGTTTTCATGCTGCTGATAAAGACATACCCAAGACTGGGAAGAAAAAGAGGTTTGATTGGATTTACAGTTCCACATAGCTGAGGAGGCCTCAGAATCATGGCAGGAGGCAAAAGGCACTTCTTACATGGCAGCAGCAAGAGAAAATGTGGAAGAAGCAAAAGCAGAAATCCCTGATAAACCCATCAGATCTTGTGAGACTTTTTCACTATCATAAGAATAACACAGGAAAGACGGGCGGGCCCCCATGATTCAATTACCTCCCCCTAGGTCCCTCCCACAGCATGTGGGAATTCTGGGAGATACAATTCAAGTTGAGACTTGGTGGGGACACAGCCAAAGTATATCAGATGGTGAACATAGAAGTGTTCCTGTGGGTATATGGCCATGTTTCTTACCAAAACTTCCTGCATATGATTTTGGTTAATTGCAGTTTCTGGAAGTATCAGCTAATCCTTGGCCTAAAGCCATCTTTCCCTTTCTTAGGGTGAGATAAGACTCCAGGAGCTGTTTTTGGTATGATACAGAGAGAAGGGCCCTCTTGCCTTCAGTTCATCATGGTTGCAGTGGATATCCTCATTCTCCAAGCCCATGATGTTCCTTAGGGAAAGCAGTTCTGCTGTTTCTGTGCCAAGCCTGGACATTATGCTCATGTGAAACCTTTTTCCCTTGATTTTTGCTACTTCTCCAGGGTACTTCCAGGGAATGGGGCTTGGTAGCTGTTAGTACTATAATTTGCCTATCTCTGACCCCTCCAAGCTGAGGGAAGTCTCACCTTTCTCCCTGCTACCTCTGCTCCACCCTGCAGTCCCTTACCGAGGGCAGGCTTTCTAGGAAGTTCTTTGTCTTCATGCAATTTCTTTTTTCTTCCTTGTAAACATAAAAGTCCCCTAGGGCGAATGAACATAAAGGCCTGGCTACAGGCTTTGAAAATGGAAGTGAAAATACACAAATAAAAATCTTCAGAATTATCTTGCTCCAGAGATTATTTCTAAAACAGTTTTATTGAAGTACACTTGACATACAATAGATGCACACATTAAAAATGCACAAGTTGACCAGTTTTTGACTTACATATAAACCCGTGAAATCATCACCATAGTCAAGATAATGACCACATCCATCACTGCCAAAAGTTGCTTGTGTCCCTTTATGATTCCTCCTTCCCCCAGGAAACCACTGATCTCTGTCACTATAGATTAACTTGTTTTTGTTTTCTAAAGTTACATATAAATGGAAGCAAACAGTATGTACTTTTTTGGTCTGACTTTTTTTACTAAGCATAGTTGTTTTGAAATTTATCCATGTTGTTGTAGCATGCATTAATAGTTCATTTTATTGCTGAATAGCAAGGCATGATCTAGGGTGGGACAAGTGAAGTGCCTAGGGTTAAAATGCAGTCAGTTCTTTATGATGATAATCATAATGATGATGAATGTAAAAACATTTAATGAGACCTGCTCTCTTAACAAGTTTTTAAGTGTAACATACAGTATTGTTAAGTATAGGCACAATGTTGTACAGTGGATCTCTAGAACATATTAATCCTGTATAACTGAAATTTATATTCCTTGAATAGGAATTCCCCACTTCCCCTTCCTCCCAGCTCCTGGAAACCATCATTCTACTCTGTTTCTATGATTTAGGCTATTTTTGATACCTTACATATGTGGAACCATGCAATATTTGTCCTTCTATGGCTGGTTTATTTCACTTAGAATTATGTCTACTGGGTTCAACCATGTAGTCACGAATGTTAGGATTTCTTTCTTTCTTCTTTTTCCTTCTTTTAATTATTATTTTTATTATTGTTATACTTAAAGTTCTGGGGTACATGTGCAGAATGTGCAGGTTTGTTATATAGGTATACACATACCATGGTGGTTTGCTGCACCCATCAAACCATCATGTACATTAGGTATTTCTCCTAATGCTATCCCTCCCCTAGCCCCCCACACAATTTCTTTCTTTTTAAAAGCTGAATAAGATTCCATTGTATGTGTATCCCAAGTTTTCCGTATCTGCTTATCTGCTGAGAGTCATTTGTGTTGTTTCCATGTCTTGGCTTTTGTGAATAGTGCTGCAATGAACATGGAAAGGCAGATATCTTTTCAAGATGCTGATTTAGATCCTCTTGGGTGTATACCAGAACTGGGACTGCTGGAGCATATGGTAGTTATATTTTTAACTTTTTGAGGAGCCTCCATACTGTTTTCTATAGTAGTGACTGCATCATTTTACATTCCCGCTAACAGTTTATAAGGGTTCCAATTTGTCTACATCCTTGCCAACATTTGTTATCTTTTGATTTTGTTGATGATAGTCATCCTGACATGTATAAGGTGATATCTCATCACAGTTTTAATTTGCATTTCCCTAATGATTAGTGATGTTGAACATCTTTTCATATAACTTGGACATTTGTATGTATTCTTTGAAGAAATGTCTATTCAACTTCTTTGACCATTTTAAAATCATATTTTTTGTTTCCTATCAAGTTGTATGAGTTCTCCATATATCTTGAATATTAACCTTCAAATATATAATTTGCAAATATTTTCTCTCATTCCAAAGGTCTTTTCACTTGGTTAATTGTTTCCTTTGCTGTGCAGAAGTATTTGTTGTTGTTGTTCAATTGTAGTTCCTCCTGTTTTTGCTTTTGTTGCTTATGTGTTTGGTATCATATCCAAGAAATCATTGCTTAGACCAATGTCATCAAGCTTTTTTTCCTATATCTTCCTCCAGAAGTTTTATACTTTTAGATATAATGTTTGAATATTTAATCCATTTTGAGTTGATTTTTGGGTACAATGTATGATAGTAGTTTAATTTTATTGTCTTGCATGTGGATATCCAGTTTTCCCAACACCATTCATTGATGAGATTATTTATTTTGCCCATTGTATATTTTTGACACTCTTGTTGAAGCTCAGTTGACCTGTTTGGGTGACTTCCAGGCTCTTTATTCTGTTCTATTGGTCTATATGTCTGTTTTTTCAGGTACCATACTGTTTTAAGTAACTTTCTAAAGTATTTTGAAATTAGGACATGTGAAATTAGGACGTGTGATATTTTTGAAATTAGGACGTGTGAAGAAATCTGATTGATTTCTTCTTTTTCAAGATTGCTTTGGCTATTTTGAAACTTTTTGTGGTTCCATATAAATTTTAGGATTTAAAATTATTTTAAAATAATTTCTGTAACACATCATTGGGATTTTGAAATGCAATCAGTTGTGAATCTGTTTCAGTTGTTCTTTTTCTTCTTACCTTGGGTTCTATTTTTCTGCTTTTTCACATGCCTGATAATTTTTTATAGGATGGGACACACTTACACCTTAAAACTTTTTGTTAGACGGCTGAATAGGAACAACTGCAGTCTACAGCTCCCAGCGTGAGTGATGCAGAAGACAAGTGATTTCTGCATTTCCAACTGAGGTACAGGGTTCATCTCACTGGGCACTTGTTGGAAAGTGGATGCAGCCCACAGAGTGTGAGTCGAAGCAGGGCAGGGCATCACCTCACCCAAGAAGTGCAAAGGATCAGGGATTTCCCTTTCCTAGCCAAGGGAAGCCATGACAGATGGCTCCCAGAAAATCTGGACACTCCCACCCTAATACTGCGCTTTTCCAACGGTCTTAGCAAATGGCACACCAGGTGATTATATCCCGTGCCTGGCTCAGAGGGTCCTAACCCCAAGGAGCCTTGCTCACTGCTAGCACAGCAGTCCAGATTGAACTGCGAGGCAGCAGCGAGGCTGGGGGAAGGGCGTCCACCATTGCTGAGGCTTGAGTAAGTAAACAAAGTGGCAGGAAGCTGGAACTGGATGGAGCCCACCACAGCTCAATTAAGCCTCCCTGCCTCTGTAGACTCCACCTCTGGGAGCAGGGCATAGCTGAACAAAATGCAGCAGAAACTTCAACAGACTTAAATGTCCCTGTCTGACAGCTTTGAAGTGAGTAGTGGTTCTCCCAGCATGGAGTTTGAGATCTGAGAACGGACAGACTGCCTCCTCAAGTGGGTCCCTGACCCTTGAGTAGCCTAACTGGGAGACACCTCCCAGTAGGGGCTGACTGACACCTCATACAGCAGGGTGCCCCTCTGAGACGAAGCTTCCAGAGGAAAGATCAGGGAGCAACATGTTCTGTAGCCTCCGCTGGTGATACCCAGGCAAACAGGGTCTAGAGTGGACCTCCAGCAAACTCCAACAGAAGTGAAGCTAAGGGTCCTGACTGGTAGAAGGAAAACTAACAAACAGAAAGGAATAACATCAACATCAATAAAAAGGACATCCACACCAAAGCCCCATCTGTAGGTCACCATCATCAAAACCAAAGGTATATAAAACCACAAAGAAGGGGAGAAACCGGGGCAGAAAAGCTGAAAATTCTAAAAGTCAGAGTGGCTCTTCTCCTCCAAAGGAGTGCAGCTCCTCACCAGCAATGGAACAAAGCTGGAGGGAGAATGACTTTGACGAGTTGGCAGAAGGAGACTTCAAAAGATTGGTAATAACAAACTTCTCCCAGCTAAAGGAGGATGTTCAAACCCATCACAAAGAAGCTAAAAGCCTTGAAAAAAGATTAGACGAATGGCTAACTAGAATAAACAGCACGGAGAAGACCTTAAATGACCTGATGGAGCTGAACACCATGGCACGAGAACAACGTGATGCATGCACAAGCTTCAGTAGCCAATTGGATCAAGTGGAAGATCAAGTGAATGAAATGAAGTGAGAAGAGAAGTTTAGAGAAAAAATGAGTAAAAAGAAACAAACAAAGCCTCCAAGAAATATGGGACTATGTGAAAAGACCAAATCTGCATCTGATTGGTGTACCTGAAAGTGACGGGGAGAATAGCACCAAGTTGGAAAACACTCTTCAGGATATTCTCCAGGAGAACTTCCCCAACGTAGCAAGGCAGGCCAACATTCAACTTCAGGAAATACAGAGAATGCCACAAAGATACTCCTTGAGAAGAGCAACTCCAAGACACATAATTGTCAGATTCACCAAGGTTGAAATGAAGGAGAAAATGTTAAGGGCAGCCAGAGAGAAAAGGTCAGGTTACCCACAAAGGGAAGCCCATCAGACTAACAGTGGATCTCTCAGCAGAAACTCTACAAGCCAGAAGAGAGTGGGGCCAATATTCAACATTCTTAAAGAAAAGAATTTTCAATCCAGAATTTCATATCCAGCCAAACTAAGCTTCATAAGTGAAGGAGAAATAAAATCCTTACAAGAGCTCCTGAAGGAAGCACTAAACATGGAAAGGAACAACCAGTACCAGCCACTGCAAAAACATGCGAAATTGTAAAGACCATCGATTCTAGGAATAAACTGCATCAACTGATGAGCAAAATAACCAGCCAACATCATAATGACAGGATCAAATTCACACATAACAATATTAGCCTTAAATGTAAATGGGCTAAATGCCCCAATTTAAAGACACAGACTGGCAAATTAGATAGAGTCAAGACCCATCAGTGTGCTGTATTCAGGAGACCCATCTCACATGCAGAGACACACAAAGGCTCAAAATAAAGGGATGGAGGAAGATCTACAAAGCAAATGGAAAGCAACAACAAAAAGCAGGGGTTGCAATCCTAGTCTCTGATAAAACAGACTTTAAACCATCAAAGATCAAAAGAGACAAAGAAGGCCATTACATAATGGTAAAGGGATCAATTCAACAAGAAGAGCTAACTATCCTAAATATATATGAACCCAATACAGGAGCACCCAGATTCATAAAGTCAGTCCTTAGAGAACTACAAAGAGACTTAGACTCCCACACAATAATAATGGGAGACTTCAACACCCCACTGTCAACATTAGACAGATCAATGAGACAGAAAGTTAACAAGGATATCCAGGACTTGAACTCAGCTCTGCACCAAGGGGACCTAATGGATATCTACAGAACTCTCCACCCAAAATCAACAGAATGTACATTCTTCTCAGCACCACATTGCACTTATTCCAAAATTGACCACATAGTTGGAAGTAAAACACTCTTCAGCAAATGTAAAAGAACAGAAACTGTAACAAACTGTCTCTCAGATCACAGTGCAATCAAATTAGAACTCAGGATTAAGAAATTCACTCAAAACCACACAACTACATGGAAACAGAACAACCTGCTTCTGAATGACTATTGAGTAAATAATGAAATGAAGGCAGAAATAAAGATGTTCTTTAAACCAATGAGAACAAAGATACAACAAACCAGAATCTCTGGGACACATTTAAAGCAGTGTGTAGAGGGAAATTTATAGCACTAAATGCCCACAAGAGAAAGCAGGAAAGATCTAAAATTAACACCGTAACATCACAATTAAAAGAACCACAGAAGCAAGAGCAAACGCATTCAAAAGCTAGCAGAAGGCAAGAAATAACTAAGATCACAGCAGAAGTGAAGGAGATAGAGACACAAAAAACCCTTCAAAAAAATCAATGAATCCAGGAGCTGGTATTTTGAAACGATCAACAAAATTGATAGACCACTAGCAAGACTAATAAAGAAGAAAAGAGAGAAGAATCAAATAGACACAATAAAAAATGATAAAGGGGATATCACCACCAATCCCACAGAAATACAAACTATCATCAGAGAATACTATAAACACCTCTGCACAAATAAACTAGAAAATCTAGAAGAAATGGATAAATTCCTGGACACATACACCCTCCCAAGACTAAACCAGGAAGAAGTTGAATCCCTGAATAGACCAATAGCAGGCTCTGAAATTGAGGCAATAATTAATAGCCTACCCACCAAAAAAAGTCCAGGACCAGATGGATTCACGGCCGAATTCTACCAGAGGTACAAAGAGGAGCTGGTACCATTCCTTCTGAAACTATTCCAATCAATAGAAAAAGAGGGAATCCTCCCTAACTCATTTTATGAGGCCAACATCATCCTGATACCAAAGCCTGGCAGAGACACAACAAAAAAAGGGAATTTGAGACCAATATCCCTGATGAACATTGGTGCCAAAATCCTCAATAAAATACTGGCAAACCAAATCCAGCAGCACATCCAAAAGCTTATCCACCACAATCAAGTTGGCTTCATCCCTGGGATGCAAGGCTGGTTCAACATACACAAATCAATAAACATCATCCATCACATAAACAGAACCAAAGACAAAAATGACATGATTATCTCAATAGATGCAGAAAAGCCCTTCAACAAAATTCAACAGCCCTTCATGATAAAAACTCTCAATAAACTAGGTATTGATGGGACATATCTCAAAATATTTATGACAAATATTTATGACAAACCCACAGCCAATATCTTGCTGAATGGGAAAAAAAACTGGAAGCATTCCCTTTGAAAACTGGCACAAGAGAGGAATGCCCTCTCTCACTACTCCTATTTAACATAGTGTTGGAAATTCTGGCCAGGGCAATCAGGCTGGAGAAAGAGATAAAGGGTATTCAGTTAGGAAAAGAGGAAGTCAAATTGTCCCCGTTTGCAAACGACATGATTTTATATTTAGAAAACCCCATCGTCTAAGCCCAAAATCTCCTAAAGTGATAAACAACTTCAGAAAAGTCTCAAGATACAAAATCAATGTGCAAAAATCACAAGCATTCCTGTACACCACTAACAGACAAACAGAGAGCCAAATCATGAGTGAACTCCCATTCACAATTGCTTCAAAGAGAATAAAATACCTAAGAATCCAACTTACAAGGGATGTGAAGGACCTCTTCAAGGAGAACTACAGACCACTGCTCAGTGAAATAAAAGAAGACACAAACAAATGGAATAACATTCTATGCTCATGGATAGGAAGAATCAATATCGTGAAAATGGCTATACTGCCCAAGGCAATTTAAAGATTGAATGCCATCCCCATCAAGCTACCAATGACTTTCTTCACAGAATTGGAAAAAACTGCTTTAAAGTTCATATGGAACCAAAAAAGAGCCCGCATTGCCAAGACAATCCTAAGCCAAAAGAACAAAGCTGGAGGCATAACGCTACCTGACTTCAAACTAAGCTACAAGGCTACAGTAACCAAAGCAGCATGGTACTGGTACCAAAACAGAGATACAGACCAATGGAACAGAACAAAGCCCTCAGAAATAATACCACACATTTACAACCATCTGATCTTTGACAAACCTGACAAAAACAAGAAATGGGGAAAGAATTCCCTATTTAATAAATGGTGCTGGGAAAACTGGCTAGCCATATGTGGAAAGCTGAAACTGGATCCCCTCCTTACACCTTATACAAAAATTAATTCAAGATGGATTAAAGACTTAAATGTTAGACCTGAAACCATAAAAGCCCTAGAAGAAAAAAGGGTAAGCAATAACATTCAGGACATAGGCATGGGCAAGGACTTCATGACTAAAACACCAAAAGCAATGGCAACAAAAGCCAAAATTGACAAGTGGGATCTGATTAAACTAAAGAGCTTTTGCACAGCAAAAGAAACTACCATCAGAGTGAACAGGCAACCTATAGAATGGGAGAAAATTTTTGCAATCTACCCATCTGACAAAGGACTGATATCCAGAATCTACAAATACTTAAACAAATTTATAAGAAAAAAAATCAACCCCATCAAAAAGTGGGCAAAGGATGTGAACAGACACTTCTCAAAAGAAGAGATTTATGCAGCCAACAGACACATGAAAAAATGCTCATCACCACTGGTCATCAGTAAAAAGTCAGGAAACAACAGGTGCTGGAGAGGATGTGGAGAAATAGGAACGCTTTTACACTGTTGGTGGGAGTGTAAACTAATTCAACCATTGTGGAAGACATTGTGGCGATTCCTCAAGGATCTAGAACTAGAAATACCGTGTGGCCCTGCGATCCCATTACTGGGTATATACCCAAAGGATTATAAGTCATACTACTATAAGACACATGCACACGTATGTTTATTGTGGCACTATTCACAATAGCAAAGACTTGTAATCAACCCAAATGTCCATCAGTGATAGACTGGATTAAGAAAATGTGGCACATATACACCATGGAATACTATGCAGCCATAAAAAAGGATGAGTTCATGTCCTTTGTAGGGACATGGATGCAGCTGGAAACCATAATTCTGAGCTAACTATTGCAAGGACAGAAGGCCAAGCACTGCATGTTCTCACTCATGGTTGGGAAGTGAACAGTGAGAACACTTGGACACAGGGCAGAGAACATCACACACTGGGGCCTGTCGTGGGGTGGGAGGAAGGAGGAGGGATGGCATTAAGAGAAATACCTATTGTAAATGATGAGTTAATGGGTGCAGCACACCAACATGACACATGTATACATATGTGACAAACCTGCACATTGTGCACATGTACCCTAGAACTTAAAGTATAATTTTAAAAAAAAGAGAAAAGAAAAAAAAAACTTGTTGTTGCTTATCTGAAATTCAAATTTAACTAAATTTTATCCGGCAGCCCAGTGTCCTGAGAACTCTAGCCTCCTTTACTTCTCTGGACTCCTATTTTTGTCTCCTCAACTCAGGAGATTCTCCAGGCTCTGCCTGAGTTCCCACTCATTGTGATGTATCCTGGACACACTCTCATGCCAGTAAACTGATGCCACCACAGGGCTCAAATTTTTGTTTCCTGACTCTCAGATTGTTGTCCTTTGTTGTCAGATGCTCATTATCTTAAAACATAATTTTTCATGTATTTTGTCCTTTTTAGTTGTTTCACACTGGAGAGCAAATCTTGTCTCTGTTACCCTGTCTTTGGTTGAAAGTGGAAGTCTGTATCCAGAGCTTATTGTTTATAGCCAGGATTCAGAACATGGTTCTAACCAGGGCCAAAAATCTATGTTTGATCCCTTCGTAGGAAAGTGTGTAGTTTGCTTTATAGTTTTCATGCAATTAACTACTGAAAAAAATAATTCTTTGTATCATAAGGGTGCCTAGTGATTATGAGGGTTCCTCACTACTGTTAGGAAATTGATTAGAAGTAAACATCTGCTAACAAGAGAATGGGATGAGCCACTGGGGTAATTACCAAGTACAAAACATAAATTGGCACATTACATTGTATTACATTGATTGTCAGAGTTTGAACCAACACACAGATTTGGCTGGGGATCAAATCTTGGAGGCCCAAATTGTATTTGGAGTCAGGGCCAGAAAGACAAATCTGATAGAGTCAGGGTGGTCAAACTGGGGCCATAGAGGAATTGAGGAAGATGTAAATTATCTTATTCCTTGTTCAATATTCAGTGATATTCTTCCTAGGGAGTTCTGGAAATAAAAATAAAAGCATGTCCTTTCTCTTCTCTTTGGTTTCTCTTGGTCTAGCTATATGCCGCTATCCTCTGGGCATGTCAGGAGGCCAGATTCCAGATGAGGACATCACAGCTTCCAGTCAGTGGTCAGAGTCCACAGCTGCCAAATATGGAAGGTGAGGATGGTTACATCAAGAAAGCCCATGTTCTGGGGTTGGGCAGATTTCCTGGGGACAGATTCCTGCCCCTAGGGGCTGGGGAAGGTGACATTATTGGCAGGAACTGTTGAGAATGAAGGACAGACAGCAAGTGGGCCTGTCCTGCTCTGTATGTTTTCAGGGAGAGAATTCAGGGCTTAGCCACATGTACTGGTCTGGCAGCCTCATCTCAACCACAGAGGCCCCAGGGCCACATTACCCACAGTGAATGGGTTAATTGATAGGAAGTGGGTTTGCTTTCCCTGACTTTCTCATTTTGAGCCGCTTCAGGAAGCAGGCAACAGTGGCAGCTATGGGAAGGTGCAGATTATGTAGGACACTGGGAGTTAGCGTCCACTCCTCTTCTCAGTGGGTCTATGAAACATCACTCATTGCAAAGCATCACTTACTGCAAAGCATCAAGACACTGAGGCCTCCAACAAGTTCTCCCCCTCTCTCAAGGATCTCTCACATAGAAGGGTCACCCTTGCCTACAGACAGAGTGTGGCAGTTTCCTGGGGTGATTGATTTCAGGGGTCTTGTACATCAATAAACTCCCTACTGCTCTTCTGGTTGGACCCAATACTCTTCCTGGAATCTAATTATTTTGATGTGAAGTATTGATTTTATTAAAATGGAATTACCCATAAGAAAAGCAATCCTGATGAAACTTCCCCATAATTTCTTAGTGTATGAAAGACTAGAGTGATGTTTGGTGGAACTGGAAGGGAGCAACAAATGAATGGGTAATATCTGTGGGAAAAGGGAGCATTCCAGGGGAAAGGGAAAGTGGTAGGAGGTTCTCAAAGTAAACTTTATAATAATTTCACAATTTTGCTCCATGGTAGCTCAGCCTGGAGGTAATAAAATGAAACCAGATTATTTACTACTTCCTTGACATGCTCTTCCCCCTCATCCTCCCCATGTGTTTCTATGGCTCCTTGCTGGTCTGCAGTGCCCATCCTGTAGCATTGCATAACCCACACTGGAGACCCTACTATGCCTCCTCCTTATTGCCATAACTTGATGTCCAAGCAAAGGGTGGCTAGCTTTGTTAGGCTGAGTTTGAAAGAGCGAAGGGAGATATGAAATGACTCATGGGGGAACAGAGGGTAGGAAGACTTTTATTTCTCTTTAGACCTCTAAATCAAGATGGCGAATGAAGGCTATGTGTGATCTGAAGGCCTCAGCTCACTGGTGGGGACTGTTTTTCAGGGTCTCATGGTACTCCAGGGAAAGGGATCTGACCACAAATGGGTATTGTGGTGGCAGTGAAAACTGTGGCAAGAACCCAAAATGTTTATAAGGACTGGGCAGCCTGCTCTCTCCCTTCAGTACAGGGCAGCTGCTTGCCTGTGAACCAGTAAACAGCTCTGTGGTTTCTTGGTTGCTCCCTCTCTCTCCAACCCTCATCTCTCAAGGCTGGACTCAGAAGAAGGAGATGGAGCCTGGTGCCCTGAGATTCCAGTGGAACCTGATGACCTGAAAGAGTTCCTGCAGATTGACTTGCACATCCTCCATTTTATCACTCTGGTGGGGACCCAGGGGCGCCATGCAGGGGGTCACGGCATCGAGTTTGCCCCCATGTACAAGATCAATTACAGTCGGGATGGCACTCGCTGGATCTCTTGGCGGAACCGTCATGGGAAACAGGTAGGAAGAAGAGACATCCAGACCTTGGGATGTCCAAGACTGTATTTAGACTTAGGCTAGGAGAAGAAGGGTACAGGTTGTCTGTGTGGGTATGTCTGTCCAGGGATTAGGCATGCCCTTGTAAACGTGTGACCCAGGGTGAAGGAGGCAGAGAAGGAATATCAAGGCTGTGGGGAAAGTGGAGTAGATGCATTCTGCTCCTTGAATTAAGAAGAGAGAGCCCATCGAAAATGTGGCGGGGTGAAGAAAAGTGAGCATGATTTAATATCACCTCTTCATTCATTCTCTTCTCTCTCCTCAGGTGCTGGATGGAAATAGTAACCCCTATGACATTTTCCTAAAGGACTTGGAGCCGCCCATTGTGGCCAGATTTGTCCGGTTCATTCCAGTCACCGACCACTCCATGAATGTGTGCATGAGGGTGGAGCTTTACGGCTGTGTCTGGCTAGGTAGGTCACTAGCCCAGGAAGCCTATAGACTTTATTAAAAACTCCAACTTCTGGGAAAATCAAGTCAGAAAGGGATGGGATCAATAACTCCTGGAATGGTGATTCCCTCTTGGGAAGAATAGAGACAGAAGCATTGCTCATTAACCCAGGGCTTGCTGCCCCACCGAGTCATGCATTCAGAGTCATTATGTTGACTGCCACTGAGGGGTGCTCCTCCGGAGTCCTCCCTGGGTGCCCAGATGGAGTCCTCCTGGACATGCTGTAGAAGCTTGTACCCTTGAAACTCACATAGTTCCCTGGGGTAATGGGCCTGAGCAGTAGGCACTCACTTGGCTGTGTTTCCTTTGCAGATGGCTTGGTGTCTTACAATGCTCCAGCTGGGCAGCAGTTTGTACTCCCTGGAGGTTCCATCATTTATCTGAATGATTCTGTCTATGATGGGGCTGTTGGATACAGGTAAATCCTGGGAAACTTTGATTACTAAAATGGGAAATTAGCCACTAGGAAAGAATAATATTTTATCATGTCTTGGGATCAATAATCAATAAACCAATCAGTATTTAGTTCCTGTACAAGGCATTTGGAGATAATTTAGATGAAGGAATATATATGAACTTTATTTCTAGGGAACTAAAAGCCCAGTTTGGGAAGACAAGTTAATTACCCAGAAAACAATCAATTACACAAAGCAAGAGCTAGAGTTTGTGATGGCTCTAAGTGTAATAGCCATATTTTTGACCCTCAAAACAGGACGTGTAGTCTGACACAAATATTCACCTACTTATGGAAACAAAGGGCCAGAGAATTGAAGTACTAAGTATAATACTCTGGGTAAGTCAAGAAGTCAGAAAGAATAGACCTTATACATATAAATGCTTTGAAAATTGTAAAAAGCGGACTAGTAAGGCTTACAATAGACAAGGAAAGTTCTAGGGTAAGATGAGAATTGTAGCAGAGGAAGGTAGGTAGAAGGTAGCAGAAGAAAGGAAGCAGGGCTGAAGGCAAGACTGGCCTGGCTATAGTAGAAGCTGGAGCTCAGAAGAACAGAATGGAACAATGGATAAGCCTGAAGTGCGTGGATGGAGTGCCATGGCAAAGAAGTGTGACCAGATACAGTAGGAACTTAGGGCTGGGTATGGGATGCTCCCACCTATCCCATTCCACTTCAAGCCTTCAAGCCTTGCCATTCTTCTAGCCCACACTAACACTTTTCTCTCTAAGCTTGGTCTGTATCTGCAAAGTGAGCCTGGGAGAGAAGTCAGTTCATAGTGAAGACCAGATCAGATGATGGAGATTGACAGGGCTTGAGAGAAGGAGATACTAGTGAGTCTCAGGAAGGGAGTGTGGAATTACAGCCTTCCATTGGCTTAGGTGTGGAGAATGAACTATTGCCCTCTAGCTACCATCCCCTGTGTGAAGACCTGATTCATCCACTCTTCTACTCCTAGTCACTTCCTTTCCATCTTCTTGGTCACTGTTCTTTCCTTTTTGCTTAAACTGTCTTGGCATAATTTTGCTCAGTCACACCCCAACAGGCATGTATTCAAGGCATAGAGGAAATCAGAGATCAACTGAATTCAGTTTAATTTAATAAACCTTTGTTAGTCAACTGTTACTATATATAAGGAATTTGGCCAGGCATGTTAGATATTCAAAGGTAATTAAGTCATTGACCCTACCTTTAAAGAGCTCACAATTTGGAGTAGGGGCTAAAACAGAATATAAGTTATTATGATTCGAGTATATGAGCAAGAGATAGCCTATGATTGCTCTGGGGTTCAAAGGAAAAAGTAAACTATAGTAGGAAAGCACAAAAATGGGGATGAAAACATCTGGATTTTATATAATAAAAGTTACTTCTCTTTGCTACAAGGCTTAAAGGATTAAAATGTGTGTGAAAAGCATTTCATAAGATAAATTGCTGTACACATATAAGTTGTTATCTGATTATCATTTTTCTGACTGAAGGACCAGTAAAGATATGGTGGAACAGATGAAATCTGAATTGGGTCCCAAAGAATGGGTACTACTTTCACAGGTACAGATTCTTGAAATGGAATTTTAGGCAGAGGGAATAGCATGAGGAAAAAAGAATTATGGTTATAAAGTTTAGGGGACTGTCTGGGAAAATCAACAGTTTATTTAATGATGGGCCATATTTATGTGGCAAAGTAGTACAGGAGAAGCAAAACAAATCAGATTATGCCATGTCTTGAAGGAACCTGAAGTGAAAGCCAAAAGGAGCAAGAAGTGGAGGAGGAGGAAGAGGAGAAGTTGCTGTTCTTGTTCTTCATAAACATTATCATTAATGTAATGAGTCATTGAAGATTTTTAAAGCTGAGGAAGGACATGATTGGAGCTGTGGTTTAGACAGAATAATCAAGCAGCATGCAAAGGTTAGATTGGAATGGAATGAGGAGGTGATGAGGAACATTTTAAAACTCTGAGTACTGCCAAGTAAAAAGAATTAATGACCAAAGTCATAACCGTGACTGTGGGGAATGAGGAAAATATATTAATTTAGGGGACATTTGCAATCTGATTGGATGTATGGGGCAAGACAGCAGGGTGAGAAAAAGGGTCACATGAAGCTTGACAGTCTAAGTGACTGAAACAATGGGGATGACATTTATTTATTCAACAAATATATTTTGAGTGCTTGCCATGCACCAAGCACTTTCCACTACTATGAAAGAGAAGTGTAATTTATGGAAAAGGAAAACCAAGGAGAAAGATTTAGTTCAGTAGGGTACGATGATGGATTTAGTTTGGGGTTTAAGTCTATGAGATTGACAAGACATTCATCAGAGAAATAAGGAAGGTAGCCGGAATTATGGCTCTGAACTCCAAGGGAAATATTAAAAAAAATACAAAAATGTAGACATCATTGGCTTCATTTAATAATTGAGTTAATAAAATATCTGGTGGAGGTGGCTGAGTGAAGAGAGATGACATCAGAGTCTCAGGAAATAGTCATATTAGCAAAAGTTACTTTTTAAATTTAAAACAATTTCAAGAGTAATATATGCTTACTAGTGATTTTAATAACTCTAAAGTATATAAACATTGAAATTTTATTTTCTTATCCCTTCTTCACTTGATTTAATTTTGACTAAAGGGGAACTGAACAGGCATTCCTTTTAATTTCTATTGCTTTTCATAAGTCTTCCATGGGATTTATTTTTCTGGGGATAATGGGGAATATATTTATTGCAAGTAAACTTATGTTCTCCTAGCTTTCTGATCTGTAGAGAGAAGAAAAAGATGGCAAAACCTTGGAAGGGAGATCTGGGCTCTGGTCACTGTGGATAAGGCCAGTCAAATTTTATAATTTACCAAACATTTTCAATGAATAAACATATTTTAGAAGGCTGGCATAATCACCCTTAGCATTTTTTATTTTTTGCGATTCACAAATTTTACAAATTATTGATCTGGCTATAAAACTCAAGGGTCACACCCATTATTGCTTGAGGGTGAGTATCCCAATCTCATGATTTGGGAGATTTGTGTCATATCTGCCAGAGCTTGAGATGCACAGCTTGAGGAAAGAGAAGTTCCACATGATGGGTTCTTGCTCTCTGCCTCCATAAAAAGAAGGAAGGAGCCTCTTTGTGTTCTCCAAGTAGTCAAATAAGTATATATGCAGTTATATTCCATCCAGCAGTCAGGCTTCTGGCAAACTCAGCCTTTAAAACAGAGCCTCTTACTCAGAAGTCAAAAAAGACTGCTAAGCTAGAACACAAAGCTAAATCCAATACCTGGGATTCTCATGACATCTTACTCTATGCATCTTACTTCCTGGGTCTAGTATCCTACAAATTTAATTAAAATTAAATAGAAATTATTGTTTAAATTTGGAGCTTATATTTTCCCCTTTTCATTTAATATCAAATTGGGTTGTTGGATATGTGGAATAGAAGAGAGTGTGACTGGATTCTCTGAAATTGATTCACTGAACAATGACAGCATGTAGTTAAAGGAGAGTCATCACCAAGCTCTGGAAACATTTATTTGATAATGGGGCAAGTGCTACTATGTATGCTAGTATTCATTCTATGCATTTATGCATTTCATCATTTACTCAGTGAATTAATTCATCAAATGCATTTGATAATATTGAGTCATTATGTGAAGACATATTCATTATATAAGAATAGGCAAGGGACAATAAATTATAGAAAGCTTTTCATATTAAATAAGATATTGTTTAAAGGTTTTACTACTAAAGGGGTAAGCATCAAATATTTTATAAAAATTACTAATATGAAATTCTTAATTCTCCATTGATGCAAGACAAATGAGTCAATACTGTAATACAAATGTGATTATTTACAGTCCTTCAATTCCAAGATAATAAGCTCATACAAAATCTGGAGTAAAGATGCTGGGTAAAAGCTCTTCCATGAATATGTGATTAACTCAAATGTCTCTCTCCTTTTCCTCCTCTTCTCCTGGCCTGAGCAGCATGACAGAAGGGCTAGGCCAATTGACTGATGGTGTGTCTGGCCTGGACGATTTCACCCAGACCCATGAATACCACGTGTGGCCCGGCTATGACTATGTGGGCTGGCGGAACGAGAGTGCCACCAATGGCTACATTGAGATCATGTTTGAATTTGACCGCATCAGGAATTTCACTACCATGAAGGTCAGTGGAGTTTGATGTGGTGGAACTTCTTTAAGGAGGCACAAATCATAGTGTGGTAGAGAAAAGGCGTGCTGGAAAGAAGTCTAGGCTGATGACGGTTCAATGACATATTCTGTTACTAACTAGCTAAATGCATTTCACCAGTCACTTCACCTCTAAGGGTGTGGTTCTCCATTTGTGTGTAAGGGAGTTAGAATAGGTCAGTGAGCTCTCTCTCTGTCTCTCTCTCTTTTTTTTTTGGTTCTAACACTAAAGGTGACATATCCATAAAACACAATAACACAGTGTCCAGGGCCCACAGATTTTTAAGACCCATAAAAATGTTTTAATTTCTTTTAATATCAGGTGAAAAAAACACAAATTTTTAGGGTCAAAGATTATCTTTTTACCAGCACAGTTGCTATATATATATATATATATATATATACACACACACACACACACACACACACATATATATATATATACACACACACATCTATATATATATACACGCATATGTGTGAATATGTGTATTCTCATTTAGAAATGAGATTTCTAAAAAAAAAAAAGATGAAATTGTTTTGGGTTGTATATTATTTCAGGTTTCTCACCTAGCCCTGTTGAAAAGTAGACTGGCTCTGAAACATACCTAGGAGGAAGTAGGGTGGCAGTCATCCTCTTACCTCAGTTCAGAATAGCTCGAATCAGGGTAGACGGCAACTGCAGTTGAGAGGATCATAGACTCGAGAGAGTTCAAGGCAAGGAAGGGCCTGAGAAGATGCCGGTGCAGTCATCATTTAACAGATGAGAAAACTGCAGTCCAGCAACATGAAGTGAGGTGGCCAAGGACAGACAGTGCATACAGGTGACCAGGGTTGCAGCCCAGGTTTTATAATGCCTGACCAACTATCACTGCTGCTATGAGGTTCCTAGAAGGAAAAATCCAGAAGACTACAGAACACCAACTATTTACCAAGGGTGGTGCTCGCAGAAACAGCAGGTCTTGACTTATGGAGTTGGCTGGCACTGTGTCTCCATGCACCTTAGCAGGGCCAACCTGTCACTCACATGCCTCTTTCTCTACCAGGTCCACTGCAACAACATGTTTGCTAAAGGTGTGAAGATCTTTAAGGAGGTACAGTGCTACTTCCGCTCTGAAGCCAGTGAGTGGGAACCTAATGCCATTTCCTTCCCCCTTGTCCTGGATGACGTCAACCCCAGTGCTCGGTTTGTCACAGTGCCTCTTCACCACCGAATGGCCAGTGCCATCAAGTGTCAATACCATTTTGCTGATACCTGGATGATGTTCAGTGAGATCACCTTCCAATCAGGTAGGGAGCTCAGGTCCTCTTTGGGAAGTGGGAGCAAGGTGATGAAGGAGGAATGCACATGGCCAGAAGTTCTCATTAGCAGGTCTCTGAGAGGAGTGGGATGGCACAGTCAGCTTCTCATTGCTGGATACAGTGAATCCTTTGTGTGACTAGTTTTAATTGTGAAGGGGACAGGATGAGAATGGAAGTGAACAAAATATTCATGTAACTCTTCTTAGAAAGAATTTTTTTTAATGAGAGTATAGTGTGTTAAAAATTTTATATAATTTAAGGCAGTTAATAAGTGCTGTTAAGAAAAAGCACACCTAAGCACTACTGAGATATTTAAATGAAAATCTCTAAATATACACAAAAGAGAACAATAAACTACCCATCACTCAGCTTTACTAATCATTGATATTTTGCCATATTTGTTTCACCTATTCCTTCCTTTTGGCTGTAGCATTTTAAAGCAAATGTGAGATACTATTTGATTTCATTAGCAAATAATTTGACTGCATCTAAGAAAATAGCGTCATTTTTGTAGCTATAATGCCATGATAACATCTAACAACCCTTAATATTAAATAATTTCTAAATACAACCCAATATCCTGTCCATATTCAAGTATGACTAACTGTCCAACAATGTCTTAATTCAGTTGGCGTTACCAAATAAGGATCAAAATAAGGATCTCTTGGTGTGCTTCTTTCTTTCTTTCTTCTATTTGCCCTGTATCTCTTTTAATCTAAAACAATTCATTCCTTTTTTTTTTTTTTTTTTAAGGATTCTGGCTTGGCTGATGGCTTTCTTTGGTGTCATTTTACTCGAGCTTCTGTTCTCTGTCATAATGACTGGGTGCTTACATCTACAGGTCAATTTGATTCAAGTTCAATATCTATTTTTGTCAAGAATTCTTTATGGATAGTGTTGTATATTTTATGCTGAACTTCATCGTGGGGATATAATGCTAGATCCTCTCACTTTTTGTGATACTAAGATTGATTTCTGGTTCCTCATGAACTTTTTCCTTAAGTTTTATCCTCCATTAATAACCACTGTCTGAATTACTTATTTCACTAAGGGGTTGCTAAATGATGATTTTCTAATTCTTTAATTTTTTTCTGCATTTCTTAGCTGAATTTCTTCCGAACAGAATAATTATTCTTCATGCACCAGTTTACTCAGAAATCACATTGAAAGACCAGGATATGTGACTTATTTTCCCCTTTAATTATTAATTTTCGGAGTAATGACTTGATACCCTAGCAACCCTCAATAATGTCTAATGAAGTTTGTTTTTTACCCTTATTTTTTGGTATAATTGTAAACTAATTGCTTTTTATCAATTTAATGTTTAATCGATTGCAGGGTTTTGTTGTCGTTGTTGTTGTTGTTGTTGCTGTTTTTTAGACAGTGTCCCTCCCTGTCACCCAGGCTGGAATGCAGGTGGTGTGATCTCGGCTCACTGCAACCGCTGCCTCCTGGGTTTGAGTGATTCTTCTGCCTCAACCTCCCAAGTAGCTGGGATTACAGGTGCCTGCCACTGTGCCTGGCTAGTTTTTCTATTTTTAGTAGAGATAGGATTTCACCATGTTGGCCAGGCTGGCCTTGAACTCCTGAACTCAAGTGATACGCCTGCCTTGGCCTCCCAAAGTGCTGAGATTACAGGTGTGAGCCACCGTGCCCAGCCATTATTCTTTTTAATACTCAAGTTGTGCTGTCTTTGACTAGAGTTTGCTTTTTTTTTTTTTTTTTCCGAGACAGAATCTTGCTCTGTTGTCCAGGATGGAGTACAATGGCACGATCTTGGCTCATTGCAACCTCTGCCTCCCAGGTTCAGGCGATTCTCCCGCCTCGGCTTCCCGAATAGCTGGGCTTACAGGCGCCTGCCACCATGCCTGGCTTGCTTTCTTTTCTTTCTTTCTTTCTTTCTTTCTTTCTTTCTTTCTTTCTTTCTTTCTTTCTTTCTTTCTTTCTTTCTTTCTTTCTTTCTTTCTTTCTTTCTTTCTTTCTTTCTTTCTTTCTTTTCTTTCTCTCTTTCTCTCTTTCTTTCTTTTTTTTTTTGTATTTTTAGTAAGGACGGGGTTGCACCATGCTGGCCAGGCTGGTCTCAAACTCCCGACCTCAGACGATCCGCCCACCTAGGCCTTCCAAAGTGCTGGGATTATAGGTGTGAGCTACTGCACCCAGCCTAGAGTTTGCATTTTTAAGGGGGCTCTTTGCTCTTTGGATCTGACCCTAGAAGTCTTTGATATCTTTCTTGTTTTCTGAAAGAATAAGGTATTTCAAGCTCATTTTGAACATGCACTGTGCCCGACATGGAATCAACCATTTCTTCAAGAAATCTTGATTCCTTTTAGTAGAAAATGGTATTTAGAGAACACAAACTGGGCAGTAGGGATGTTCATTGCTAATAGGTTGTCATTGTTTCTTGAGTTTTTTGGTGGAAGAAAGCAATTCAATATGTATATTTAAAAAGAAAAAGATTGTGAGTTTACATTGTTACTTCCAATTGAAATTAAACATAAGGTTTTTATTTAAATTTGATTTTATACTTTCATCTCTATTATTTATGCTAAATATCATGTTTCCTAACAACGTTAACAGCATTTTCTTCATCCCATTATTCAAAAAGCAATACCAATATTATTACTAGCAACATAACTATTGAGCATTAAGATTTCTTAGCAATTCTCTTTTCTTTGTCCTAAGAATATATCCTACTAAGAATGTACAGTCAAAGCACTGTGTTCTAAGGTCAGTTGGGTAACAGTGGTATAATTCTTTTCTGTATATAGTTATATCACCAATGTGGTATACAGTTAGGGTAACAGTGGGATAATTTTTTTCTGTATGTAGTTGTGTCACCAATGTGATATACAGTTAGGTTCATTGTATTTCATTTGTTTCAACTTTTAGGGATTCATTTTAAACTGTGAACACTACTTTTGATTGAACAGTAACAGTAGCAAATAGTGATTTAACTTACTGGAGCCAGAAACTGTGCCAAATCTTGAAAAGTTAAAAGGTGTTTAGAATATTGTTCACACTATTAAATTTTAGATGGGGAGATGAAAGACACACAATGCTAAAAAAAAGAAAAATAAAGAAAGAAATATCCAAAGCAATATGAATAATAAATGGTCAGAAGGAGAGAGGCACTAGAGTGTGTTTGTCATAGACAGCATCAAAGAAATGAGATTTGTACTGGGCCTGGAAGAAAAGTCCAGGTGTAAAATAACACAAGAGAGCAAAAGAGACTAATTTAAAGATAAACCACACTTTGGGAAGCCAAGGCAGGAGGATTGCTTGTTATCAAGAGTCTGAGACTAGTCTGGGTAACATGGCGAAACCCTGTCTCTTTAAAAAACACAAAAATTAGCTGGGTGTGGTGGCACATGCCTGTAGTCCCAGCTACTTGGGAGGCTGAGGTGAGAGGATCACCTGAGTCCCAGAGGCAGAGCTTGCAGTGGGTTGAGATTGCACCACTGCACTCCAGCCTGGGTGACAGAGTGAGACCCTGTTAAAAAAAAAAAAAAAAAAAAGATAAACCAGAAGAACCCATCCTTTCAGATTTGATTTTTAAGGGAGAAAAAAAAAAATTCAAGATGGTTTGCTTATTAAGATGTATTCATAAGAAAATAGAGCATATTTTTAGGAAAACAGGTTTGATGTTTAAATGCCTTCTGTGCTAATGATTTAATCTAACAGTAAGTTGATTGATTGTTTTGAGTTGATTGATTGTTTTATCTGAATGCTGAGAGTAGAAATCAAGACACTCAAAGTCAGTGCCACTTACACTGTAAGTGTTAACTGGGGGACAAATAGATTACTACCCATCCTCAGGGATTCTCCTGGCATAGTAATCGGTACACTTATTACAGCTAATTATAGCTATGAACCATGGTTTTTGACTCCTGGGGTCTCTTGAGCTTTAAATCCAATGCATAATAATATTAGTTTTCACTGGAGCCTGACGACTGAACTCACAAAGCACATGCAGATGCCAGATACCTCCTTATTTATATAATAATGTTAAGAAGAAGAAAAATTAGGAGAGTTGGAAGAAATGTCTCTTAGAAAGGAAATGCATATTCTAATTCTTGACCCCCTTGATTAGACAAATCAGAGGGAAAAATTCAGGCAAAGCTGCCAACATCAATCTGGCAAATATACTTTTGTGGTTTAGTCTCAGAAGCTGCAAAATCACAGTAGAGGACCCTCCAATATCAGTAAATATCTATAAAGATGAAGCCTTAATTCATAAATTGAAAGCCTAGACCGATGAGGCATAGTGAAGACTCTTTTATAAACAATCTAATTTCCTTGAAGGAAAAAGCATCTTAACACTATGTCTATCCCTTGCCCATTTACCCTCTATATTCCGTCTATATTTTCGCTGAATTTGGGTCCTGCTTCTTATGCTTTGTAATAATGCATGGTCACAGCCCGTTGAATCGCTGTTTCTTAAACTTTTTTGTGCCATAGCATCTAGTATGTAATATGTGAAACAAAAATTTTACAAAGGAAAACTTGCTCTTACTATTTAGATAAATGGTGATATTTTTATTCGATGTATTTATGATTTTATCTTTTTAAAAGACTGATGGCAACTCACTAAATTGATTTCATAATGTGCTAGGTCACAATATGCCTTCAGAGAAAACACTAGCTATCTGTCTTCTCCTTGGCTCTGACTCACCCTTGTTTTATAACAGATGCTGCAATGTACAACAACTCTGGAGCCCTGCCCACCTCTTCTACGGCACCCACAACCTATGGTATGTGTGATTCCTAATCATACAAATTAAGTTGAAGGGACTTCCTGGAGGATGAAGAAGGGTAGAGAGTTGCAAAGCTTTGGCTGTGTGGGAGGCTTTACACCAGTTGGCTTTGGATGAAGAGTAGCCTTGGAAAGGTAGGACTGTCTACCTCCAAGTTATGGATCCAAATATACTCTCTTCACTACTGATTCATGTGCTTCTTCAGCTGAGGCAGAGTCTGGAGTTGTCCCAATTTCTCCATGAAAGTTTGGAAATTTGGGGTCAGAAACAGGGAAAGGGACATTCCTAGCTCAGACCCATAGGGGGTATTTCTAAGAAGGGGTGGAAATCTAAGAAACAAAATGTTGATCTCTCTAATTGGAGATAAATATGCCATGTATACCTTGCTTTAGGCAGTCATTGGTGACACTAGCCAGCTATGTGGGAAACATGTGTGATTGAATGTATCCAAAGAGGACTTTCAGCTCCCTTGGCATGTCTCAAAGAATGCAGAGTGAAACTGGTTCCTCAACTGTTTTTCATGAAGTGTGATTAAGGGACCGTAGACTCAGGCCATAATAATACAGAGACAAAATTTTGGGAAGAATAGAAAAACTCACCATTATTCTGCCTGACACACGGGGAGAGGGAGAATACTGTCTTATGGAAGAGGGAAGTAGGATATGTGAACAAAGTAATAAAATAGGACGGGCATGGTGACTCACACCAGTAATCCCAGCACTTTGGGAGGCAGAGATAGGCGGATCACAAAGTCAGGAGTTCGAGACCAGCCTGGCCAACATGGAGAAAACCCATCTCTACTAAAGATACAAAAATTAGCCAGGCATAGTGGCGCATGCCTGTAATCCCAGCTACTCAGGAGGCTGAGGCAGGAGAATTGCTTGAACCTGGGAGGGAGAGGTTGCAGTGAGCCGACATCATGCCATTGCACTCCATCCTGAGGGACAGAAAAAGACTCTGTTTCAGGAAAAAAAAGAAAAGTAATAAAACAGTAGCAAGGAAAAAAAAAAAAAAAACCTGTAGCAAGAGCAAGAATAAGCAGAAGTATTAAGGTGGCATCTTCCATAATTATCTTCAAGGAACAGGGTCTACTTCCATGTTTCCAGTCCAGTCCCTCATACTTTTACTTGACCTGTGAGATGACTGTATTCTCTGCCTTCTCTCCCTGGTCACAGATCCAATGCTTAAAATTGATGACAGCAACACCCGGATCCTGATTGGCTGCTTGGTGGCCATCATCTTTATCCTCCTGGCCATCATTGTCATCATCCTCTGGAGGCAGTTCTGGCAGAAAATGCTGGAGAAGGTAAGGAGGTGCAGAATGGGCATGATAAAAGAAACTGCTCCTTTCTTTCTTTCTTTTTTTTATTTTATTATACTTTAAGTTCTAGGGTACATGTGCATAACGTGCAGGTTTGTTACATATGTATACTTATGCCATGTTGGTGTGCTGCACCCATCAACTCGTCAGCACCCATCAATTCATCATTTATATCATGTATAACTCCCCAATGCAATCCCTCCCTCCTCCCCCCTCCCCATGATAGGCTCCAGTGTGTGATGTTCCCCTTCCCGAGTCCAAGTGATCTCATTGTTCAGTTCCCACCTATGAGTGAGAACATGTGGTGTTTGGTTTTCTCTTCTTGTGATAGTTTGCTAAGAATGATGGTTTCCAGCTGCATCCATGTCCCTACAAAGGACGCAAACTCATCCTTTTTTATGGCTGCATAGTATTCCATGGTGTATATGTGCCACATTTTCTTAATCCAGTCTGTCACAGATGGACATTTGGGTTGATTCCAAGTCTTTGCTATTGTGAATAGTGCCGCAATAAACATACGTGTGCATGTGTCTTTGTAGTAGAATAATTTATAATCCTTTGGGTATATACCCAGTAGTGGGATGGCTGGGTCGTATGGTACATTTAGTTCTAGATCCTTGAGGAATTGCCATACTGTTTTCCATAATGGTTGAACTAGTTTACAATCCCACCAACAGTGTAAAAGTGTTCCTATTTCTCCACATCCTCTCCAACAACTGTTGTTTCCTGACTTCTTAATGATTGCCATTCTAACTGGTGTGAGATGGTATCTCATTGTGGTTTTGATTTGCATTTCTCTGATGGCGAGTGATGATGAGCATTTTTTCATGTGTCTGTTGGCTGTATGAATGTCTTCTTTTGAGAAATGTCTGTTCATATCCTTTGCCCACTTTTTGATGGGGTTGTTTGTTTTTTTCTTGTATATTTGTTTGAGTTCTTTGTAGATTCTGGATATTAGCCCTTTGTCAGACGAGCAGGTTGCAAAAATTTTCTCCCATTCTGTAGGTTGCCTGTTCACTCTGATGGTAGTTTCTTTTGCTGTGCAGAAGCTCTTTAGTTTAATTAGATCCCATTTGTCAATTTTGGCTTTTGCTGCCGTTGCTTTTGGTGTTTTAGACATGAAGTCCTTGCCCATGCCTATGTCCTAAATGGTACTACCTAGATTTTCTTCTAGGGTTTTTATGGTATTAGGTCTAACATTTAAGTCTCTAATCCATCTTGAATTAATCTTCATATAAGGAGTAAGGAAAGGATCCAGTTTCAGCTTTCTACTTATGGCTAGCCAATTTTCCCAGCACCATTTATTGAATAGGGAATCCTTTCCCCATTTCTTGTTTCTCTCAGGTTTGTCAAAGATCAGATGGCTGTAGATGTGTGGTATTATTTCCGAGGACTCTGTTCTGTTCCATTGGTCTATATCTCTGTTTTGGTACCAGTACCATGCTGTTTTGATTACTGTAGCCTTGTAGTATAGTTTGAAGTCAGATAGCGTGATGCCTCCAGCTTTGTCCTTTTGACTTAGGATTGTCTTGGCAATGCGGGCTCTTTTTTGGTTCCATATGAACTTTAAAGCAGTTTTTTCCAATTCTGTGAAGAAAGTCATTGGTAGCTTGATGGGGATGGCATTGAATCTATAAATAACCTTGGGCAGTATGGCCATTTTCATGATATTGATTCTTCCTATCCATGAGCCTGGTATGTTCTTCCATTTGTTTGTGTCCTCTTTGATTTCACTGAGCAGTGGTTTGTAGTTCTCCTTGAAGAGGGCCTTTACATCCCTTGTAAGTTGGATTCCTAGGTACTTTATTCTCTTTGAAGCAATTGTGAATGGAAGTTCATTCCTGATTTGGCTCTCTGCTTGTCTGTTACTGGTGTATAAGAATGCTTGTGATTTTTGCACATTAATTTTATATCCTGAGACTTTGCTGAAGTTGCTTATCAGCTTAAGGAGATTTTGGGCTGAGACAATGGGGTTTTCTAAATATACAAGCATGTCATCTGCAAACAGGGACAATTTGACTTCTTCTTTTCCTAACTGGATACCCTTGATTTCTTTCTCTTGCCTGATTGCCCTAGCCAGAACTTCCAACTCTATGTTGAATAGGAGTGGTGAGAGAGGGCATCCCTGTCTTGTGCCAGTTTTCAATGGGAATTTTTCCAGTTTTTGCCCATTCAGTATGATATTAGCTGTGGGTTTGTCATAAATAGCTCTTATTATTTTGAGGTACGTTCCATCAATACCGAATTTATTGAGCGTTTTCAGCATGAAGAGCTGTTGAATTTTGTCAAAAGCCTTTTCTGCATCTATTGAGATAATCATGTGGTTCTTGTCTTTGGTTCTGTTTATATGCTGGATTACGTTTATTGATTTGCGAATGTTGAACCAGCCTTGCATCCCAGGGATGAAGCCCACTTGATCATGATGGATAAGCTTTTGGATGTGCTGCTGAATCCGGTTT
The DNA here is from genome assembly GCF_007565055.1 of Rhinopithecus roxellana. Classification (NCBI taxonomy): domain Eukaryota; kingdom Metazoa; phylum Chordata; class Mammalia; order Primates; family Cercopithecidae; genus Rhinopithecus; species Rhinopithecus roxellana. Next base: position 53,751,499 of record NC_044556.1, on the reverse strand, counting down.
GCCAGTATTTTATTGAGAATTTTTGCATCGATGTTCATCAGGGATATTGGTCTAAAATTCTCTTTTTTTGTTGTGTCTCTGCCAGGCTTTGGTATCAGGATGATGTTGGCCTCATAAAATGAGTTAGGGAGGATTCCCTCTTTTTCTATTGATTGGAATAGTTTCAGAAGGAATGGTACCAGCTCTTCCTGGTACCTCTGGTAGAATTCAGCTGTGAATCCATCTGGTCCTGGACTTTTTTTGGTGGGTAGGCTATTAATTGTTGCCTCAATTTCAGAGCCTGCTATTGGTCTATTCAGGGATTCAACTTCTTCCTGGTTTAGTCTTGGGAGAGTGTAAGTGTCCAGGAAATTATCCATTTCTTCTAGATTTTCTAGTTGATTTGCGTAGAGGCGTTTATAGTATTCTCTGATGGTTGTTTGTATTTCTGTGGGGTCGGTGGTGATATCCCCTTTATCATTTTTTATTGCGTCTATTTGATTCCTCTCTCTTTTCTTCTTTATTAGTCTTGCTAGCTGTCTGTCAATTTTGTTGATCTTTTCAAAAAACCAACTCCTGGATTCATTGATTTTTTGGAGGGTTTTTTGTGTCTCTATCTCCTTCAGTTCTGCTCTGATCTTAGTAATTTCTTGCCTTCTGCTAGCTTTTGAATGTGTTTGCTCTTGCCTCTCTAGTTCTTTTAATTGTGATGTCAGAGTGTCAATTTTAGATCTTTCCAGCTTTCTCTTGTGGGCATTTAGTGCTATAAATTTCCCTCTACACACTGCTTTAAATGTGTCCCAGAGATTCTGGTATGTCGTATCTTTGTTCTCATTGGTTTCAAAGAACATCTTTATTTCTGCTTTCATTTCGTTATGTACCCAGTAGTCATTCAGGAGCAGGTTGTTCATTTCCCTTGTAGTTGAGCGGTTCTGATTGAGTTTCTTAGTCCTGAGTTCTAGTTTGATTGCACTGTGGTCTGAGAGACAGTTTGTTATAATTTCTGTTCTTTTACATTTGTTAAGGAGTGCTTTACTTCCAATTATGTGGTCAATTTTGGAATAAGTGCGATGTGGTGCTGAGAAGAATGTATATTCTGTTGATTTGGGGTGGAGAGTTCTATAGATGTCTATTAGGTCCGCTTGGTGCAGAGATGAGTTCAATTCCTGGATATCCTTGTGAACTTTCTGTCTCGTTGATCTGTCTAATGTTGACAGTGGAGTGTTGAAGTCTCCCATTATTATTGTATGGGAGTCTAAGTCTCTTTGTAAGTCTCTAAGGACTTGCTTTATGAATCTGGGTGCTCCTGTATTGGGTGCATATATATTTAGGAGAGTTAGCTCTTCCTGTTGAATTGATCCCTTTACCATTATGTAATGGCCTTCTTTGTCTCTTTTGATCTTTGATGGTTTAAAGTCTGTTTTATCAGAGACTAGGATTGCAATCCCTGCTCTTCTTTGTTCTCCATTTGCTTGGTAGATCTTCCTCCATCCCTTTATTTTGAGCCTATGTATGTCTCTGCATGTGAGATGGGTCTCCTGAATACAGCAGACTGATGGGTCTTGACTCTTTATCCAGTTTGCCAGTCTGTGTCTTTTAATTGGAGCATTTAGTCCATTTACATTTAAGGTTAATATTGTTATGTGTGATCTTGATCCTGCCATTATGATATTAACTGGTTATTTTGCTCGTTAGTTGATGCAGTTTCTTCCTAGCCTCGATGGTCTTTACATTTTGGCATGTTTTTGCGATGGCTGGTACCGGTTGTTCCTTTCCATGTTTAGGGCTTCCTTCAGGGTCTCTTGTAAGGCAGGCCTGGTGGTGACAAAATCTCTAAGCATTTGCTTATCTGTGAAGGATTTTATTTCTCCTTCACTTATGAAACTTAGTTTGGCTGGATATGAAATTCTGGGTTTAAACTTCTTTTCTTTAAGAACGTTGAATATTGGCCCCCACTCTCTTCTGGCTTGTAGAGTTTCTGCTGAGAGATCTGCTGTTAGTCTGATGGGCTTCCCTTTGTGGGTAACCCGACCTTTCTCTCTGGCTGCCCTTAAGATTTTTTCCTTCATTTCAACTTTGGTGAATCTGGCAATTATGTGTTTTGGAGTTGCTCTTCTGGAGGAGTATCTTTATGGGGTTCTTGTATTTCCTGAATTTGAATGTTGGCCTGCCCTACTAGGTTGGGGAAGTTCTCCTGGAGAATATCCTGAAGAGTGTTTTCCAACTTGGTTCCATTTTCCCCCTCACTTTCAGGCACCCCAATCAGACGTAGATTTGGTCTTTTTACATAATCCCATACTTCTTGCAGGCTTTGTTCATTTCTTTTTCTTCTTTTTTCTTTTGGTTTCTCTTCTCGCTTAATTTCATTCATTTGATCCTCAATCACTGATACTCTTTCTTCCAGTTGATCGAGTCGGTTACTGAAGCTTGTGCATTTGTCACGTATTTCTCGTGTCATGGTTTTCATCTCTGTCATTTCGTTTATGACCTTCTCTGCATTAATTAGTCTAGCTGTCAATTCTTCCACTCTTTTTTCAAGATTTTTAGTTTCTTTGCGCTGGGTACGTAATTCCTCCTTTAGCTCTGAGAAGTTTGATGGACTGAAGCCTTCTTCTCTCATCTCGTCAAAGTCATTCTCTGACCAGCTTTGATCCGTTGCTGGCGATGGGCTGCACTCCTTTGCAGGGGAGATGTGCTCTTATTTTTTGAATTTCCAGCTTTTCTGCCCTGCTTTTTCCCCATCTTTGTGGTTTTATCTGTCTGTGGTCTTTGATGATGGTGACGTACTGATGGGGTTTTGGTATAGGTGTCCTTCCTGTTTGACAGTTTTCCTTCTGACAGTCAGGACCCTCAGCTATAGGTCTGTTGGAGATTGGTTGAGGTTCACTCCAGACCCTGTTTGCCTGGGTATCAGCAGCAGAGGTTGCAGAAGATAGAATATTGCTGAACAGCGAGTGTACCTGTCTGATTCTTCCTTTGGAAGCTTCCTCTCAGGGGTGTACTCCACCCTGTGAGGTGTGGGGTGTCAGACTGCCCCTAGTGGGGGATGTCTCCCAGTTAGGCTACTCAGGGGTCAGGGACCCACCTGAGCAGGCAGTCTGTCCATTCTCAGATCTCAACCTCCGCATTGGGAGATCCACGGCTCTCCCCAAAGCTGTCAGACAGAGTTGTTCGCGTCTGCACAGGTCCCCGCTCCTTCCCCTGTTGGTCTTCAGCTGTGCGCTGTCCCCAGAGGTGGAGTCTACAGAGACAGGCAGGCTTTCTTGAGCTGCTGTGAGCTCCACCCAGTTCGAGCTTCCCAGCGGCTTTGTTTACCTACTTAAGCCTCAGCAATGGCGGGCACCCCTCCCCCAGCCTCGCTGCTGCCTTGCGGATAGATTGCCGCAGACTGCTGTGTTAGCAATGAGGGAGGCTCCATGGGCGTGGGACCCTCCCGGCCAGGTGTGGGATATATTCTCCTGGTGTGCCTGTTTGCTTAAAGCGCAGTATTGGGGTGGGAGTTACCCGATTATCCAGGTGTTGTGTGTCTCAGTTCCCCTGGCTAGGAAAAGGGATTCCCTTCCCCCTTGCGCTTCCAGGTGAGGTGATGCCTCGCCCTGCTTCAGCTCTCGCTGGTCAGGCTGCAGCAGCTGACCAGCACCGATTTTCCGGCACTCCCTAGTGAGATGACCCCAGTACCTCAGTTGAAAATGCAGAAATCACCGGTCTTCTGTGTCGCTCGCGCTGGGAGTTGGAGACTGGAGCTGTTCCTATTCGGCCATCTTGCTCTGCCCCCCCCACCCCCCGCTCCTTTCTTTCTTAAGCCACTGTTGCCCCAGGAGTAAAAGGCACATTGCAAACATTTATTAATGGTTGGAGTTAATTGAGCCTACCAAGAAACATAGGAATGAAGCCAGAAAAGAATTAGCTGAGTCTGTTTTCTCATTTTTAGAGTGGAGATGTTGGAACCTCCCTAACCTTCCTCTGAAATGCAGAAAACTCTTCTTAATACATTGAATCTCAACTCAGGCATTTTCCTTGAAGATTCTGATTCACTGGATTTTGGGTGGAGTCCAGGCATCCATACTTAAAAAAAAAAATTAACAAGTGTTTCTGATGCACATTCAAGTTTAAGAATTACTCTCCTAATGCCAAGCTGAAATTTCTGATAATGCTGTTGAAGTTCCTTCTCATTTTTTTCACTTTGCTTGTGTGTTTGGTGTGTGTGTGTGTGTGTGTGTGTGTAGAAAAACATCCAGCTTCATTAATGTTCAAGTCAAGTTTCTCACTACTGTATTTCTACTTTTGTTCACTTGAAGGTTATGATTATGTATCCCTCTGAGTCCCTCTTTAGACTCTGTCTATGCCAAATGATCTGAACAACTTTTTACATTGTCTAACACTTTACAGGAAGCAGACTTTTTCCTCATGCATAATTTTATATACACCTCATTGAGTAATAACTCTTAGGTATTGTTATATTTAACTATTTTTCTGATGAGAAAATGTGATGTGCTTAAGGTCATACAACTGGTGTCCAGTCTTCCATGCTTTTTCCAGTTGTTAATATTGAAATGCATTGATTTCTTTCTACATTCATTTCATCAAAGATGGAATATCTATGACTTGTCTTGCTTTCTTGGACCAAATAGCAACTCACTGCTGCTTAGTGTCTGATTCTTTTGGGGCCTGCTGATGATTAAGTATTTATACATTTGGCCATGGTCACCTCTCCTGGTCAATGAGTTCCTCTCATTAGACATGGACTAGGAGAGGCCACAGAAACTCTGAGCTGTGGGGCTTTGAACTGCCTCCTGAGGACAGGAAACAGGAAGAAGGAGAAATCCTGATTGATTTCTGTGTTTGGGGGTGGGGTGTCAGAGGAGACCAATGCCTGTATGGGACCTCTATTCCAGAGGAGAGGAAAGGGCACCATGAGAATGGGCTTGAGTCTCCAGAGCGTTCTAGATGTAGGATGGGAGAAAAATGGCTCAAATCAGGGGTAAGGAGGAGCAATCCTGATGAGTAGCCTGCAATTCCTTCTGACCTGTGCCACCCTCAGGTTCCTGAGATGGTTGATGTTTGTTTTAAGGTTTTTAGGCAGGAATATTTCATGAAAGAGGTCTCCTTGCTTCCCACAAGTATGTCTACCAGTCTGAAAACACTTAAAGCTTTCAATTCACAAATAGCCACAGAAGACTGAAAGACAGAATGCACAGAGACTCACTCACTGTCATGAGGTGTCTCAAGGCATGAATGAGGCAAATATCAAAACTTTTCCTCCTTTAGAATGCTGGAACACACTAGTGTTTAATGAGGTATTCCAGAGTGAGGGTGGTGGTGAACTGAAGATTCATTGAACTGCTTGAAGAGGATATGTAACCTTCTTAAATAGTCTGTTAGGACCACATTTTAGCCAAGGGAGGAGGGTATGTGTTCTCTACTCTATGAGCTCTTTTTCTCTTTATGTGAGCCACAATTTACCACACTTCTCTGAGTCTTTATTCTGAGGCCTGTTGGAATATCTTCATGGGCTAAGAGAGAAATGTTGGAATCTCCAGGTAAAAGGTAGAGCAAACATTTTGCCCTTGAATATTTAACTTGGTTCTCTGAGAAATTCTACCCCTGTACACCCTGAGTAAGATGACTCAAGGTGCTCTGGAATGACACCCAGGATTTCTTCCTGGGAACAAAATTTTATGTGAAAAATCATTGAGTACACACATACATTCTAAGAACATTACTTAACTTAGCTGTAGACTGTAGCACTGTTTGTAGGATACTTTTGATGGTGTCCTCAACAGTCCCTCTTTGAGAGATTCAACCCACATATATTGAGTACCTACTTTGTTCTGAGCTTCATGCTTAGTACTGGGAATATTACTGCAAAAAAAGACCTTTCAGTCTAGTGGAAAAGTGCACATCTAAGTTTTGCCATTGAGCAACCAAGCTGTGTTTGTTGGAATGGAGCATTTTACATGCTTAAACTCAAATAGTCACATACATGCAAATGTTGGCATTTTCCTTTTGATGCAGCTGGCAGGTTATATTAGATAAGATACCACAGAAATAGTTGCTTTGTTGTTCTCCCTCCCTTATTAGGTGTAAGTCACATTGTTACCTCTGGACACCTAGGGCTTTCCTGTTCCATATTGTAGCCATTTTATTTTTGGTTAGTGAAAATATGGGTCAGTGGTGGGTATTATCCTAATTTAGGGTGTCAGAATGATCAATTAGAACTATTGATTCATCATGTTATAGCACATTTATTAAGTTAATAAAAAATTTATGTCTATCCCAAAACCAAGCAGTTAAAGGGTAAGCCAGCAAAACCCATCATTTAATAAAACATAGAAAACTCTATAAGATTGAGATATTTGGCTACCGATAGGTTCTTATAGCATCATGGAGATAATCCTTTCTTTTTTTTAAGTGTTTCAGAAAGCACATCATAGAAATTAGAAGATCAAATTCTGCCTTGAAGAAATGAAGGATTATTCTAAGTTTCTACAACACAGGCATCTGTGGACCCAGACTGCATCCCTAGCATGTCCAGTGTCACTGGGGTTAAACAGTAGTAAAGAGTTATTTCATTTGCATGGAAGAGCTGAGTTTAAGAAGGGGAGGAATTGACCATCTCTTTTGTGCCAGCGTGTCTTTCTCCTTGTTATTCTCTTCCAGGCTTCTCGGAGGATGCTGGATGATGAAATGACAGTCAGCCTTTCCCTGCCAAGTGATTCTAGCATGTTCAACAATAACCGCTCCTCATCACCTAGTGAACAAGAGTCCAACTCGACTTACGATCGCATCTTTCCCCTTCGCCCTGACTACCAGGAGCCATCCAGGCTGATACGAAAACTCCCAGAATTTGCTCCAGGGGAGGAGGAGTCAGGTGATTATGACGTGGTGGGCAGGGAGTCGAGGGAGAAACCTCGACAAGCCTCAGGTAGGAATGACACACCTGCTCCCAGTTAACTGTATCTATTTTTAGTCTCTACTAACCTCCTGAGAAGTCCACATTCTCTTTCTAGATTTGGTCTGCAGCTGCTCCTGGCCCAATTTGAGCACCTCTCCCTTGCTACTGAATATAAGATGTGTGGAGGGATCCACATACCAGAAAATGAAGAAAAAAAAATAAAACATGTGAATTAGGTGTTAACACCACAAGAACCTAAACAGTCCAACCAGTCTAACCTCATTTCACATGTCAGGAAAGTGAAAAAGCCCGGACAGAGTACTCATCTAACACCAAATTTCATGAGTAGGTAAAGGCAGGACTAGATTTTCACCTGGAGAAATAAATCAATGAAGCTAAAGACATTCCAGAATTCCCAGTGGTGTAGCCATTTAAATAACTAAAATAAGTAATTACTTGAGTTATCTGTTTTTTGGTAATTTCTCTTTGGTAAACATTTATTAGGGTAATATGAGATTTTATTATGAGAGTAAAATATTTCTCGCCTTTTCTCAATAAAAGCATTGAAATAAAACAGGTAAAATAGTAAGTAGTGTCAGTTCATTCAAACTTCAATGTCTTTTAAAAAATGATGCAGAGTCATATCAGAAGGGAAGCTGGAGTCACCTCTTTAGCTCAGAGCAACTTTTCTATAAGGTCATCAACCTGAGAGACCCAAGCCAGTAGAAAATACCTTGTGGTGTTGAGGAGAGAGGAGCTAGGCCTGAGCTGAATGTAGAAGCAGACAGGACTAAATTCAAGAGCATAAGATTTTACAGGAAGGAGCCTGAAGGGGTCTTTTCAAAGGATAAAAGGAAACTTGCATCTATTTTATTATTCAATGGACAGAAGACATGAAAAAGCATGCTAAATTCAAGTAATTTCACAGAGGCAGCAAGAACTAAGGATATAAATTGATTTATTTCTTAAGGTGAATGGAAGTAATTTACCTATTTCCTAAGTTTAAAACATTCCCCACCACATATTTTAATGTTTTTTTTTTAAGTTAGAATATGTCTTTTTTTTTTTTTAATGATTTCTTTTTTTTTTTTTTTTTTTATACTTTAAGTTCTAGGGTACATGTGCATAACGTGCAGGTTTGTTACATATGTATACTTATGCCATGTTGGTGTGCTGCACCCATCAACTCGTCAGCACCCATCAATTCATCATTTATATCATGTATAACTCCCCAATGCAATCCCTCCCTCCTCCCCCCTCCCCCCTCCCCATGATAGGCCCCAGTGCGTGATGTTCCCCTTCCCGATTCCAAGTGATCTCATTGTTCAGTTCCCACCTATGAGTGAGAACATGCGGTGTTTGGTTTTCTCTTCTTGTGATAGTTTGCTAAGAATGATGGTTTCCAGCTGCATCCATGTCCCTACAAAGGACGCAAACTCATCCTTTCTTATGGCTGCATAGTATTCCATGGTGTATATGTGCCACATTTTCTTAATCCAGTCTGTCACAGATGGACATTTGGGTTGATTCCAAGTCTTTGCTATTGTGAATAGTGCCGCAATAAACATACGTGTACATGTGTCTTTGTAGTAGAATAATTTATAATCCTTTGGGTATATACCCAGTAGTGGGATGGCTGGGTCATATGGTACATCTAGTTCTAGATCCTTGAGGAATTGCCATACTGTTTTCCATAATGGTTGAACTAGTTTACAATCCCACCAACAGTGTAAAAGTGTTCCTATTTCTCCACATCCTCTCCAACAACTGTTGTTTCCTGACTTCTTAATGATTGCCATTCTAACTGGTGTGAGATGGTATCTCATTGTGGTTTTGATTTGCATTTCTCTGATGGCGAGTGATGATGAGCATTTTTTCATGTGTCTGTTGGCTGTATGAATATCTTCTTTTGAGAAATGTCTGTTCATATCCTTTGCCCACTTTTTGATGGGGTTGTTTGTTTTTTTCTTGTATATTTGTTTGAGTTCTTTGTAGATTCTGGATATTAGCCCTTTGTCAGATGAGTAAGTTGCAAAAATTTTCTCCCATTCTGTAGGTTGCCTGTTCACTCTGATGGTAGTTTCTTTTGCTGTGCAAAAGCTCTTTAGTTTAATTAGATCCCATTTGTCAATTTTGGCTTTTGCTGCCGTTGCTTTTGGTGTTTTAGACATGAAGTCCTTGCCCATGCCTATGTCCTGAATGGTACTACCTAGATTTTCTTCTAGGGTTTTTATGGTATTAGGTCTAACATTTAAGTCTCTAATCCATCTTGAATTAATCTTCGTATAAGGGGTAAGGAAAGGATCCAGTTTCAGCTTTCTACTTATGGCTAGCCAATTTTCCCAGCACCATTTATTAAATAGGGAATCCTTTCCCCATTTCTTGTTTCTCTCAGGTTTGTCAAAGATCAGATGGCTGTAGATGTGCGGTATTATTTCTGAGGACTCTGTTCTGTTCCATTGGTCTATATCTCTGTTTTGGTACCAGTACCATGCTGTTTTGGTTACTGTAGCCTTGTAGTATAGTTTGAAGTCAGGTAGCGTGACACCTCCAGCTTTGTCCTTTTGACTTAGGATTGTCTTGGCAATGCGGGCTCTTTTTTTGGTTCCATATGAACTTTAAAGCAGTTTTTTCCAATTCTGTGAAGAAACTCATTGGTAGCTTGATGGGGATGGCATTGAATCTATAAATAACCTTGGGGAGTATGGCCATTTTCACGATATTGATTCTTCCTATCCATGAGCATGGTATGTTCTTCCATTTGTTTGTGTCCTCTTTGATTTCACTGAGCAGTGGTTTGTAGTTCTCCTTGAAGAGGTCCTTGACATCCCTTGTAAGCTGGATTCCTAGGTATTTTATTCTCTTTGAAGCAATTGTGAATGGAAGTTCATTCATGATTTGGCTCTCTGCTTGTCTGTTACTGGTGTATAAGAATGCTTGTGATTTTTGCACATTAATTTTGTATCCTGAGACTTTGCTGAAGTTGCTTATCAGCTTAAGGAGATTTTGGGCTGAGACGATGGGGTTTTCTAAATATACAATCATGTCATCTGCAAACAGGGACAATTTGACTTCTTCTTTTCCTAACTGGATACCCTTGATTTCTTTCTCTTGCCTGATTGCCCTAGCCAGAACTTCCAACGCTATGTTGAATAGGAGTGGTGAGAGAGGGCATCCCTGTCTTGTGCCAGTTTTCAAAGGGAATTTTTCCAGTTTTTGCCCATTCAGTATGATATTAGCTGTGGGTTTGTCATAAATAGCTCTTATTATTTTGAGGTACGTTCCATCAATACCGAATTTATTGAGCGTTTTTAGCATGAAGGGCTGTTGAATTTTGTCAAAAGCCTTTTCTGCATCTATTGAGACAATCATGTGGTTTTTGTCTTTGGTTCTGTTTATATGCTGGATTACGTTTATTGATTTGCGAATGTTGAACCAGCCTTGCATCCCAGGGATGAAGCCCACTTGATCATGGTGGATAAGCTTTTGGATGTGCTGCTGAATCCGGTTTGCCAGTATTTTATTGAGAATTTTTGCATCGATGTTCATCAGGGATATTGGTCTAAAATTCTCTTTTTTTGTTGTGTCTCTGCCAGGCTTTGGTATCAGGATGATGTTGGCCTCATAAAATGAGTTAGGGAGGATTCCCTCTTTTTCTATTGATTGGAATAGTTTCAGAAGGAATGGTACCAGCTCCTCCTTGTACCTCTGGTAGAATTCAGCTGTGAATCCATCTGGTCCTGGACTTTTTTTGGTGGGTAGGCTATTAATTGTTGCCTCAATTTCAGAGCCTGCTATTGGTCTATTCAGGGATTCAACTTCTTCCTGGTTTAGCCTTGGGAGAGTGTAAGTGTCCAGGAAATTATCCATTTCTTCTAGATTTTCTAGTTGATTTGCGTAGAGGTGTTTATAGCATTCTCTGATGGTAGTTTGTATTTCTGTGGGGTCAGTGGTGATATCCCCTTTATCATTTTTTATTGCATCTATTTGATTCCTCTCTCTTTTCTTCTTTATTAGCCTTGCTAGCGGTCTGTCAATTTTGTTGATCTTTTCAAAAAACCAACTCCTGGATTCATTGATTTTTTGGAGGGTTTTTTGTGTCTCTATCTCCTTCAGTTCTGCTCTGATCTTAGTAATTTCTTGCCTTCTGTTAGCTTTTGAATGTGTTTGCTCTTGCCTCTCTAGTTCTTTTAATTGTGATGTCAGAGTGTCAATTTTAGATCTTTCCTGCTTTCTCTTGTGGGCATTTAGTGCTATAAATTTCCCTCTACACACTGCTTTAAATGTGTCCCAGAGATTCTGGTATGTTGTATCTTTGTTCTCATTGGTTTCAAAGAACATCTTTATTTCCGCTTTCATTTCGTTATGTACCCAGTAGTCATTCAGGAGCAGGTTGTTCAGTTTCCATGTAGTTGAGCGGTTTTGATTGAGTTTCTTAGTACTGAGTTCTAGTTTGATTGCACTGTGGTCTGAGAGACAGTTTGTTATAATTTCTGTTCTTTTACATTTGCTGAGGAGTGCTTTACTTCCAATTATGTGGTCAATTTTGGAATAAGTGCGATGTGGTGCTGAGAAGAATGTATACTCTTGATTTGGGGTGGAGAGTTCTATAGATGTCTATTAGGTCCGCTTGGTGCAGAGATGAGTTCAATTCCTGGATATCCTTGTGAACTTTCTGTCTCGTTGATCTGTCTAATGTTGACAGTGGAGTGTTGAAGTCTCCCATGATTATTGTATGGGAGTCTAAGTCTCTTTGTAAGTCTCTAAGGACTTGCTTTATGAATCTGGGTGCTCCTGTATTGGGTGCATATATATTTAGGAGAGTTAGCTCTTCCTGTTGAATTGATCCCTTTACCATTATGTAATGGCCTTCTTTGTCTCTTTTGATCTTTGATGGTTTAAAGTCTGTTTTATCAGAGACAAGGATTGCAACCCCTGCTTTTTTTTGTTCTCCATTTGCTTGGTAGATCTTCCTCCTTCCCTTTATTTTGAGCCTATGTATGTCTCTGCATGTGAGATGGGTCTCCTGAATACAGCAGACTGATGGGTCTTGACTCTTTATCCAGTTTGCCAGTCTGTGTCTTTTAATTGGAGCATTTAGTCCATTAACATTTAAGGTTAATATTGTTATGTGTGAACTTGATCCTGCCATTATGATATTAACTGGTTATTTTGCTCGTTAGTTGATGCAGTTTCTTCCTAGCCTCGATGGTCTTTACATTTTGGCATGTTTTTGCGATGGCTGGTACCGGTTGTTCCTTTCCATGTTTAGGGCTTCCTTCAGGGTCTCTTGTAAGGCAGGCCTGGTGGTGACAAAATCTCTAAGCATTTGCTTATCTGTGAAGGATTTTATTTCTCCTTCACTTATGAAACTTAGTTTGGCTGGATATGAAATTCTGGGTTTAAAATTCTTTTCTTTAAGAACGTTGAATATTGGCCCCCACTCTCTTCTGGCTTGTAGAGTTTCTGCCGAGAGATCTGCTGTTAGTCTGATGGGCTTCCCTTTGTGGGTAACACGACCTTTCTCTCTGGCTGCCCTTAAGATTTTTTCCTTCATTTCAACTTTGGTGAATCTGGCAATTATGTGTCTTGGAGTTGCTCTTCTGGAGGAGTATCTTTGTGGCGTTCTCTGTATTTCCTGAATTTGAATGTTGGCCTGCCCTACTAGGTTGGGGAAGTTCTCCTGGATGATATCCTGAAGAGTGTTTTCCAACTTGGTTCCATTTTCCCCCTCACTTTCAGGCACCCCAATCAGACGTAGATTTGGTCTTTTTACGTAATCCCATACTTCTTGCAGGCTTTGCTCATTTCTTTTTCTTCTTTTTTCTTTTGGTTTCTCTTCTCGCTTCATTTCATTCATTTGATCTTCAATCGCTGATACTCTTTCTTCCAGTTGATCGAGTCGGTTACTGAAGCTTGTGCATTTGTCACGTATTTCTCGTGTCATGGTTTTCATCTCTGTCATTTCGTTTATGATCTTCTCTGCATTAATTAGTCTAGCTGTCAATTCTTCCACTCTTTTTTCAAGATTTTTAGTTTCTTTGCGCTGGGTACATAATTCCTCCTTTAGCTCTGATAAGTTTGATGGACTGAAGCCTTCTTCTCTCCTCTCGTCCAAGTCATTCTCTGACCAGCTTTGATCCGTTGCTGGCGATGGGCTGCGCTCCTTTGCAGGGGGAGATGCGCTCTTATTTTTTGAATTTCCAGCTTTTCTGCCCTGCTTCTTCCCCATCTTTGTGGTTTTATCTGTCTCTGGTCTTTGATGGTGGTGACGTACTGATGGGGTTTTGGTATAGGTGTCCTTCCTGTTTGATAGTTTTCCTTCTGACAGTCAGAAGGACTGTCTGTTGGTCTGTTGGAGATTGCTTGAGGTCCACTCCAGACCCTGTTTGCCTGGGTATCAGCAGCAGAGTTTGCCGCAGATAGAATATTGCTGAACAGCGAGTGTACCTGTCTGATTCTTCCTTTGGAAGTTTCCTCTCAGGGGTGTACTCCACCCTGTGAGGTGTGGGGTGTCAGACTGCCCCTAGTGGGGGATTTCTCCCAGCTAGGCTACTGAGGGGTCAGGGACCCACCTGAGCAGGCAGTCTGTCCGTTCTCAGATCTCAACCTCCGCGTTGGGAGATCCACGGCTCTCCCCAAAGCTGTCAGACAGAGTCGTTCGCGTCTGCCCCGGCTCCCGCTACTTCCCCTGTTGGTCTTCAGCTGTGCGCTGTCCCCAGAGGTGGAGACTACAGAGACAGGCAGGCTTCCTTGAGCTGCTGTGAGCTCCACCCAGTTCGAGCTTCCCAGCGGCTTCGTTTACCTACTTAAGCCTCAGCAATGGCGGGCGCCCCTCCCCCAGCCTCGCTGCTGCCTTGCGGATAGATCGCGGCAGACTGTTGTGTTAGCAGTGAGGGAGGCTTCGTGGGCGTGGGACCCTCCCGGCCAGGTGTGGGATATGTTCTCCTGGTGTGCCTGTATGCTTACAGCGCAGTATTGGGGTGGGAGTTACCCGATTTTCCAGGTGTTGTGTGTCTAAGTTCCCCTGGCTAGGAAAACGGATCCCCTTCCCCCTTGTGCTTCCAGGTGAGGCGATGCCTCGCCCTGCTTCAGCTCTCGCTGGTCAGGCTGCAGCAGCTGACCAGCACCGATTGTCTGGCACTCCCTAGTGAGATGACCCCAGTACCTCAGTTGAAAATGCAGAAATCACCGGTCTTCTGTGTCACTTGCGCTGGGAGTTGGAGACTGGAGCTGTTCCTATTCGGCCATCTTGCTCCGCCCCCTAGAATATGTCTTAAACTAGATCTTATGTCTTTAATATGAAATTTTTTATACCTAAAATCAGTTTTTAAGTCAATAACAGTGTCTTAAAATTAAGGAAATACGTTATTAAAACTTCAACCTTTAATATTCACACCCTGATATACCGTGAGCCTTCCTATAGCTTCACCACACAATTCCACAAGTTTAGCCACAGAATTTGTAAATGATCATGTATTATGAGGAGAAGAATGAGAAATAAAATTGTGTTCTACATTCTGAAGGCCACAAGAAAATCTCTAGAGGAAGCAAAACCATTTTCCAAGTAAGAATGTCATGAAGCAGGTTAGGCTTTCACAGGGGCATGTTTTAGCCCTCCTCTCAGAGTTCCTTCCTGAAGAGATCTCCAAAGATGCTCCATGGAATGAGGCTTATTGCCCTTGTTTTCCCAGGCTGCAGTGGTGTTGTGAAGTCAGTCCAGCCCAGTGGCCCTGAGGGGGTGCCCCACTATGCAGAGGCTGACATAGTGAATCTCCAGGGAGTGACAGGAGGCAACACATACTCAGTGCCTGCCATCACCATGGACCTGCTCTCAGGAAAAGATGTGGCTGTGGAGGAGTTCCCCAGGAAACTCTTAACTTTCAAAGAGAAGCTGGGAGAAGGACAGTTTGGGGAGGTGAGTTGATTCTTTGAGTGGGGCCTCCAGTCCCTTATAGCTGGAAGGAGGTGGTTGGATAAAAATGGTCAGTAGAACAAACAGTCCCTTCCAGAGGTGGATTCACAACAGAGTGTCTCTTCCACTTGTCTCTCCTTGCATTGTCCTCTGGATTTTAGTATTGGGTCAACCTCATCTTTGTCAAATAGCTGTGGAGTTCCTGGGACTTCTGATTTCTATACAGGAGTTTTTACGGCAGGCAAGTCACTAGACTTCAGATATCTTGAAACACATTCAATATTTTCAAAAATGTTTACAATAGATTATGCAGGGTGGGATCCACAAGATGTGATCATCTTTTATGAACTGTCCAGGAACATTCTGCTTCTCAATAGCCACTTTGTTTTTTTCCCCTTTAATGAGAGTTATATGTAAAATGGTCAAAAACAACCACGCCCCTGCCTTTAGTCCCAGAATCAGCCACTAGGGAATGAATCACCAACCAAGATAAGGAGGAGTACTCTTTTCATTTGCCCTCAGAGTGATGCATGCATTATTAAACTTTTCACTCTTGCATCAGTCACATGAACCTTCTGGGAGCTCAAAGCAATGTTTTGAATTGTAATAGGAACTCTTCACCACCATCTAAACTCCAAATAAAACACTTGGTTTCCTAAGATGTGTTATTGATTTTCAGTGTGGATCTCATGTTCTCTCCTTGGATAGGTATGGTGTTGCAAGAGGTGGAGGGGCCCATGCTATCTGTTCATGGTGTGACATGTACTCATTCTGTCCCCTGGGTTGAAAACCCGTATCTGTTATACTGTTACACAGGAGTTGCTTATAATGCTAAACCCTATACTAAGGAAACTGCCTTATGTTTTACATGATCCAGTGACTCATGAATCAAAGTTCAAGCATTTGTAATAAAAGACATTTTATATTGGGCTATGCTGTAATATAATATTGTTACTGATTCATTCATTCACTTAATATTCCAATCAATGTGTATTTCTAAGGCAGGAAAGTAGCATATTAACTGGGTACTTTACCATTGTTTTTAATCTTATCAGTTATTTGAATCATAGATATGTTACACATATCTTCTTATTGGTCTTTTGATCATTTTGCCTGAGTTGTAAGAGTTAGTTTATCTCCAGGAAATGCCCAGCAAGAGTACTGAGACATCTTCAGGAGAAATGATGATGCTGAGACTAGATGACTTTTGTCTAGGTTCATCTCTGTGAAGTGGAGGGAATGGAAAAATTCAAAGACAAAGATTTTGCCCTAGATGTCAGTGCCAACCAGCCTGTCCTAGTGGCTGTGAAAATGCTCCGAGCAGATGCCAACAAGAATGCCAGGTCTGTGGTCTACATTTTGAATTTTCCTTTATGTATTTCATCTTTAGGACCAGGAATACTCCTGGATACTTTTGAGCAATTTTTTCTTTTGAGATGGGGAGGTCAGTGAGCTGCCTCCCATTTCCACTGTTGTCCTTTTTCTTACTCTGATGGGGTCAGCAGTCCTCATCTCTTTCTCCATCTCTCTCAAACACAAAGGTACATTTTCTATTGTACTTGCCACATATTTACTTCCTAACCCCCTGTGCACAAGCACTGTACTTCCCAACATATACAACTGTCTAGATGTGTACTTCTTTGGTCTTTACATGCAGACATACTCCTGCATGTCATTGCCTCCTCTTGACAAAGTCTTCACAATCACACATGACTTTCTTGCTAAGCCTCTTCCAGTCTCCTTTTTTCACATTTCTATTTATTTTCTCATCCCTTTTTTCTCTTTTATGCTCCTTTTCTTCTATCTCCAGCAACCCTCAAAATGAGAAGCTACCTCTATTTGGAAAATTATCTATGAACCTCAAATCAAAAGGATCCATGGTTCTCTAGCAGTTTTCCAAACTGGCTAATAATCTCTTGGATCTTTTTCTACATAAATTGCAGTTTCCAGCCACACTCCATTGTCTGACAGCCTTTCCATTACAATAATGGTGAGTTTATCCTCACCCAGAGAGACAAGCTGGTTGAAAGCTGGTTGTATGTGTCCCAGAGAAATCTCCATACCTGGATGACCTATACATTTTTCCTATTCATGTTGTCTTGATTTGTCTCACTGATATTCATAGTGAAAAAAAGTTTATTATTCTTATTTTCCAAATTATCATAAATTCCAAGAATAGTGATAGACTTCATTAAAAGACTTGCAATGGACAGGATGTAAGATAAAGAAGAGAGAAAGGTGAGGAAATGAAACTGGAGGCTTTAGAAATTTAACTGATAATTTCAAACTTTAAGATACTGTTAAGAATAAAAAGTGACATTCTCTGGGTCTCATAGAGAGATTAAGTATTTCTTATATTAATCTTAGCACACGACTGGAGAAAGTGGCATGAGGGGAAACAAAACAAAATAAAACCACAGGACATAAGATATGACAAAGCCTTTCTCCATTGTTCCGATTGGTGAAGTTTGCCATTCCTCCACCTGTGTCCTTAGCAATGATGGACGGCCATGACTGTGAACCCTCCCAAGCCATGGAAACCCCTGCTTTGAGATGGAAGGGGGAATGAAAGAGGGGAGGTGTTGCATCAAGACTGCATTGATTCCAGTGGTTTATATTGACATAGTATGACTTCCAGTCCAGGATTCCTAGAAAACTCTTGGAGGGCTTATAACTCATCTGCTCCAGTAGTTTTGGGAATGTGGGCTAGAGGCCTCACTAACAAAATCTTGCTACTTTATGACCCAAGGATGTCTGCCGCCATGTACTCAAACAATTATGAGTCTTGGTCAAATGAATACTTCTTTTGACATGACTACCACCACAGCCTTTAAAGAGCTCTGTTTTGGACAGGCTACTAAATACATGTTGCAACTGACTGACGGTTCATACTGCATTAAGAAAAGTCAGTACGAGAAAATAGAGAGTAATCAGATAAGCCAAAGTATGGTTGTTCACATCATACAAAGTTTCTTCACTTTAGTAATACAGTGACCCCATGGCTTAAAAAAAAAAAAAAAAAAAAAAAAAAAGGTAAATATCCTCGTGCACTTAAGATATGATTTTCAGTGAAACGTTTTACTTTGTAGAGTGGTTTTTAGCAGCCTATTTTTGATTCAGCAAATACTAATCGCTTTCTGTGTGGCAGGAATTTTGTTAGATGTGAGGGATAGAAATGTGAATAGGTCATGGATCTCATTCTCAAAAACATTACAATTGGATAAGGGTCCATGATATTTCAGGAGGAATAGAATGAGACAGATCCAGGTGTCAATTTCTCTGTCCTCTCAAAAGTTATCCAAAGTGAAACAAGATTTGGTATAATGTCTAGGAATAGACCTTGGTGTGCATTCTTCTCCCTCTTGATTCTGACTCTGGCAAATTCTGAGTTTATCTATGTCTGTATCCTCCCAAGGAATGATTTTCTTAAGGAGATAAAGATCATGTCTCGGCTCAAGGACCCAAACATCATCCATCTATTAGCTGTGTGTATCACTGATGACCCTCTCTGCATGATCACTGAATACATGGAGAATGGAGATCTCAATCAGTTTCTTTCTCGCCATGAGCCCCCTAATTCTTCCTCCAGCAATGTACCCACTGTCAGGTAAACAAGACAGGTCTTCCGTCTTCTCCCTGTGGTGATGAGAACAACCTGGGATCTGAAAGTAGGGAGCAGTGAGCCTTAAAGTGTATCACTGTTATGGGATGGTGGAGGAAGTTAGTGTGCAGGGAATAATGGAGCAGCTGCCCTTTGGGGGAATGCAAGGGATTCATCAAGAGTAGAAAAAGAATGTTGAGCTTTCAACCCTAGCTTATTGATACAAATTTTAGAATGTGTACCTTTCACCTCTTCCTGTTTCCATAGGCTACCTTCTGTCTTCTTGTCTATTTCCTCAGTTACACCAATCTGAAGTTTATGGCTACCCAGATTGCCTCTGGCATGAAGTACCTTTCCTCTCTTAATTTCGTTCACCGAGATCTGGCCACACGAAATTGCTTAGTGGGTAAGAACTACACAATCAAGATAGCTGACTTTGGAATGAGCAGGAACCTGTACAGTGGTGACTATTACCGGATCCAGGGCCGGGCAGTGCTCCCTATCCGCTGGATGTCTTGGGAAAGTATCTTGCTGGTGAGTTCTCAGCATTTTAAAGCCCTGTCTAACAACTGGCTTGTGGGCTGGCATGCATGACACGTGGAGACAAACCTGAGACAGCAGAAGGCAAACTCAATAGACTAATATTTTCTCTGATTTGAAATTATTTTCTTTGTGTACTAACTGTTATTATTTAATGCTTGCCTATTTCTGCTAAAAAATTAACACACTTATAAAAATTTAGGGAGACAAGTTAAAAAGTATAAGAGATTTATTATCTTTGTTTCTCTTTATTATTTCTACCTAGTGATTGTTCTTAAAGTATTAACAACCTTATCATTTAAAGAAATGTTACCTATACAAAATATTTTCTTCCCCATTAGTTTCAGAAGCATGTTTCTCATAATTATATAGACTAATTCCTATAATTGTATTTCAGTACTTTTCAAGATGTTCTTTTTAAGTTCATCATTCTTTGCTTTTTAATTTTTATTCGATTCTTGATATTCCATACCGTAAGTGAGTAATTTTTTCCAAATATCTCTCTTAGAGGTATATTTTCTGTCCATGCATACCTGAGACTTTTTATTGTTGATTTTACAACCACTCAGCTGATTTATAGACTCATTAGACTATACACTTTTAATTCCTACAATGCCATGTACATGTTATTTTCCCTTTTTCCTTGTGTAACGTTGCACAGAAAAGTCTTAGACCAATTTGGTTTTGTTCATTTGTGATTAATCTGCTTATTTCCTGCTGATATTCTTATAGGATTTGTAAATTAATTTTGAAATAAAAAATGTGTAGTTATTCCCTTCCACTCACCAAGATAACCACTATCAATGCTTTGGTATATTTTCTTTGAGGACTTTTTTCTATACATATATTGTTTCTATGCATGCAATTTTTTTCTATGCATGCATTTATATATGTATGTACATACATGTAATTTATATTACATAATTGGGATGACACTATGCCACACAATTCTCTATTTTTAACTTAACATTTTAATATCTGCATAATATTCCATTGTGTAGATATATCCTATAACTTAATAATGCCTCTATAATTTGATATTTAAGTACTTTCCAATTTCCTGCTGTTATGAATGATACTGTGATGTACACCAGTTTACATAAATCCTTATAAAGATCTTTTTCACCTATGTATGTGAATTGCTATATTTTACCCATTTCTAATAGGATAGTTAGGCATTACTCTCCCTAAAGGTATTATGTGGTGTTGAAAACAATATATTAGACTGACATTCAGAGGACCTTGGTTCAAATCCGGTTTTTCCACTACTAATGGCCTTATTAACCAGGAGAATCTGGGAAACCGCTCCTGTTTCATTTTTCTGATCTAAAAAATAAGGATAACTGGCATGGTGGTGTGTGCCTGTACTCCCAGCTACTCAGGAGGCTGAGACAGGAGGATGAAAATCTAGGCTGTGCTGCGCTATACCTATTGGGTGTCCTCACCGAGTTTGGCATTAATATGGTCACCCCTGGGAGCAATGGACCGCCAGGTTGCCTAAAGAGGGATGAGCCAGCCCAGATCAGAAACAGAGGAGGTCAAAACTCCCGTATTCATCAGTAGTGAGATCAAACATGTGCCTGGCCATTGAACTCCAGGCTGGGCAACATAATGAGACCCCATATCTCAAAGAAAAAGAAATTTAAAAATAAATAATATCATCCACTTCACAATGTTGTTGTCTGTACTGAGAAGAAAATGTGAGTAGTCAATGCATGCTATTTACACCTGAATCTCATTGCTGTCACTTGTTAAAGTCTATCTTTCAACACTGTAATGATAACTGAACTGGTAAATGAGAGTCCTGGATTCACTGCAGGCACTTAAACTAGAGTCCTCTATCTCTAACATAAAAACCATTGACTTCCCATTCAGATTTTGCCTTTCTCAGGAGCATTTTCCCAAGGCTACCCTAGAGTTGAAAGGTTGACCTAACGCTCATTTGCAGAGTCAGATAGCTTATGGCTGCATTTTTTCAGCTCTTGGATCACAAAGAAGCAAAACCAAGTTGAGATCATGAGAATGAGAGAATGGGCTGTTTCTAAATACTCCATGCACATCTTGGCATTTTCAGAATTCCTTGCCTGTGGTAGGGGAAGGGGTATAGCTCCAGATTATGAAATTTAAATGGGTATTGTTGTGCACAGGTTATTCTGATTTCCCATTCTTTTCTTTACTTAAATAGGGCAAGTTCACTACGGCAAGTGATGTGTGGGCCTTTGGGGTTACTTTGTGGGAGACTTTCACCTTTTGCCAGGAACAGCCCTATTCCCAGCTATCAGATGAACAGGTTATTGAGAATACTGGAGAGTTCTTCCGAGACCAAGGGAGGCAGGTAAGAACTGTTGGGGATGAATGGATGTGGACCTGTGTACCTTGAAGGATGGAGAATGGAAAGTCCTGACTTAGCAGGAGTGGGCTGAGATGGAAGACAGACTATGTGGATGATAGTCTTTGTCACTAACTATCCAAATGATGTGAAAGACCAGTATCCTCTCCAGGCATCCATACACTCTGCTTTATCTATGTGTCAACTCATTGACTCTTGGAGGGCATAAAGGGTCATGTCAGGTTTCTCCCCAACTCAAAGGTAGCAGGAAATACAGTCCTGTCTCTCATGTTTTATCTATTTCTTGATCTAGATCATGTGGTTTTTCTTCTGGGTCAATAAATATAAGTGTAAAAGGGATGTATTAGCATTCATTAAAATATAGCTTAGTATAAGAATTGGGGTTGGTTTTGACTATCTAGCAATGTTTCTAGACTTGGATGTCCGAAAATGGGCAGATATATCCTGAACTTGTTGCTCTTGGAAGGCATCTCTTGGACAATCCAAGAGTATTGTGACATCTCAAGACTCAGGGAAAGATAGTTTCCCAAGCTCCCCAGGAGTCTCAATTCCTAGCCAAGATACTGCAAACTTTTTTTGGGTGACTTAGATTAAAAATTCCTGTGAGATATGGAATTTAAAGCCTGCCAGTCACTACAGCACTGTACCTCCCCAAAGGGGCCTGGCAACAGCATACCCTTGGATTATGGCATCTTTACCAGGAAAAGGATAATAGCTGGGGAAGGATCTTGCAGACAATAAAAAGTGGATCTTCTGTGGCTTGAATAGATCCAAGCAAGTCAAAGATAGATAAGGGATTGACAAGAGATAATACATTATGCATATTAAAAATAAGAGAGGGGTCTCAGATTTTAATTGTCTCTTTATACTCTGTAAATATTTTGGCAGCAGGGAGTCTAAATTAGCTATCTTGGTTATGAGGCAATTTGCCTTCTTGCCACAGTGAAGGGCAAATTTACTCCCAAGTATGTGAGATAAGTGAGTGGGCCAAAGAAAAATGTTGTTTTCTGCCTCTGCCATGATTGGCTCAGCCAAGATGAACTTCAATATGGGTTGGTCATAAATGGAAGATTTGGTCTCTTTTTGGTTGTTTCATCTTTTGCATGAAGGTAGGGACCACATAATGGCCCATCAAAAACTTCTGCTCCGGAGAACTCCAGAAGACAAAGGGAATAGCTTAGAAAAGGGCTGATATGATTCAGAACTTTCATGAGTAGGAAAAATGGACACCACACCCATTTCAGTTATCAAGTTCAAGAAAGTGGGCAGGGGGCAAATCAAACCATGATGCAAATATACTTCCCTTTCCTCCTTCTTTGTAATATTCTCTCTCTCTCTCTCTTTTGTTTTCCTTTATTTTTTTCTCAAAGACTTACCTCCCTCAACCAGCTATTTGCCCTGACTCTGTGTATAAGCTGATGCTTAGCTGCTGGAGAAGAGATACGAAGAATCGTCCCTCATTCCAAGAAATCCACCTTCTGCTCCTTCAACAAGGCGACGAGTGATGCTGTCAGTGCCTGGCCACGTTACTACGGCTCAGGTCCTCTCTACAAGACCTACCACTCACCCACGGCTATGCCACTCCATCTGGACATTTGATGAACCTGAGAGACAGAGGCTTGTTTGCTTTGCTGTCTGTTCCTGGTCACCCCCACTCCCTACTCCTGACTCATATATACTTTTTTTTTTTTTTTTTTTTTTTTTTTTTTTTTACATTAAAGAACTAAAAAAAAAAGCCTAGGGCAGATACAATCTAGTAAAAGAAAATCTTACTTGATATACCAAAATGTTGGATAACAAAGGCTAGAAAATTCAGATAATTTATAAAGGTTAACTATGCTTGTGCTTATAAATGTGCAGATTCTACAATATTTTTCCATGTCACTCTAAAAGAATCTTCAGAAAGAAAAACTTGAAGAATACTAATGTCTTCAAGGGAACATGAGATTAAATTTAGGGAAAGCACTTGATAGATGTGGAGAATCTGAGGACTCAGAATTCAGCAACTAATCACAGGTGGTTTTCTAATTTGGCCTCTGGACATGTCTCACTGTTTGTATTTCTCTCTCCTGTCAAAGTGAATGATATATTCTTGAAAACCCCCAATTTCTTGAAATGGGTGTTCCACTCATTCATGGACAGGGGTCAGGGTTGACATTCGTATATGAAACAACTGGTGATATAGATAGGAAAGAATGTTTGCTGCAGGAGTGTATGAAGGGGGATTGTCATTTACAGAAAAAAAGTACCTCATGGATGGAAGGATTCATGAATAGATAATGGACATAGGAAAGGAGGTCAATGGAGGACACATAACAGACATGGTATCCACCATTTATTTGTGATTTTGTAAGAGGGTTGTTTTCTTTGTCTTGTTCAGATATTTTCATGTGTGTGTTTTAGTGAGAATCTGAGTTTTTAATCAGTGAAGGCTGATGTTTTGATATCTTGATGGTAGACTCAAGTTCATCTTGTCCAAATCTTCTAGCGTTTTCAAGGATGAAGTCTCTGTAGGATCTTTGGGCTTGGGGCTAAATTTCTCAGGCATAAATACCTAATGGCCTTGTCCAAGAGGGAATAGATCTGTTCTGAGTGTCCCCAAAAAAGTTGTCCTAGGACTAATGTGGAGAAGTTACAGGGAGACTGATTTCCATTCCTTATTGGGGAAAACAAAGCACTCAGAACATACAAGGATAAATGGGCTGCTACCAGAGGTGGGGAGTCTCTTGTCAAAGAAAATGGAGGTTTTCAAACACAAAGTAGATGGTGGTGTGAGACAATGTTTAATGTCCTTCTAACTCCGAGAGTCCTTGATTCTAGAGAGGCACAGGATGAGCATCTATTGCTACTGCTGAGTATACACGCTCTTGCCTCTGAGATGGTGTGACCCGCAGAAAAGAAAGCTTAAAGCTGTGGCTTCAGAATTCATGGAAACAGAACCACTGTCAAGAAGGAATCTGCTCAGAGCAGATTCTGAGCTTTCACACGCCACAAATCATCAGATTTAGTGGGAAGCTAGAAAAAGGAACTCTTAATTTCCATTGAGGAGAAACAAGAAGACATTACAAATCAGCTTCCCAAGCTGAGAAGGAATGGCCTTGACCCCTTGGGTCTGCCTCTGTTGCCCTCTCCAGTTTACCTTCTACAACAGTTTCTCAGGATCATGTGTATTTCCCCATTCAGCCTTCAGCATTGCTCCAGGCCACAGCATAAGCATAAATCCCAAGTCCACAGGATCCATTTTTCAGGTCATCTTCTGATCCTAGTAAATGTCCTTTCCCCGTAGTTGTCCTATGCCTTTGTGCTTTAGTCTATCCCAGGACTAACTTTGGAGAAATCATTGGTTTGAGAGTCAAGAGAACATTGATTTGGGAGCTTTAATCCTCTTTCTGCTTCACACTAAGTGTGTCATCTTGGCTAAATCACTTGGTCTTTCTGCATTTTGTTTTCTTATTTATAGGATGAGGAAATTAGATTAAATAGTTTTGAGGTTCCTTCTGGTTCTGATACATCCAGTACTAACTGGATAATTGGATCTATAACTGATGGATTTAGTAATCTGGTCATTTCTTGCTCTGAAAATTGTAACCAGCAAAAGAGATCATGGAAGAAATCACTGTAATGGTAGTAATAGTAACACATGCCATTCGTATTGTGCCTTAGGTTTACCAGGTGTTTCCAAATACATTAGCATATTTGATATGTGCAGGGCTAGATACCTTGGGAACTGCCACGCTTTCAAAATAAGTATTCTAAGCTTCATTAGAATTAAAGGGACTTGAACTCAGGACCTGCAGCCTATTCTTCTTTATCCACATGCCTCTGGTAGGGCTACATCCAGACCATGCCATGACTTCTTATGGAGCAAGAGAAAATAATATTATTTTATCTTCCTTTGCCTAAAATCTCTCCACTTATTCTTTTTTATGATTCTGCCCCAGTTCACTGAGTTATTCTATGTTTCCATATTTGTTTTTAAAAAATCATATTTAAAATGAACTTACAATGTCTGAATTTTCCCAGCCTTGAGTCATAGAAGTAATCTGTTTCAGATGGCTGCCCAATATGTATTATCATGTAATACATATCTGTATCCTTTTCTGGGATGAGGAAGGCTTCAACTTCTGGCACTGAGACCTTTGTATTATAGACACAGGTTTAGTTTCTAGCTTAGTCATGCCTTTAGAGTTTAGTAGCACAAATCCAAGCAACCCAACAGAATACATGGTGAGGGCCTAGTGTGTAGAGTTCATACTAAGTAGTTCATATTTGAACTACATAGTAAGTAGTTCAAATTTGAATTAGAGGAACAAAGCTAGGACTTATTTTGAAAAGGAGATTGAAAAAAATGATTGGAGACTGTGGGGCCTTATTACATTTGCAGTAAGTTATCTTCTTCATGATATATGTGAATTATTTTATGTGCAGATTGTGTTTTGGGATTGCCAGATCTAAATTTATATTCTTGCTGGCTAATGTGCTGATATTTAGGTCTATCTAAAACTTGATGTGCTTTCCAGACACATATGTGACCAGACAAGATCTAAAGTGCAAAGCGGTGCCTGAGGAGCAAAATGTGGTTTTAATGTTGTGGAAAGATCACTTGCAAGTATATTAAGACTGTATAAAGAAGATGATTGTATGCAAGTGGGGTGAAAAAAAAAGGATACGCGAATGTGCATATGACTGAATGGGGGGAAGGTCAGGGCTAGAAAGGAGGCTACAAAAAAGGGGCAACGGAGAGTGCACAGGAAAGACACAGGGGAAGATCAAGTTGAGCAAGTAGAAACAGGAGTAGCTGGAGCCATTGGGAATCCATTTTGAAACAAGAAGGAGTTTTGAAAGGGAATAGGAATGTAAGTGTCTTGAAGTAAAAGATAAATACGAATGGAGAAAGAAGAAATTCTGGATGATAGAGATGATAAAAATATTTATTAAGAAATGAAGTCAGGTTCAATGTATGAAATGGAAAGGAATTTTTCAGAATTTTAAGAAAGGGGAAGTTCCTCTTGGAAAAGATATAGCAATCATCAGGGAATGACCTTTTCATTTCAGAAGTGAGTGAGGAAGGTGGTTTGAGCATCTGGTGTATTCTGGACCATTTCAAGTGCTGATGAGAAGAAATCAACTATTTGCCTGAACTGGGCTTGGTTTTCCAAGTGCTGCTTTGGAAATGAAGACCCAGAGATGGGGAGCTTATGGTAGTTCATAAATCTTCATGTTCTATTATCTTTCCTCTGTCAAAAAAGTTCATTTTCAATAATGCCCACCATTGCTGTGCCCAGAATAACCACAGGCAAACATCAAAACGATATGCATAAGTTAGACAAGATTAAATCTTGTCTGATATCTGCACAAACAGATATGCACTATGTTGGAAACATGTGTTTTTCTAGTCCCATCCAGGCTTCCCACAACAAAGCCATGATGTGGGTCTAAACCATGTGTTTTGAGTAAAGGAGAATAGAAGAAGAGGAGTGTCTGCAAGATGGAAATAGATGAAGATATTCCAAGGAAGTATACTAAAACAGAACAGTGAATGTTTTGCCCAAAACTACAGAAAGAAAGAAAGAAAGAAAGAAAGAAAGAAAGAAAGAAAGAAAGAAAGAAAGAAAGAAAGAAAGAAAGAGAAAAAAGAAAGAAAGAAAGAAAAGAAAGAAAGAAAAGAAAATTGCAATATATAGCTACTAAGTCTTTGATTGTAAGTTGAATTTATAGACCTGGAATTTGCTATCCTAGTCTTTCCCTTTTAGTAGGACTTCTGTCCTCTGGCAGTGCATATGGTAGGTCCCTAATGTTTCTGCATCTCCAGGAAGATGCAGATCCTTATTTTTGCTGGGAAATTCTTCTTAATAGAAACGTTACATTTTAATAAAAACAGATGAATGTTTTTTTCACTTGGTAATAAGTTGTCAAGAACTGAACTTAGAGGGAAAGAGACTGGAGTGGTTAATGGTGATTTGATTTCTGGCATTTTGAGTTTTCTGCTACAATTAGCTGCATTACTTGGTGCCAAAGAGCGGTGAAGAATTGTTGAGTTGGTGTATCCTTTAAAAAAACTTGTTACTTTGAAAGAATTTAAGGCTCACAAGATGTTACACAAATAGTAGAGTGGCCTTACCCTAGATCCAGTTTTCCCCATTTATAACATTTCACTTAGTCCATTTTCAGAACCAGAAAATTAACATTGGCATAATGCTGTTAACTAAACGACAGACCTTTTTTCAATTTCACCAGTTTTTCCACACATATTCATTTAGTTGCTGGATACTTTTAATTCTTGCTGATTTGTAATCTGGCCTTGCTTGGATACAACAGGAAAGACACCATCTGGATAAAATTCTACAGTATTAGAGAGACTGTAACACATTAATGTGTTTCTTTATCATGAGCAATACCCTGCCTACATTGCTTCTAAATTTTCTGATTAGTTAGGCTGTTTGGCATCTGAAACAATCCAAGCCAAACTTAGAAATATTAGGCAACACAAAAGACAGTAAGAACTGCTCATAGCTTGTTGCCTAGAAAACCAGGTATAGCAGGATATTCTAGATGCTTCCTGAAGCTTCTACAGTGAGTAGGATTAGTACTGGGGACAAAATGAGGAGCTTAGAGTAAACCAGTATTTCAGTCAAGAGTTAGTTGGCACTTAGTTAATGGCACTGGGAATAGCTTGTGGAGAGAATAGAATGCAATGGTATAGACTCCTAATGTTTGATAAAATACTATTTTCAGAGTGATAGAGAGGTTTTATTTGCCTAAATAGCTGTTATTAAATGGAATAACAACCACATTAAACCAAATTAATTGCAAACACAGCAGCAACCTGGGGAGAAGTTGAAACTCCAGTTTTGTGGATTACAGTTTTGAGTTTTATGATTGACATTTTTAAGTCCCCTATTTAAGGGGTCACAAGATAATAACAATGTGTGTCTTATTAAGTTCCTAGGTCATTGTGAGCACTTGATAAATATTTGCTGAATGTTGTTTTTTTGAATGAATTTAAGATGGAAACAAAAACTTGTCATCCAGTTAACTAGAGTGAATGTAGGGAGAATTTTTTTGCTGTAACATGGAGAGTTTATTTTCAAATGAGGAAAGAGAAAAAAATGCTCAGACTTGTACCTGGTGAAGTGCATTCTCTGTTTGTATACTTTTTGATGCAGAAATTGATCTATACAGCTGCTTAATTTTTTGAGGCATTTAGACAGCAATGAAAGGTAGTTCTCCACAGGACACCAATTCAAAAGGAGAGATCAGACTCTGGCCTTATACTCAGCCTATTTGAAACAAGCTATCTAGTTTCTCCTGCAGACACCTTGTCAACAACATGCAACAATGTCAGGTGCCTTGCAGGAAAATAATCTGAGTCCCAAGCTAGCCTGTGCTCATCGACAATTACAATGAACATATCAAGGAAGAATTTGCAGAGACTCAAAGGAAGCACAATGGGGTAAGGTAATCATTTTCAGTGAAAAACTGTTTTCTTGAAAAGAGGCTTCCTGCAAACACACCAAGAGTCTGTAATCTAGCCTATCCATTATATATCCTTTATTATTCATGATATCCTATTCTTCTACCCTGTTGCCTGGTAACTTTTTCTGAGGACTGAGTTTCTGCAGCAATGTGGTGCACTCTTCCTGTGATGAGGAAACATCTGGGCCCCCTTCTGCAGGCTTTGGAAGGTGATGTGTCTTGTCAAGGGGTAAAGATAAAATGGATTTAATTTCTGCTTAAAACTATCATAGACGTTCCAAATAGAATACGTAAAATTTCTCTGTATTAGAAAAAGAAACGTGATACCAATTGTATATTTTCTTTTCTTTATTTATTCTCTGTAAGTCTGTCAGATGATAAATTGTAAATAACAATGATTAAAGAGTCATGCTACTGATGGATCTCCCTTTCTGTATAAACAGTGCCAGTTCTGGGCTTTGTAACCTTTGCTCTTTACAGTCTTACATCATTCCTGGGGAAGTGATGGGGCATGGGTCAGAGCTGGGGTGTATGTGGTGTGGACACCTGTTTGTGGGGCTGTCCAACAAAGGATTATTTAAATAGGCCTCTAACATATGAGTTGACTGTTTATTGGGAGGAAAGCACCTTGGTCTCTGACATATCTAAACATATGAAACACTGGGATTTTATGTCCTCACATTAATTAGTCCAGTTCTGGGGAATCCAGTCCAGAATTAACTGGCGATCCCTTATTGTTATGGTTACAGAGTTGTCTTGTTTGACACACAGAAATCCTTTTTAAATCCCAATATAGTCTGTTTCAGACTGTCCGCACATGCACAAACCCCCCGCCCCCGGAAAAAAAAAACAAAACTATGAAAACCAGAATTTAGACTCAATCATTATATTAGAGAGTAGAATGAAACGACCCCAAACAACCAATTTCTTACCTGGTCTCTGAGAATAAGTTTATACTTTTAGTTTTCTGAGAATATTTCTCAGAATATTTGAGTTTTCTGAGCACGTTTCTCAGCACTGGGCATGGTAGATAAATCACAGGGCCAAGGTTTGGCAGGGATGGATGGCGTCATTGTGTACCATATTGTTCTTCTGATTTCCAGGAGAACAGAATGAGCCCATGCAAAACATAAACTTATGATGATAAAAATAAATACCTATCCATTCACTCATCAATAAAAACATATTATGATGGTTATCAAGCTGTGTCCTATGAGTGATAAAATATTTGTAAAATATAAAATTAAATGGCATCTATTGTGAATAGAACTCTATTCTAGTTTCTCTGAGCACCTCCAGCAGTTCAGCCTATCTTTCAAAAGTCATAACACCTTGAAAACAGCAACTTTAATGGAAAAAAGGGAAGAAGAGAGCAGTTTCATCACTTGGCTTGAACGAAATCTTGAGGAAAGGAAAAACAGATGGTCTTGCTCTGAAGTTGTCTGGACTTCACTTAATTCAATCTATCTTAGGCTGGCAGGCATCCCGAGACTGCGGTAATGCTGAACCTCCACAGCCCAGGCCCTCCCCCTTCTTTGTAGAAATGAGTTTTGTATGAGACAGCCACACAACCTGGTCTCCTTCTTCTTATTCCTCATCACCTCTGAGCTCTCAGACATTTTAAAATGAGCCTTTGGGTCTAGACTCTCACAATTAGGCTTAATTTTACTCCATGACTTTCAGAAAATATTGTTAAATTGTGGTCTCTTTAGAACAGTTGAAAGTGGGATAAACATAGGAGCTGAGTTCCACCCCCATGATAAAGAAGTTTCATTGGCTGGGCACAGTGGCTCACGCCTGTAATCCCAATACTTTGGGAGGCTGAGGCAGGCAGATCACTTGAGGTCAGGAGTTCAAGACCAGCCTGGCCAACATGGTGAAACTTTGTCCCTACTGAAAAAAAAAAATACAAAAATTAGCTGACTGTGGTGGTGTTTGCCTGTAGTCCCAGTTACTTGGGAGGCTGAGGCGGGAGAATCACTTGAACCTGGGAGGCAGAGGCTACACTGAGCCGAGATCGCACCACTACACTCCAGCCTGCTGACGGAGCGAGACTGTCTAAAAAGGAAAAAAAGTTTTATTTAGGAATCTAATGTTCTCATAACTAGATTTGTTCTTTCAATCTAATTTTCTTGATATAGGATAAATGATTACTAAGTAAGTTGGTATCATTAATCAAAACCTCTAGGATCAAAAGCCAAGATAAATTATCACAGTGTTTTAGGGATCATTGCTGTTCATAAATAATTAAAACACTGAAAGAGGCCATTAAATAGATTAAAGTATGCTCAGTAGAGTTTGATGTATGATACATAGTTTTATTCTGTGTGAGCTGGGGCTAGTGATGGTCCCATTACCAGTCTACTACAAATACGGAAACCTAGAGTAAGCATTAGAAACCTTGATAGCAGTTTTGTCACTGGAAGGAGGGTCTTGAGTGTGAGTCATTCAGGTTTTTGGCATTTGGAACGAAAAGTTGGACAAAATGCACAAAGTAACAAAGGAACAAGGCGCGAAAGCAAAAGCAGCGATTTATTAAACTGAGACAGCACTCCCCAGGATGGGAGTGGGCCTGAGCAAGTGGCTCAAGGGCCAAGTTACAAAGTTTTCTGGGTTTTAAGTAGTTCTTTTGAGGTCCCCATGGGCTACCCCTTACCTGGATGAAGGATTTGGTTTATGGCTAAGTAAAGATTGAGGTGAATGTGTGCCCTATGCAGATGATGGCATGGCCCATGCTTAGTGCTTGGCCCACAGCCAATCCAAGGCACTTTCCCTTTCCATCTGAGACATGGTGGAAGTGTGGCAGGCCAGGTCTCACTAACAACTGTTTCAGTACTGACTAAGTGGTTAAATATTAAAAGCCAGTGCCCTTATACAAAGGCTGGGATGTAACAAAAGCCCATCAAGAATTTTGCCTAGGCCTTTCCTAGGCCTCTTAAAGCATGACAAAATATCGAAGGAATTCTTAACAGGACCCCATTTAGGATTAAACAAGTTTTACTGTGGGTCTGAAGAAACTCCCCAGGCCTCCACAAACAAGTTCATTGGGGGGTCTAAGGGAACTCCTCAAACCTCCATGACTTAGCAGGAGAAAATACCAGGGTAATCACCCCAGCACCTGGACCCACTTAGGTTAAGTAAATTTACTGAGGCTCCAGAGGAAGGTTTTCAGGACTCAGACCTTAGTTACAGATTAAAAGTAGTTAATCACTTATGTCTTTAGATAAATGCACACTTACATGTAGACAG
Organism: Rhinopithecus roxellana; assembly: GCF_007565055.1. NCBI lineage: Eukaryota > Metazoa > Chordata > Mammalia > Primates > Cercopithecidae > Rhinopithecus > Rhinopithecus roxellana. The sequence continues at coordinate 53,719,494 of NC_044556.1, read as the reverse complement.
ATCGTTTAGAAAGTATATAAGCTCTGAAAAACTGTAATTTTGAGTTGGTCTGGCGATAATTTCCAGGCCTTCTCCCTGTAACCGGTTTCAGAAATAAAAACTCTCCTCCTCCCCAGTTCATCTGCATCTTGTTATTGGACCTTGAAAAACAGCAGCCCAACCCTCAGTTTGGTCTGGGACCAGAAGGTTGTAGGGAGAGTAGCCTTTGATCCTTTGCTACTGCGAGGTGGGGAGATGGGGTTTTTCCTTCTGGTTTAGCTTTAGGAAGTTGGTGTTAATTGGCCCTAGCTTCCCGGCCCCCAGACCCAGGTGTTTTCCTTTTGATCCAGCTTTGGGAAGTCAGCACGAATTGGTCTCAGATTCCCTACTCCCAGCCCTTGATGTTTTTCCTTGATTGAGCTCTAGAAGTCAACACGATTTGGCCTTAAGTACCCTGCCTCCAAACCCTATTCTGCCTCATTTTGGCAGAGTATTTTTATATGTCTTGAATCTAATAATAAAAAATCGGGGCTTGTGTTTTGTATGCCTTTTGCTTTTCTTTTTCTAGCACTTCTTTTTTTTTTTTTTTTTTTTGCATTTTCTAAAAGCACCCATCTGGGGTGGCTTGGAAACACAAACAGGTCCTTCACCACATTTGAGATGCACTGATATAGGAGGTTACAACACATTCTCAGTACTTCAGCTAATGAAGTTCTGAGATTCTGATTCCATGCCACATTTCAACTTTTCAATACTGGTAATTTACGCATGATTCTACATAAAGTTCTTAATAAAATCAGCGCTCATTTTCTCAAATAAGTTTCTTTAGAGGAGGAGGTCTGGGATCAGAAGTTGGGCTGTGAAGTGGCACAATGCCTGGATCTATACATCCAAAAATGAGTGGAAAATTAAATAATAGTCGCCCAGCTCTGGCTCCTAGACCCAAACCTTTTCTCTAAAATGGGCACTGGTGCAAATACCGTGAGACCTTCCTGCAATGAAGTGCCAATCTCAGACACCAGGGCACAGACCCAGTGCGTGTTACTCCTCTCCTGAGTGCTAGGCCGGGTGACACCCCCACCAGGATTAAAGATCCGGCTTCCAATGAGCCCTAGGCGGCAGTGACGGACACCTGCGCCGAGGCGCAGCGAGAAGAGCCTGGAATAGCTCCGGAATTTGCGTCACGCAGCTCCGCCCCTCGGCCTATCTCACCCGACGTCGACTCCGAGGGCAGGGAGCGGTTGGCGGACTGAGATTGGAGGGATCGGCGCAGACTCGATGACGCAACGGGAGGCGGGGCGTGGCCGTACTCTGATTGGTGACGGGTGAGGTGGGTCCGGCTGCGGCCCGAAATCTTAGGACTTCCGAAAGCAGCGGCGGCGTTTGCTTCACTACTTGGAAGTGTGAATGCGCGAAGATGCGAAAGGTGGTTTTGATCACCGGCGCGAGCAGGTGAGGCCTCCTTTGGGTTGGCAGAGGTGGCAACGGATCAGGGGTCCGAGAGAGCAGGGGTCTGCGACCTTCCACGAACGGACCCCGGAAGCGCCCGCCCCTGGCTTTGCCTAGGTTCCGCAGGGTCTCTGCAGCAGGTGTGGGGCGTGCCGGCCTCTTGAGGTGCTCAGTAACTGGTGCTTTGTATTAAACATGACAGTGAAAAGGAAAACTAGAGCATCAGTAAGTGATGATGTGGCAGTGATGATCCTGAGGTTATCAAGGGAATAGGGTACTCACGCGGGCTCCGCCCCTTTTCCATCTTTGCCTACTATTCGTATTGATCGGCAGTGCCCAGCAGTTTGCTCCTGACCATGTGATCATGTCTTATACTACAGGTGTTTTGTCTGTACAAGCCTTTTGCCTACAAATTTGAACACCCATGAGCATTAGGACGGTGGAGAAAAAACAATCCCCTTCCATTTAGCTCAGTGCTAGGGAGCTAACACACTCTTCAGAAACCCAGAGAAAGTTAACCTTTTCCTATGAAGGCATGGTTGGGGTGCAGAATAACCAGCTCATAATAATTCCAGGGTTGCTCACTTAGTCTCTCAGCCTCTTCTGTTGCTTGTTTTACCTGTCATTTGCACTTCCATGAAAAATGTGTAGAGGATGAAGCCAATCAAACCATTTTTTCTACTAGTTGCATTTGGCATTTTTAAATGATTAAGATAGAGGACATGTTAAACATTTAAGATTGATCCACTTTCAATTATTCAACCACATGCATATTAACTAAGCCAGCTTGGTAGGTGTCTGCAGTTGGCAACTTTTTAGCATACCCTCTCAAGTGACTTCAACAGTTGATTGGTGCTTCTTATGTGGAAGGTACTGAAATAAGTCAGAATTGATTTTGTCTGTTTCTTTTACATATATTGTGATATGTGCAATTGTATATTAAATACCTACTATTCTCATGTGAGGACAAATAAATGTTTTTGATGCTTTGTTGTTGGTGCTAACAGATTACTGATGGTTCCAGGCTCTTTTTGGGTTTTAACTATTAATATATTTTCCTGGAATCAGCTTAAGTCATGAAAGAGAAATTATTACCCAACTTTTCATTGCTATCAGCCAGGCTGGTCTGACTGATGTCACCACTCCTATGCGGTTTTACAGTGCTGGTTTTGAAGTTCTTTGTCTCCAAGTGCTGTACTCATCCCTGCTTCCCTTTCTTGGTCCTCATCTAATATTTAGTGTATTCCTACCTTCTATGTAATCACGTTGAGTTCTTTCTTTTTCTATTATTTAATCATAGTTGTTGAGAGGGATTTGTACATCCTGCCATGTTACTGATGCCTCATCTGAAAGATTCATCTGTTCCTTTATCGGAGATTTCTGGTGCTCCATATGGGGTTTATGATACCAATATGTGGTAAAGCCCTTGCCCCTGAGGAGCCTAGACAGCAAAGTAAAAATGCACATAGGAAACAGCTAATAAAATGCTCTTTTCAGCTCTTACTGGTGATATATTAAATCATTTTCATGAGTGGCATAATAAGTACAAAATGAAAACCACTGGCAGGATAAAGCCCAGTAATAGAAAAACTAAAGAACAACTCTTGTTTTCAGTCCAGTTATTGTGTCATTGAAGTTTTTCAAAATGAGAAAAACACAAACTAGACTGTGTCTCAAGCAAGTGACTATTGGAGTGGAGAATTCCTCCATTCTTAAATCATTGTTGAGTCTTTTCTGTCTCTCTGGGCTTCTTATTGGAGGTCAAGTTGACACAGTTTTCCGAACCAGAGAGAAATGCCTCTATCTGACGCCATCCCAGATAACCCACATCTTGTGTCTGAATTGTCCTCCTAGTGGCATTGGCCTGGCCCTCTGCAAGCGGCTGCTGGCGGAAGATGATGAGCTTCATCTGTGTTTGGCGTGCAGGAACAGGAACAAGGCAGAAGCTGTCCATGCTACTCTGCTGGCCTCTCACCCCACTGCTGAGGTCACCATTGTCCAAGTGGATGTCAGCAACCTGCAGTCGGTGTTCCGGGCCTCCAAGGAACTTAAGCAAAGGTATATCTCTTGCTGATGGATTTTTTTTTTCTTATGTGATTGTGCAGCATAACACTTAATAAAATAAGAGAGGAAAGAAAAACCTAAAAAGAAACAGGTGCAGTGTAAGCAGTTATGTTGAGGAAATCTGTATAGGGCGACCCATTGTGTCTCAGTACCACATTTTCTTTCTTTTGTTTGTTTTTTTAAGAGATGGAATCTTGCTCTGTCACCCAGGCTGGAGTGCAATGGCATGATCTTTAAAGTTAGCAATGGCTAACTTTAACCTCTGCCTCCTGGGTTCAAGTGATTCTCCTGCCTGCACCTCCTGAGTAGCTGGGATTACAGGCTACACCATGGTGGCCTGGTTAATTTTTGTATTTTTAGTAGAGACGGGGTTTCACCATGTTGGTCAGGCTGGTCTTGAACTCCTGACCTTGTGATCCATCTGCCTTGGCCTCCCAAAGTGCTGGGATTACAGGAGTGAGCCATTGTACCTGGCCAGTACCACATTTTTAATCTCAATCATGATCATAATTATTTCATGGAGACTAATTTATGAGTATATCCTGGTGTGTGATCAGTTGGTGTTGGGATTACAGGCATGAGCCATTGTGTCTGGCCAGTACCACATTTTCAGTCTCAATCATGATCATAATTATTTCATGGAGACTAATTTATAAGTACATCCTGATGTGTGCCTTACGTTAACTCTTTTGATATTTGAATTCATTTTTTACATCTTTCCTGCACATAATGAATTCATTAAGTAGATAAGGCAAGTAGTGACATTTAACAAGCGAAGAAACTGAGACACAGAAATAAGGGTAATGTCCCTAGGAAGGTCATCCAATCTTATATTAGTTGGGTGAGTCCAAGACCCCAGGGCTTCCCCCTGCTTCCTAAGGGGTATTTTTTTCTCTAGGCCAGTAAAGATTTGTTCACACCTTCACAGTAATTGGCATGTAATAGACATTGGATCAACAGTTGGTATGTGAAGGAATAGAGTCCTCAGATGTATAACTCCCCTGAAAGTGAACAGAAAATTGCATGTAGGTGCACCATGCATTTTTCTGGGCAGAGAAGGCTTTTTATTTGTTTTTAAATTTTAGGAGGAATGTATGATGAAAAGAGGCCAAGAACCTACACTAGTCTATGCTGCCCTAGGACTATCTGGAATAATTAATTTTCGAATATTTTAGTATTGAGGCACTTAAGAGACAAATAACTACCTTGTTTCCTTGGACAGTAAAATGAAACAGGTAGAAACAAGGAAGCCCTTCTTAATGAAGACAGTTGCTGAAGAAAAATACTTTGTATTTTATGTGAATTGATAATAATTTGCATTTCCTTCTTCCAAATGCACAAGTTACAAATGAAAGCTAGTTTTCTTCGCTCTGGCTCTTCTCAGTGTGGCCTTAGTCCTTTGTAAATGTGGTTTCTCTCTCCAGTACTGCTGAGCTCTTAGAGTTTTATGCCACATCTTAAAAAAGGAAAAAACAAAAAAACAAAAAAACCTGAGATTTTCTAGGTCCTGTTTTCACATAAATTGTGATATATTCCATATCCCCTACTCCTCCATAACTTAAGAGTCTCCAGGGCTGTGAAACTGTATACTGAATGTCCTTATGGAGATAAAAACCATGAAGTTGAGAGAAGTTACGACTTTTAAATCATGTTTACAGGCATTCTTTTCCCAAACTTTCTTAGCCAGCTGGCTTCTTACCTGATTTGTTTAGATTTTGTTATATTCTCTTATTTGGAAGAAAAGAACCTTCATTTCCCAGTTAATAGTAGCCCATTCCGATGCAGTTTACTTTTGAGACCTAAAGTTTTAACGTTTATAGTACTGACTATTCCCGAATGCCTTCAAAGGTTCAAGATATTCGGTACTTTATCACAAGTTTAGTAATTTAGTATTTTGTAAGATATTTAACAACTTAGCACAGATTCAAGGCAGTGAGGCTGTGGGGCAGAAGGGAGCACTTCAGGGGATAATTGAGTTGTCCCAGGTACCTGTCATCAGCATTGTAGTGAAGTTTTGAGGTATTTTTTTAGTCCGCAAAACAGCCTTTTTTTTTTTTTTTTTTTTGAGATGGTTGGTGTTATTCAAGTTTAGGAAATGATGGTTGTAATGATATTCACAAACATGGAATATATGAAAGTGTCCAGATAGATTCTTGCTTATGTCAAGAAACTGCACTCAGTGGCTCAAATGGATCTCTTCAGTTCTAAGCTTGAAGTCAACTAGAGCTAAAGAGGGCTTGAGAATCCCTTCTAAAGGCTCCAGTAGCACCATCCCTGACACCTGGTCTTTCCATCTGTAGCATTGTCTTCTATTAGATATGTGCAGATGAAAACTAGTAAGAAACAGTGATTCTGCTTTATCTATATTAGAGCAATGTGTCATTTGTCTTATTGATGAGTGGTATGCCATTTTATTGAAGCCAGAGCTTAATTTGGTGTCTTTACTAAACATTTCCTCTCTGTTCCTAGCCAAGTATGTTAATATTCTTAGATAAAAGTTGGCAAATAAGGTAATAGAACAAACAACAATGGATGAACTCACACTATCTTTGTGGCACTTAAGTGATGAACTGATGGTAACAATATCAGCATTTTAAATGGTCAATTTAATAATTTGAGTCTTTTGTCAATTATTTATAGGATGATGAAGAAATGTTTGTATGTGATCTGTATTGAAGACCATGTATGTAGTTCAGGGTCCTAACTTTAGAAGCTGTGGCTCTTAATGTCTTGGGTTAGTCAGAGACAGTTTAGTACATAGAACTCTAGGAGATATTCTGAATATTTATGGTGTCTGTGAGTATCATGAGAGCAGGCTTTACCTGCCTTGAACCTAGTTCAAAACCAGTATATCTAGATGAAGGCTTACATACGTTTAAAACGCTTTTTCAACTCATCATTTCATATCCCTTCCATGACAAGTATTCAGGAGGGAGCCCAGCAAGAATATCTTACCCCGATTCATCTTTTACAATCTCATTGTATTCTTATGAACTTTCATCATTTTATGATACATAGGACTTGTCCATGAACACTGAAAGGTTTCCACATGGATCTTCTGTTTTATTATATATTTTGGCATTCAGATTTCAACATTAATAGATCAAGTCAGGTGAATATCAATATTATATAAATTTTACTTGTCAACCAGAGGAGATGTGGATTTTTTTTTTTTTTTAAAAGCAAGAGACTTTGTAAGATGAGGAGAGTGGAGTGGGTTTAACAGACAGAGGGTTGCTGCAGTTCCTTATTGAGAGAACGGAGCTGGAAGGAATTATTGATCAGAGGTTTTACTTAAAGTCCACAGATTCTATTTGAAGCCACCACCAAAGAAAGAATTCTCAAATGTTTACTGTGGCTAAAGAAAAACTGTTGAGAAAGAAATGCTGTAACTTTAATGTACTATAAATTCTTCTCAGCTTGCTGTGGCTAATTTATTAATTTAAAAAGTATTTTTTGTCTTTCTTAGGCCTCCTTGATTCTAGTCACTCTAGAGATAGAATACACAATCTTGACCTGATGTTTTTACTTGCAACTCACAATCTCATTTGGTTGTCTACTTGCAGGTTTCAGAGATTAGACTGTATATATCTAAATGCTGGGATCATGCCTAATCCACAGCTAAATATCAAAGCACTTTTCTTTGGCCTCTTTTCAAGGTAATTTCCATTTTCTGGATGAACTGATTGGAAGGAATGTGTTCATTTTTCTGCCTAGTTTTGCTAGTGTGTTAAGTTGAGGGGATGAAAGGTAAGGGGTCGTTGAAAAGGTTGAAGATAGAAAAAGGAGATGACGCAACTATATCATGAAAGAAAAGCAATCCTCTTTTGTGAGGAGTGCTGAAAGTTCTGTTTTGTATGGTATTCTAAGTCTCCAGTACATTCTAAATGGTTGAATGGTTTAGAAGGTCATTTTTTGGTCTGCCTGGATATGCCTATTAGCAAGAACATTTTGAAATTAGAGTTCTCAGAGAGACTCCAACTTCCAGGAAAGCTACTTCAAACTATTTCCCAATTGTATGTCAGGTGCTGTGACCAGTAGGTTGGGGAAATGCAGAGAACTAATGTCTTCCTGGGAGATTCTCATTACACATTAGTGTAGTGGCTTTCAAAAATTTCAAAAATGTTGAAACACAACCAGGAGAATTCTTATTTATAGAAATAAATCTTACTTTGTGACCCAGTACACTTACTCATAAATAGGCATTCTTACTATGTGCTACTTACTATACCAGTACTTTTGCTTTACTTCTTTTTCATTAAAAGACAGACAGACAGACACACACACACACACACTCTCTCTCTCTCTCTCTCTCTCTCTCTCTCTCTCTCTCTCTCTCTCTCTCCCCCTCTCCCTCCCTCCCTTCTCTCTCTCTCGCTTTCTCTCTCTCTCTCTCTCTCTGTCTCCATGTTGGCCTTGACCTACTAAATTGACCTCACGGCAGAACACTATATTAATATGTTTGAAGAATTCCCAGTTAAAAAAACAACCTGTTTAACTTTGTTTTTGGCAATTAAACATACTTTATACACAGGAAGACTTTTTTCCCTTTGGCATAGCTTATTATTCCTTTAGAACAGTTTACCTGTAACTTGATTGGGAAAGAGGTAAAGTGAGTTTTAGCAGCAGATTTTTGAGAGACTTAAGTTCCTATTGGTAGTGTGAGCTATACGTGTGTAAGTACTTCTGTGAATTAGTCGGGGGAAGGAGGGACTTTGGCATTTCATTGCATACAATAATCCAGTCTGAGAAATAGGTATTTTTATTCCTGTCATTACAGAATCAAGGGAGGTATAGTTTATGGCTTGGGGGTTTGGGGGATGGGTTGGGAAGTGTTTTCAGTATTTCCAGTTTAAAGAAGCTTTAAAAAATCATACAATTATCTTCTGCTATTTCAGAAAAGTGATTCATATGTTCTCCACAGCTGAAGGCCTGCTGACCCAGGGTGATAAGATCACTGCTGATGGACTTCAGGAGGTGTTTGAGACCAATGTCTTTGGCCATTTTATCCTGGTAAAGAAGCTGTGGGCTTAACAAGCTAATATTTAATGTGATAGTTTCTGTAAAGCTCTGGGCACAGGGCATTGCTGTAGTTGAACAACCAGTTAACTGACTTAATCTCATGTTTGAGTTTTCTTGATTGCATTTGGCTTGTTTATTGTAAGCATGGAACACTTCTAGAAGCTTTCCTAGTAGATTTTTCTTTAATAAATGTACTAATAGTTTTTGATTTACAGAATTACTGCAAAGATAGTATAGAGAGTTTCTGTATACCTTACACCCAGATTCCCCTATTAACGTTTTGCATTGGTATGATGCATTTGTCAAAATAGATGAATCAATTTTACTACATTATTATTAACTAAAGTACACACTTATGCCGGTTCTGTTTTTGCCTAATGTCTTTTTTCAGTTCTAGGATCCCATTACATTTAGCAGTCATGTCTCCTTAGGCTCTTCTTGGTTGTGACAGCTTCTCAGACTTTCCTTGTTTTTGATGACATTGACTGTTTTGAGGAGTACTGCTTAGTGTTTTATAGACTCTCTCAATTGGGATTTGTCTGATGTTTTTCTCATGGTGAGACTGAAGAATGTGGTTTTTGGGAGGAATGCCACAGAGGTAAAGTGACATTCTCATGGCATCATATCAAGGGTGTATTCTATCAGTATGACTTCTCAGTGTTGATATTAATCTTGATCTCCTGGCTTGAAGTGATGTTTGTCAGGTTTCTCCATTGTTAAGTTACTTTTTCTTTCTCCTTTTTCATACTCTACTTTTTGAAAGAAAGTTGGGCCGGCACGGTTGCTCATGCCTGTAATCCTAGCACTTTGGGAGGCCAAGGTGGGCGAATTACCTGAGGCCGAGAGTTTGAGATCAGCCTGACCAACATGGAGAAACCCCACTTCTATCAAAAAACAAAATTAGTTGGGCATGGTGGCACATGCATGTAATCCCAGCTGCTCGGGAGGCTGAGGCAGAAGAATTGCTTGAACCCAGGAGGCGAAGGTTGCGGTGAGCCGAGATGATGCCACTGCACTCCAGCCTGGGCAACAAGAGTGAAACTCTGTCTCAAAAAAGAGAAAAAGGAAGAAAGTTACTATGTGCAGCCAATGCATACTGGCTAATGCTTTACCTCCTTAAGAGAGTGGGTTATCTACAGAAATTGTTTGGATTTTTTCTGCAAGGGAGATTTGTCTGTTCTCTTTCATTTATGTCTTTATTCAGTCATTTATTTTTTCCACATGGACTCATGAATATGTATTTCCTGCTTTGAAATTACAAATACTATTTTATTTTCTTGCTCAAATGTTTTCAGTTTTGGCCACTGGGAGCTCTTTCAGTTGGCTCCTGTATCTCTTTGGCACACCCCCATCATTGTGGTTGTCTGTTTTTGTTTTAGCTTCCATTTTGAGCAGTTTCTTACCATCTGGCTCCACAAGATGCTTCAGAATCATCTTGTGTGTTTCCTTGTTCAGTCCTAGAATCAGCTACTTTTCTAAAGACATATGTTTTCTTTTATCGGAAAATGGTTATTAGAAACCAAGATCTGGGTGCTTATTGCTACTGAGAGATCAGCGTCTTCTAAACCCTCTCTGGTAATAGACTACAGAGATATGTGTGTGCATACTAGCATACTTACTCATGTATGTATACGTATCTATACATATTTTTCTATGTAACTAACTCATGTCTCTTTTAGATAACTAGTTAATACTGATGTCTCTGACCCTAATCTCTTACCATATAGATCATTCTAGCTTCCTCCCCATGCTTATTTGTGATGTCTCACTTCAACAATGACAAACCTGACTCCCACCATCCTCCCTCCATTTACTTAATTGTTCAATTTCAGTATAGATGTACAGTGGTTTCAAAATTGTTATCTGTATTCTGCCAGTATATTTTAATACTTTCTTGTTCTTTTTTTTTTTTCTTTCACCCAGATTCGGGAACTGGAGCCTCTCCTTTGTCACAGTGACAGTCCATCTCAGCTCATCTGGACATCGTCTCGCAATGCAAGGAAATCTAATTTCAGCCTCGAGGACTTCCAGCACAGCAAAGGCAAGGAGCCCTACAGTTCTTCCAAATATGCCACTGACCTTCTGAGTGTGGCTTTGAACAGGAACTTCAACCAGCAGGTAAGGCCCATCTCAGTGATATGGAAATGGCAGGGCAGGTTCTCTTAATTACCTGCTATTGATTTCCTGGTAAGGTAGCTGGCTTTCCACTAACTCTTGTAGTTTAGATTAATAGTTGGTATATACGAAAATGTTAGGGCAGAGATAATTAGCTCCTGACATTTTAGTTACAGGTAGTTCATTCATCATTCTGTGGTTCTTCAGGAATTCTAACTTATGTTAACAGAGTGACACTACTAAAAGTGATAATAACTACTGTTTTGGTACTTGCTATGTTTCAGGTTCTGTATTCATCTGTGTATGTCATTAAATACCTGCCTCATTATGTGGAGGTGGGTTTAAGTATAACCATTTTCAGATGAGGACTCTAAATCTCGGAGAACTTAAGTCATTTACCCGATGGTCACACAACTTGTAAATGGTAGAGCTCAAAATTGAGCCTGAGGCTGGCTGACTTTATGGCTTGGACTTTTCCCCCTGTACTATGCTGCCTCCTAGTGTTTGTCATAGCAGATGTTTATAGGACAGTGAAGTAGTTATAAAACCTTCTGGATAGTGGTGGTTTTAGGTAAGACTCCAGAGCTCTGTCTCTATGAGGATCTCAGTTTATAGGATGTTTTACAGGGGATGGTGACCCTTGTTGGTCATACTGAATCCTTGTGGCCACTATGGTCCACAGTTTACTGCTTCTTTTATCTCTCTGTTGCCCAGGTCTAAATTCTTACCTGAAAATCTCCAATCTTCCCCTTGGACATTTTCTTTTGTTTGCTTTGATTAACAGTGTTGTATGAGTATGGGGCTATGGAGAAGTTTAATTTCACTAACATTTACAAACGACCTATCATGTTTAGGGCACTGGGCCAGGTTTAGGGTTGAGGAGGAAAGTGAAATAAAAAGATGATCAAGAATTATGTCTTCCCTCAAGGGAGCTTCTTGGATCATGAGTTAGACATAGAAATATAAGCCTTATGTGATAGTCTAGACCTGGCTTATTCTGGAATGGCTACCTTTATCAGGTGGTATTTTGTGATCTGGCTTTTAGAATCATGCCCCTCCTTTTTTTTTGAGACAGAGTCTCGTTCTGTTACCTAGACTGGAGTGCAGTGGCACAATCTCAGCTCACTGCAACCTCCATCTTCTGAGTTCAAGTGATTCTCATGCCTCAGCTTCCCAAGTAGCTAGGATTACAGGCATGTGCCACCACACCCACGTTTTGTATTTTTAGTAGAAACAGGGTTTTACTATGTTGGCCAGGCTGGTCTCGAACTCCTGACCTCAGGTATCTGCCTGCCTCAGTCTCTCAAAGTGCTGGGATTACAGCGCCTGCACCCAGCCTGAATCATGCCTCTTATAAAGTTGAAGCTAAGAGCATACTTTCTAGGACTGAATTTAAATCCTGACTCTTTGTAACCCTAGGCATATTATTTAATCTCCCTATGCCTCAGTTTCCTCATCTGAAAAATAGGGATAGTAATAGTGCCTGCCTCACAGATTTATTGGGAAGATGGACTGAGGGGATCTGGATGAAGCACTCACAGCAGTGCTTTGTATTCAGAATGTGAGTTTATGTGTGCATGTGTCTGTACAAATACGTACATGTGGATATGCATGAGCGTGGATATGTATTTGTGTGCCTACCCATGTGTAGGGGGTTCATATGTACATGTACGGGTTTTGTGGGTATGTGCACATGTGTTTGTGCATGTATTTTTTGGGTGTGTGCACGTGTGTAGGTGTTGGTGCATGTGGTCTGCAGATGCGTGTACATGTTCTTGTATAGGCTGTTAATATTGCAGGTTGGACTCAGCATGTTGGCCCCATTGTACACCTCCTTCCGAAGTTTCTTGAGATGTTTAAAAACTTGTCACAACTGCTTCCTGGTACTCTGAGAACTTCCTTTTAGAGGGATTAACTTTTCCTTTCGTAGAAAGGTCTGGGATTCTATTTAAGTCTCAGTTATCAAGTAAGGTTTGGGATTCTATCTTTTATGAAAGAGGGAGATTTAGCTATTGCTTGTAAAATCTGTTGAGATTGGTTCTCAGCCAATGACTTTTTCTCCCTGGTCTTTATGAGGAAAGAAGCAGCTGAGAAAGAATGACATTACAGTATTCCTTTTGAAGCCCTGTGTTACTGGAAATGTTGTCAGGTTGTATGTAGACTGCCTGATAGACTTGAATCATCCATGCATCCTCCCCGACTCAAGCCATATAGAAATACTCAGGATCATCACAATTTAATCCCTATAATTAAACAAATGGAAGGATACAGTCTTGGTTAAGATTGTCTTCTTTCTTTCTTTTTTTATCTCTCAACATCAGAAAATTATGTATGTTGGAAATCCTGGATTTTAGTTTGAAGATTTCTTCGTTTAGGACAAAATAGTCCACAAATGTTCCTAGGTAGTTTCTAGAATAAGAACTTTTCCTTAGCTGTTTTGGGGGCAGAGTACATTATTTTCTTAGGAAAAACTTTTGGACTATCATGAGGATAAGTCTTAGCTCTTGACTTTTTTCTAGAGGATTGTTGGTAAATCAAGGGGATTCTCAGGTTCTGTCTGTAACAGACAGTTCAATAAACCTAAGCAACAGAACCTGGAAGCTTTTCCTCCTTCATTTGGTGCTGCAGAGTCTTGGCATTGCCTGACATGGATCAACCATCCCTGAGAGTCCCCTTGATTTCCCAGCAATCCTCTAGAAAAAAGTCACGAGCTAAGACTTATCCTCATGATAGTCCCAGGGCTCCAGGGCTTAACTATAGATCACTTAGGACCCTTTAGATTAAATAAGCTCTGTGTTAATTGGGGCTCTCTTTATAGGGTGGAACTTTCTAAAATGAGTTCTAGGCTAAGGACCTGATTTAGAGATCTTCAGTTAGAGAAAGTTTTGTGACAGCACATACAGCCTGATGCCGGGAGCACCCACCTCAAGCTAGACGTATGGGTCTTATGTACCTGCAGGGAAACAGACACATACTTTAGGTTTAGCTGTCTATTTATTAGGCCAGAAACTTCTTGAAGGCAAGGACTGTACTCCGTACATCTTTTAATCGTAAATGCTCATGATTATTGAAAAGTTGATCTTCAGTTAAGCCAATAATAGGGAAAAGTCAGATAACCAGGCCCTGCTTTTCTCCCCAGCTTTAAGATTGGTTATTTTTTATACTGCAAGGTTCATGAGAATAGAGACTTTGTCCTACTAATTTTTACATCCTGGGTGCCTCTCACAGTGGGTTCTCTTAATACATGGTTCTTCAACATAAATGTTTTACCCACCTTCAGAGACAACTCAAAACGTAAATTCTTTATTACCTGACTTCTGGCTCATGTACATACCTCTTTTATTAACTAGCATGTAGCTGGACTGAGTCAATATACATTAAGTTAAAGTCTTATTGCTACCCCTGTCTGTTCCTAGGGTCTATATTCCAATGTGGTGTGTCCAGGTACAGCATTGACCAATTTGACATATGGAATTCTGCCTCCCTTTATATGGACACTGTTGATGCCGGCAATATTGCTAGTAAGTGATGAATACTTCTTTTCTTAGCTCATAAACTCTCTTTTTGGGACCTAGAAGATGTGTTTAAGGGTTGGGAAATGATTTAAGGAATGAACCTGAATGCCATTTAACTTGAGGTTTTGAACTTAATGTGAAACCTCTGCTTAATATTTCTAAGTATTACTGCCACACCACCATTTGAGTGTCCACTTCTCTTTAAAGGAATGTTTCATTGCTCATGTACCACAGATCCCAAGAGTTCTGTAATCATATAATTTCAGAAAACCCATGTTAAAGATTGTTAAACTGGACTTCTCTAAGTTTTCAAAGTGGTCATGTGCATTAAAAGTTCCCAAAAGGGGGATAATTGTACATTATGTAACTATAGAACCATATTTTTGTTTCGTGATTTGAACATCTTGCAGGACCATCGTTTCTCTGGCACACATTGAAAAATGCTATTTTTAGGAAATGATTCTCCCTTTAGGGCTCAGGAAGAAATATCTCTCCTTTAGGGCAGGCATAAAGAAAAGATCAGAAGTAAATAGACCTTCGTGTTAAAAGTGGTTGATTTGGAGTATGGAGATTAAGTGATGTTTCTTTTTTGACTTCTATTTTTTGTTACTTAAAAAATGTTCTGTAATCAGAAAGGCAAGTTTTCTTTTTTAATATTTAAATGAATAATTATTTTGTGACTGTGTTCTAAACCACTACAAAAATAACTGTTGTTTTCTTTTCTGCAGCTTCGCTTTTTTGCAAATGCATTCACTTTGACACCATACAATGGAACAGAAGCGCTGGTATGTTACTGAAGTTTTTATAACTTGTATGCTGGCTTAGCAGATGTGAATTACAGGTTCACTCGTAGTAGAAATAATTTCAGCAGAAGAGGTAATAAGAGAATAAGCTTTGTGAATAATCGAGGTCCTGTTTGGAGCTAAAGCAGACTATAAGGCTAAGCGCAGAACATTAGGAGTGAAGTTTGCAAGTTTGACATTTACCATGGCACTGGGCACCATGCCTATAGGGAAAGCCCTTCTTTAGAGGCAGGATACACCAGCAGCTAGAGGAGAGACAGAGCAATGGAAAGCTGGAGGGGCAGGCAAAGCAGGGCGATGACTGCGCAGTCAGTCCATGATTTCCCATGGAGAAAGAGCATCTTGTGGGTCAAGAGCCAAGATAACAAAGTTCAACACCATTCCCCTCTATGAAGATTTTCTTCCCTTTCTTAGAGGATCAAGTTGTTATTTTATTAGGAAGCCAGTCGAGTTCCTTAAATCACACATGGCAAATGGGTTGTGTGTGTTTCCTCATCAATGGCAGACATTACTAATGGGCTATAATACTCCTTTCTGTTATACACAAGTGGTGTCTCTGAATATTCTTCAACCCAGAGCTCCAGAGGCAGCCTCTACTAATGGATCAGAATTGTCCTACATTAAAAACCCATTGTATCTGAGTCAGTTCTTTACGTTTGTCTCCCTCATTCCATTGAGCTCCTTCAGGATTTTTGCCATTCACTTTGGAAACCTAAGGACCTAGCACTGTAGTACTTAGTAGATTATTAAATCTTGACTTAATTGAAATTAGCTAAGGAAAACATAAATGGAATTGGCTTTGATGCTCTTGTTTTGGTAAATGTTACAGAAATAAATGTGTTTATTGTAGGAACACAAATTGATTATAGAAGCAAGTGCTTTTAAACTATATTTTAATTAGTTCTCAATACATTTGCTAAACCATTCACTGATGATATTTGAGAGGATGTTTATAATTTGTCTGGGGAGCTCTATAAAGTGCTGATTGTGAATCTCCACCAGCCTCACTCACCTTGGGCAGAAGAAACAAATCATTGACGTATCCTTCCTTTCCAGGTATGGCTTTTCCACCAAAAGCCCGAATCTCTCAATCCTCTGATCAAATACCTGAGTGCCACCACTGGCTTTGGAAGAAATTACATTATGACCCAGAAGGTAAATGTGCTTGCATTGTTGCACTGATGTTTGCTGCTGGGTTGATGAATTAAGCCCGTGTTCCTGACCAGCCCCTCAGCCCCGTAGCTTCCCTTCTCTGGGTACACACTGTTCACCAGCATCACACTGGCCTGATTTTATTTCATCCTGCTCTCTCCTGTTTCTTGCACATCTTGTTCTCCTGACCTGAGCTGCTCTCAGCCTCTTGATGATTAATTTCTGCTCATCCTTCAGATCAGCTTATCCCATAGTCTTTAGTGACCCTGTAGACCAGGCCTGGGTGCCTCTGTGGTAGGCTTTCTTGACATCCTGTACCTGTTGCAGATCATGCTTGTTCACTTTCGGGTTCCTCTGTCAGAATGTAAGCTCTGTGAGGAGGAGGGTCATACCCCATTTCCTAGCAGACTGCCTTACACATGGTAGACGCTCAGTAAATATGTTGCAAGTTGGATGAAATAGGAAGTGTTTTCTGTGTGAACTTAACTTCCCTTTGAGTATTCAATTCTGCTTGTGACAATTATCAGCTTTAATAGATTGGTGTTTTGAAGAGGAACAAGGTAATGTGCAGAAAAAAAATCAAATCAGTACTGTGTTTTTTAGACTTGGTGTAATCTAAAATGAAATCAAACGTAGAGTTACATACTGGGGAATGAGAACATTTATTTTAAACTGAGAGAAGTACTTTGTTATACTTTTGTCATGACTAAGGTTTATTTCAGCCTTCGATTTTCCACGATCCAGCCTGTTGTGAGGAGGTATTAGCTTATGATAAAATAAGATTGAGGTGACTGTTAGGTAAGTCAAGTAACTGGCATTGATCTTGGCCTCTGTTAGTAGCATGAGCTAAAAGGGGAGCCATGCACTTGGCTTCCTGTGCTATCTGTTCACTAAAAGTGAACCTTCCAGGTTTTTCAAAATACATTCTGTGGGATACTAGTTTCTTGAGAAGATTTGCAAGAAGCAATTCCTTTAGCAAGTAAAATTGAACCATGCTTCATATTACATTCCCCTCTTTCAGAGACTTGTACAGCATACATTAGCAAAGTAAAGGCTGTGAGAAGTTGAAACAGTTAAGAAATGTGTGTGAAATATTTAATCCTGCTGTTTTCAGTTCTTCACCATGAATTTTTTTTAAACCAAATTTTACATAACCTGTAATTCTATTTGGGGAATTCTATTATAAACTAATAACTTACTTTAGGCTGGCAGAGTGTATTTGAACTTACTGTCTGTTAACTTAGAGGGAATGATTTGTTTATCAAGGGGAAAAATGTTTAATTCTACAAACTGACATACTCATTAGCATTTTATGGAAATGCATTGAAGAAAGTATTTTAACCTTTGATTATTTGGGTAAGTTAGCTTTCTCTTCTGTTAAAAGATGGGGTTGAACTAGAAGAGTTCTGTAATGCTTCTTCCAGTTCCATTATGGAAAAACTCTAACATGATTGAAAATAAATGTTATTTTCAAAATGTTTAAAAGTTTATTTAATTTTTAGCCTTTCAGTTTTGTGAACAAAGAAGCTGTTCCTGAAGTTTAGGCTCTGTGTTGGCTTGAAAAAAGGATATCACTATTTTAAAAGGGCTGAAAGTTTGCCTTTACATACTGTCGAGATTTTCTGCATGAAACACAAGAATGTAAAGTAATTATGGATTGAACCAGATAGAATCTTAAATTTCTTGCATGTAAAAGCATTTAGGAGAGAGGCAGTCTCAGGCTGCCATGGCAGCTCCACAAATTGTCAGGAACCCAAGTTCCTTGCAGTCACCACCTGGCCATTAGGGCGTGGCCCTCAGGCCTGCGGCTGGAGAGTGGTATGGAAGAAGAGAAGAAAAAAGGGATGCTTTATTTCTCTTGAAGAGACTCCAGGTATTATTTACATCTCACTGGCCAGAACATAGTCTCATGGCTCTGGCACCCATTGTTTCAACGGGGGCTGAAGTATCATCTTTTATCTAGAGGGCCGTGAGCCCTGCTCACACCAGGGATTTTTTACTAAGCCAGATGGATATTAGGAAGTGAGTAGCCATTAGAAATTCATGAAACTCTTGATTTTTCTGTTTTGTCCTTTGATATCACAGTTGGTTGGTGTCTTCTGTTTCCTGGGCATATAGAAGTTGGGGGAGATAGCAAAACTCAGATCTTTCAGTCTTGCTGTTTAAGGGAAGCATCAGTGGGTTTGGTGAGTGTTGGAACTGAGACTGACATTTAGTATGTCTTCAGGCTCTCAGCTTCCTGACAGTCCCCACGTGTCTGCCACCATGGCCCTTTCATGCTGCCTCCTTTCTTTTTGTTTCATATATTGAATGACTTTCTTTTATACAAATACTATTCATCTTAATTTTCCTTTCTAGACATCTTTATTTTTGCTTCTTTTCCAGATGGACCTAGATGAAGACACTGCTGAAAAATTTTATCAAAAGTTACTGGAACTGGAAAAGCACATTAGGGTCACTATTCAAAAGACAGATAATCAGGCTGGGCACAGTGGCTCATGCCTGTAATTCCAGCACTTTGGGAGGCCAAGTTGGAAGGATCACTTGAGACTAGGAGTTTGAGACCAGCCTGAGAAACATAGTGAGACCCTGTCTCTACAAAAAGAAATAAAAAAATTAGCTGGGTGTGGTGGCATGCATCTGTAGTCCCAACTACGCAGGAGGATGAGGTGGGAGGATCTCTTGAGGCTGGGAGGTGGAGGTTGCAGTGAACTGAGATTGTGCCGCTGCACTCCAGCCTGGGTGACAGCGAGACCCTGTCTCAAAAAATATGTATATTTAATATGTATACATATATAACCGGAACTGACAATGATACTCTGGAACATTGCATACCTTCTTGTACATTCTGGGGCACATGGATTTCTATCATGTTGGATAATATGCATTTGTAATAAACTATGAACTATGACTGTCTATTTTCCTTCCTTTTGGAATTATCTCCAAGACTGTGTATGTGTGCATGCTTGTATGCATATGAGAAAAAGATTGGGCTGGGCACAGTGGCTCAAGCCTGTAATCCCAGCACTTTGGGAGGCTGAGGTGGGCAGATCACGAGGTTAGAAGTTTGAGACCAGCCTGGCCAACATGGCAAAAACCCATCTCTACTAAGAATACAAAAATTAGCCGCGTGTGGTGGCATGCACCTGTAATCTTAGCTTGGGACACTGAGACAGGAGAATCACTTGAACTCAGGAAGCAGAGGTTGCAGTGAGCCAAGATCACGGCACTGCACTCCAGCCTGGGTGACAGAGCAAGACTCCATCTCAAAAATTAAAAATTGATAAAGTAAAAATATTAGTTATTCTCTAGAATGGTATCACATCAAAATTACTAGAGTTCTTTTCTGAAAGATTTTATGTAAAAATAAAATCAAGTCACCCAACAGAATATCTGTTTATATTATTCTGTCAACTGGGGCCTAAGCTGTGCTCCATGGGACAAGAGGTGGACTTGAATAATTGTGACACAGGCACACACTGCTCCTTTCTTTGGCCTGCCCCCAGCAAAAGGAAGTACTGCCCACTATTTGAGTGGCAATCGGAACTTTGTTGCTTTATGAGCAATGTTTTTAGCTCTTTTGCCCTATTTCTTCCTCCATATGCTGCTTCTGACAATCTCAAAATTGTTAGAATCTTAACAATCCTCATGTGGTGTCCATGTGGTTAATAACAAAAACCAAATAGATACGCATTTGGGTCACTTGAATTATTTCTTGTTTAAAAAATATCTTTTATTGATTCTGAGGGAGTTCATGCTAATATTGGGCCTGATCCTTAACACTATTTGCAAATTTGTTTATTAGTGACCAACCCATTTTCATGATCATATCTTAATAGTTGTAAACTTGCAACAAGAAATTTTTCACTCGCATTAAGTTTCGATAAAATTTTCTAATTGGGTAATTGCTGGCGTAAGGTACACTATAGTAGTAGAGGAAAGTGGTGAGGATTTAGTTTATATGTATCAGATAATTATGCAAACTTTTTCTTTATAAATTTTCAAAGAACCACACCCCAGGCCTCACTTGATATGAAAAAAAATGATAAAATGCCATATACTTTTACTGTAAATATAACCAATGTAATGCCTGAAATCTAAAGTCAGTAAAATTTTGAATGAGTTAACAAAAGTAAAAAATGATAAATAATTTCTTCACAGTTCATGAAGTTTTTGATTACAGTTTCTCTAACTCTGTTGTTAAAGGTTTTCTATAAACATTATGTAAGTGAAAATGAGAGCTGCACACCACTGTGTCCACTGTCTTTGGGAGAGAAGGGTGAAGCTGACCTGAAATCGAGCTGTTTTTCACTCTTCCATTCACTCACATTGTAAATTTGGAAGAAGCACATTATGTATTGTGAATCTCAGGTTCCTCATATGTTAAGTGGAGTGGTTATCTTTTTGCTGCTTCTACTCATGGGTATGGAGTGAACATTTAATGCAATAATATATGTGAATGAATAAAGAGCTTTTTAACACATTATAATAATTTTTATTAGAGATTGATAAGCCAGAATGTCATGGTTCAAACGCTATAATGTAAGGCACTAAGTGATGACTTCCCATCTGATAGAGTTGGTTCAGTTTTCCAAGTTTGACCCGGTAGGCAGCATCTGATCAAGTGGCAGGGCATGGTGGGAGGAGTATGGGCTTTAGGGCTGGGCAGACCTTGGATCAGATTTAGATTTAGCCAGTTAACTATCTGTATGGAGTTCGAGACCAGCTGTATAACTTTGGGCAAGTTACTTCAATTTATACCTCAGTTTAATTACATAAAATATTGATGCCAGTGCCTACCTTGCAGAATTGTGATAATATTCTAGTAGGTGCACAGTCAATGCAAATTACCCAAAAGGAAACTTTAAACATGAACCAATCTTGATTTCACGTCATTGATGATGTGTCCCTAGGTTGGTTCTGTACGTATTTTCTGAGCCATTTTATCCAATTTCCTCAAAACGGGGAGCACTCCCTTCCCACACTCCCAAATGGTGTACCTGTACAATTGATTCCTTTCATTAAACAATCCCAGATTTAACTCTTTTTGTATCTGACTGGAGTAGTAGGTTAAAGATTCAACTGCTAGGAAGTTGGATTTCAGCAGATGCCTGATTTCTGCCTTGATCTGGTGCATTTATTTTGATTTCCAATGGGTTTAGTATAATTCATTCGTTCCACAGATGAGCACTGACCACATGCCAGGCACTGTTGGGTTTTGAGGATATAGAAGTTAACATGTGAATGATAGAGTTAGACATCTCAAATGCTTCTAATAAGTATTCTAGAAAGAACTGAGAACATGGGAAAGAGGTAACATTGAGGAAATGAAGACTGAGGTTTTTTTTTTTTTTTTTTCTTTTTTCTTTTTGTTGTTAGAACTGATGGAAGCCGTGATCATCAGATTCAGGAAAAATGGCAAGTTCCAAACAAGATAGACACAGATAAAGAAAAACCTAGACATAGTGAAACTGCAGAGAACCAAAGAAACTAACTTGCAAAAACAACTGGAGACAATAGATTACTGACAAAAATCACTGGGTGGATTAGCTAATGCCTGTAATCCCAGCACTTTGGGAGGCCAAGGTGGAAGGATCACTTAAGGTCAGGAGTTAGAGACCAGCCTGGGCAACATAGTGAGATGCTGTCTTTACCAAAAACAAATCATTTCTTTTTAACATTGTTGGATTTGTTTTGCTAATATTTTATGGAGAATTTCTGTGTCTAAGTTCATGAAAGACGTTGGCCTGTATATTTTTTTGGTTTTGACTGGTTTGGTTATTTGGCGATAGCAACCTCAGAAAATGAGTTGAAGTGTTCTTTCATCTTCTGTATTCTGGAAGACATTATATAACATTGTTGTTAATTCTTCTTTAAATATTTGGTAGAATTCACCAGTGAAACCATCTGGGCCTGAAGATTTATTTTATGGATCTTGAAAATTATGCATGTAATTGTTAATGATTATAAGACTATTCAGATTTTCTGTTTTGTGTTTTTGTCATTTGTGCTTTTTAAGGAATTGGTCAATTATTTCTAAGTTTTCAAATTTATTAGGATAAAAGTTGCTTGTAGTATTATCTTTTTAATGGCTACAAGATCTGTAATGATGTTCTCTATTTCATTCTTGATGTCAGTGTCTTCTCTTTTTTTTTTTTCTTTTTTGTCAGTCTTGCTAGGAGTTTCTCAATTTTATTGGTATTTTCCTAAGAACCAACTTTTTGTTTGCTAAACTTTCCCAATTGTTTTCCTATTATCAGTTTCACTGACTTCAGCTCAGATCTTTTCTATTTCCTTCCTTCAGCTTGCTTTGGATTTATTTTGCTCTTCTTTCTCTACTTTCTTGCTGTAAAAACTTAATTATGAACTTCTTCTTAGCACTATTCTAGCTGCATGCCAGATTTTTTGACACATTATTAAGTTGTACATATTTTTATTAATTTCCTTTGATACTTTCTCTTTACTCATGAATTACTTAGAAATGTTGTTTAATATACATATTTTTAGAGATTTAAAAAACTTGTTATTGATTTCTGACTATATTTTTGTTATTGATTTCCAGTTTTATTCTATTACAGTCGGAGAACACATTCTGTCTGATTTTTCTACCATTAAATTTGTCGAGGTTTGTTTTATGGCCCAGGATATGGCCGGCTTTGGTGAATGTCTCATGGGCTCTCCTCCACACTGTGCCTGCTGTTGTTTCTTCTTTGGAATTCTAAGGTAAATTTTTTTTTGCCTTTTGTCCACAGTTAATAGTTGTTCTTCAGGAAGGGTGGTCTGTAGGTGGGGTACATTAAAAGCAAGACTTCTCTGCACTTTTTAGTTCCATCTTTATTTCTGTATGATTTTACTTTCTTCTATTTCTTTCCTGAGTATAATCAGTTTTTGTTTTATTTCTTCCTGTTCTTTGTCTATTTCTGTTTTTAAAATTTGTGATGCATGGTATTTTTTAATGTCACCAAATGCTTGTTTAAGGATATTTAATTCTGTTTCATTGGGTTAGTATTTTCTTCTCCCTTGTAGTTGTTTTCTTGGGCATGGGGGATGGTAGTTATTGTAGTTGTCAACTCAAACTTTTTTTTTCCGTCATTTTGTTTGCTTTACTTCTCAGCAAAGTCTTCTGGTCACCCAGTCTAAAATTTCATCATGCCCCTCATATGTTCCCATCTTTCTTATCTACCTTTTTTTTTTTTTTTCCTTTTTGCTGCTTATTACTATCTAACATATGTATTTTACTTATCTTGTCTATTGCCTTTCAACCTACCAAAGTATAAGCTCCAAGATGATTGGGACTTTTAAAAACATTGTTTCTCTACTATTAATGCAAGGCACATAGTAGGCACTCGATTACTGCTTGTTGTATAAATAAATACATGAACAATTGATTAAACAAAGGTTTATTTTAATAAAGGTATCATGCTCCTTGATATTTATAGCCTTAATCAACTTTTTTTTGTTATAGCCATATTGAAAAAAAAAAAAAACTATATCACAATTTCGATCTTAATTTGAAGTGGTGTTTGCAGTACCAAGTCAAGAGTTTATTGAGTTTCTGTCTGCTGTCATTGTCATGTTAGAATATTGCCTTTTGCTGATACAATTCCTTCTCATGAAAAACAAAAAATACAAAGAGCAAGAAGAATGTAGAATGAGCCTTATTCCTACTAATGGAACTCCACACAATAATCCATGTTTCTTGTCTGGCACCTGAAAATGTGAACAAATTTCATTATCTGACAAGTCTTGTTTACTTATTATGTTTAATAACCATGATAATATACATAAAGGACTGTTGAAAATGGAGAGTAATCCACTGGGTTAAAGAGAGCTCATCTCACCATTGCTGGAGGTTATTCCTCACTGTCTCATTTGACTCCTGTTTCAAAGAAGGGAATTATAGGAGGTTTTATAGCAGTTTATAGTGGAAAAGAAAAATCTCAGAGACTGGATGTTCGAGAAACATTTTTTGTTAGTGACTCATAAATAGGTTTAAATGTGGGTAGATGACATAGATGACGCTTTAGATACAGGCTATGCATGGATTTATTTTCTTTCTTAGGCTAGGAAGTAACACTATCCCACTCTGCTGTATTTAACAGTCAACATGATTCTATATTCTCTATATCTTTGATTGCAAAGTGATCTCTATTTATAACTATCATTTATATTCCACATTTGAAAGAAATATATTCACAAGCACCCAGGAAAAATGATTTATTATATGTGCCATATGAGTAAGAATTGATTACTTATCATTTATAACAATGTAAAAAATCCTATCCCACACATTTGTTGTGAGCCAGGCTGGATAAATGGGGATTTGAAAAGAAGAGAGATGAATGATAGGAGGGAAAGGAAACAAAGGGAGAGTGTTTGAGTCAAGGCAGTACTTTTCCCCTGCTTGAAACTGGAGGCAACTTCATTCCAGAGAGATCTACACAGAACTACAAGTTCTCTGTTATAAGGGGCTAAAAATAAATCATTTTATTCTTGGCCATCAAGGACTTGGTTCAGACACATGATGGGAATTAGAGCTAGATTTTAAAGTTCAGGGTAGAAGTGGATGAAAAGAATAGTAAATAATCAGCCACAGATAGATCTGTCAGATTCTTATCGAGAGAATGGATGAATGGTTATCCAGGAATAGGGTTATCATGACCAGGTGATGCTTCTCTATGTCCAGAAACTAAAATATCTACATCAACACAACAAAAATCAAGATGAAAACATAGGAGTTATTGAAAGTAAAACCAAGGGCTTAATTTGATCAGGTCCACCAAACTTATCCTGCCCTCCTTGCTTTTGGTTGTTTGCCTTTTGCTTTTGTTTTTGTTTTTCCCTGAAGCTGAAGGCATGGTAGCTGAAGGCTGCACCACTGAATGCTGTACCTAACCTTCACTGGCTGCCTTACAGATAACATGAGTCACATGGTAGTGGTCATTTCAGTTGTTTTTTAGGAACTTAGGGGAGCTCCTGTCCAGTTCAAACCAGTTGAGACTATGTACCCTTCAACTAGGCATGTGTAAATACCTGAGAGGGAGCCTTTTGATGTCAGAGGCAAAAACACCATTCTCAGATCATGCTAATGCTGATTTGAGACATATATCCTGTGAAATGCCATGGACCCCGATAATGCTGGCATAGATCACTGATTACCTCATTTTTACCCACTGCCATTCACCTTTCCCCATGTCTTAGACCACCCGCTTCTCTAATCCATAAATGTTTCCTATCTTTGGGGAGGCAGATTTGAGAGCTGTTGTCCCACCTCCTTGCTGGGATATCTAATTAATCTTTTCTTTGCAAAAACCCATTGCCCCAGTAATTTATTTACTCTGCAGGTAGAATGAACCTGGCTGGTATCAAAAGTACACAAAGAGACCTCAACAAAATGATAGTATCGTGATAACTGTCCTATACATAATACATTTTAGTAACTTAAATGCATGATTTCTTCAGTCATCTAGAGTTCTGTCCTTCTCTGTTACTTTTAGTAGGTTAGACAATTGTTCAAAGTTTGCAGCAGCTTGAAAGCAAATTCTTGAGTGAAAGGTGCCAGGTCTCTGGGGATAACAAGAAACTAGGTCTTTCCTACTTGGTTCTGATGGAAGTGATGGTGGGAGGCAGAGGCTGCTGGCCTTGCTCCATTGCCTTCAAGTCTTCGTGGAGCTCACAGTTTTTTTTCTAGCTGTCATTGCCACATTATGATGAGCATCAAACCTCCAAGATTGGGACCCCTTTTTGTTTTCCACAGGGTGAGCTCTTCATGGGACAGCCATACACCCAAGTTTCCACTCACTTTCTTTCCTTACATGACACCCCAGAATCCAGGAACTTTCACATTGAGCCTTTGGGTCTGGCCCTGGAATAAGACTATTCTCATTTTCAGAGTTAGAGTTGTCAAATACTGATCTCTTGTCTTTGAAGGAGTTTGAGTGGGAGAAGGGTAGGGGCTGAGTTCCTCTCAAATCATGAATATTTCTGAATTATCCAGAAATCTAAATGTCAAACAACCAAACAAATTGATAGTATCAGTGATCTATTCAAAATAATTTTGGAACAAGTGGCTAGTAACTGGGAAAAAAAAAACAGTTGGAGTCTTATATCACTGCTGTAGTAGGCGGAATTTAAAATGTCCCCCATGACCTTTGCCGGGTTACATTGGCCAGGATGGTCTCGATCTCCTGATCTCATGATCCACCCGCCTCGGCCTCCCAAAGTGCTGGGATTACAAGCATGAACCAACATGCCTGGTTCAACTTTTTGATTTTTAGCTAAATAGCACATTGAGTAAAATTTATTTTTCTTTTCTTTTCTTTTTTTTTTTTTTTTTAAATCATCTGTTTCAGAAAGGTGATTCGTGTATTCTCCATAGCTGAAGAACCACTGACCCGAGATGACAAAATTACTGCTGATGAGCTCCAGGAGGTGTTTGAAACCAACGTGTTTGACCACTTTATCCTGGTAAAAAGGCTTTGAACTTTATAGGCTCATGTGCTCAGTGTTACAATTCTAATGGCAGTGCTGTTCTATTAAACTAATAGTTTTTGACTAACACTTTATCCACAGGCCTATTTCCGCTGCTTCTGCTTCTGCTTCTGCTTCTCCATCTGCTCCTGCTCCTGCTCCTCCTGCTTCTCCTTCTCCTTCTCCTCTCCTTCTCCTTCTCCTTCTCCTCTCCCTCTCCCTCTCCCTCTCCCTCTCCCTCTCCCTCTCCCTCTCCCTCTCCCTCTCCCTCTCCTTCTCCTTCTCCTTCTTCTTCTTCTTCTTCTTTTTTTTTTTTTGAGAAAGAGTCTTGCTCTGTCACCAAGGCTGGCTGGAGTGCAGTGGCATGGTCTTGGCTCACTGTAGCCTCTGCCTCCCAGGTTCCAGTGATTCTGCCTTAGCCTCCCAGGTAGCTGGGATTACAGGCGCCTGCAACCATGCCTGGCTAATTTTTATGTTTTTAGTAGAGACGGGGTTTCACCATGTTGGCCAGGCTGGTCTCGAACTCCTGACCTCAGGTTGGCCACCCACCTTGGCCTCCCAAAGTGCTAGGATTACAGGTGTGAGCCACTGTGCCCGGCCCCTATTTCTTCTTTTACTTCAATTCTAAAGGGTAAATTTTGAGGGAGAAAGTACAAACCAAAGAGAAATTGCATACAGAATGATCTGAGACACGTAGATCAGTCCCATAAAGAACATTGTTCTCTGCTAGGCATATCTCCAGCTAGAAGAGGACAGCAGGCAAGTTAAATGGAAGGCAATTTTTCATACCCATTTGTTAGATGTGTCATGTACTAACAACTGTCTCACGTTAGTTAAATGTGTACAGTGTCAGTGTCACGTACTGATGAAGAACAGTAAACACAGGTTAGACCAGTGTTCAAAAAAATTAGTTTCATCTCTTTCCAAATGTAGAGATTTTCTGGCTTCTGTGAAATTTTCTTCTGTGCTCTGTCCTGATCACGTATGTCACACACAGTACTACTTTAATATCTGAATCAAGTAATTCCTGACTCTGGTAGGGGTCAGATATAATTTGTGGATGTTGGATAAACTACTTTTGCATCTAGAATTGCATGTCACAGAATTTGCATCTCATTATACTCAGGGACAATATTCAAGATAGGCGAGAACTAGATGGCATATGGGAGTCAAGTAGTCAGAAGAAATGTAAGACATAGAACTAGAACAGAGTCTTGGAGCTTCCTAGAGGAAGAGGAAACCAACTCTTTAGTCAATGAGGTTTGGGGCAGGAGGGGGAAAGGGAGGGGGAAGCAGCACCAGCAGGCTCAGCACATTATTATATTTACCCACTGGTGTGAAAGTAGTCCAGAACTTAAAAACCAATACAGTTGTACTGGATGAATATTTGAATCATAATTCTATTGCTAAACATTTTATGATTTATCTCTTTAACTCTGTCTATTTATTTTCATCCCTCTACAGTATAGAGGTTGTATGTCCAAGTTCCAAAGCCAAACTGCCTGCATTCACATTTCAGCTCCATCACTTATTAGCTGAAGGACTTCGAACAAGTTACTGATCTTTCTGGATTAAGTTCAAGTTTCCTCATTTGTAAAATAAGAGGTAATAGTCATTACCTCATAAAAGTATTGAATATTAAATGAATGAATATATATATATGCACAAACATACAATTGCATTTGCATATATTAAGTTTCTCATAGAATGCTTTTAATTAAACAATTTAAATTTCCTTACTTGGATGAATGGAATAAAAACAGAAGCAGAGTGGGGCTACAAGTTTTTATTTTTGCTCCTTCATGGTGTGGCTTCTCTTTATGAATAGGTGGATGTATGAGTAGAGATTTGGAATCTCATAGCACTTTGGAAAGCAAACCTTGCTATAAAGTTAATGTGAATGTTTTTATAAGCTGAGACATCTTCAGTTTTCTAAGATGGCTCTTCCCCAGTTTCTAATATTCAATGTGTTATTTATGGTAAAGCAAATTGATATAACCCCCAAATCTCAATGGATTTAATGCAATACTTTGTTCTTACTCACATAAAGGCAATTTAGTGGTTAGAGGGGTAGTGTTAGAGACGTGTGAATGAGAACAACTCCATCTTGAATAGGAGCTGGGTAAAATGAGGCTGAGACCTACTGGGCTGCATTCCCAGATGGTTAAGGCATTCTAAGTCACAGAATGAGATTGGAGGATGGCACAAGATACAGGTCACAAAGACCTTGCTGATAAAACAGGATGCAGTAAAGAAGCCCGCCAAATCCCACAAAACCAAGATGGCCATGAGAGTGACCTCTGGTGGTCCTCACTGCTACACTCCCACCAGTGCTATGACAGTTTACAAATGCCATGGCAATGACAGGAAATTACCCTATATGGTATAAAAAGAAGAGGCATGAATAATCCACCGCTTGTTTAGCATATCATCAAGAAATAACCATAAAAATGTGCAACCAGTAGCCCTTGGGCCTGCTCTGTCTATGGAGTAGGCATTCTTTTAT
Organism: Rhinopithecus roxellana; assembly: GCF_007565055.1. Taxonomy (NCBI): domain Eukaryota; kingdom Metazoa; phylum Chordata; class Mammalia; order Primates; family Cercopithecidae; genus Rhinopithecus; species Rhinopithecus roxellana. The sequence goes on along the minus strand of NC_044556.1, from coordinate 53,690,419 downwards.
TCCTGTACTTTCCTAATCAACTTGCTTTCACTTTCCTCTGTGGACTTGCCCTGAATTCTTTCTTGTGTGAGATCCAAGAAGCCTCTCTTGGGGTCTGGATTGGGACCCCTTTCCTGTAACAGTAGGAGTCCTTGCTCTGCATCATATAGTCATTCAAGGATCCAGGCAGATGGTGGCTCTGCCTCTTTTTATCCATGTATTTTGAGATTACTCTGTCAATATCCATTTAGCATTTAGGGAAGAGAGAACATTACATGTGGGAGGTTTATATGAGCCTGATCTCAAAATGTACATATAATTTCAGTTTACATTCTGTCAGCAAAAGTAATTTATATGACATACCTAACTGGAAGGGAAATTGGAGAATAGATTCTAGCTGAGTACACAAGAAGAAATGTACATAGGTTTGTGAATAGTTAGCTGTTGTTACTACATGTAGAATGGGGCTGATAACACAACCTGGCAGCTTGTTTCTAAGGATCAAAGATAATACCTTTAAAGTGTGCAGCACTGTTCCTGGAAACTAGGAGGTCCTCAATAAGTTATAATGCCATATGAAGATTATTTTTATTATTATAGCTGAGGAACTGTTTTGGTTTTCTTTATCTAGTGTTTGTGGGCTTGGTTGCCTTTGCTCATTTATTTATGCAGGTGTCAAATACTTCTGCAAACTCCCATATCACATTTTAAGATACAGTTTTTTTTTTTTTTGTTGTTGTTGTTTGACTTCGGATTGGAGAGCTAGAACCTCTCCTCTGCCTCTTGATTATCTTGGATACAACCTACAGTGCCTGGAAATCCCATTTCAGGCTTGAAAACATCCAGCACAGCAAAGGCCAGGAGCTAGAGAGCTCTCCCAGATCACCACTGCCCTGAGTGTGGCTTTGAACAGAAACTTCAACTAGCAAGTGAGGCCTGTCTCAGTGATATGGAAATAGCAGAGCAGGAGCTTCTTTGTTACTGTTGAATTCCTGATTATAAGGCTGACTACCAAAAGAATTGCCATAGTTTCAGAAAGTTCAGTATAGTCACTTGAGCAGGATTGCTGTGAGGATAACATAGGACACAAGTGTTGCTAGTTGGTATAAAAGAACATTTTAGAGTAGTGAATATGTCCTTATGGCCCTCTACTTATATGAAGCCCATTCTCTTGCATTCTGAAACTCTTTGGGACATCTGATTTATCTAACGAATGATAATAAAGCCATGGCTACTTGCTATGGGACTGTCCTGGGCTCTTTATCTGTATTATAAGCTTGTGAGGTAGCTGTGATATCTCCATCTCTCAGAGGAGAAAACTAAGGTACAGGAAAGACAGTATTCACCTAAGATCACCTGTTGGGATCTGAGGTATAAATTAATTACAACACTTTCCTTTCCAGTAAATGCACTATTTGAGTAACATATGTGAAAATAAAGTATCTTGGGACCCCAAAATTACTAAGGAAAAGTCAAAGTGGAAACTGATTGGCAAACCTGCTTCCAATTCTATTCAAAAGTATCCCCTCTGCTCACTGAGGGGATGCCCGGGAGGGCAGGGGGACAGACCCCAAAGGCGCAGGCGCCAGTCCCCTACCGTTCGCGGTGCCTTCCCGCTCCCGGAATGCCCAGGCGTTTCAATCCACTCATCGGGCGCTGCCCGCCGCACCCTTCTAAACCAGGGGAAGGGGCGGGCAGGGGCAGCGGGTGCCACACAGGCCAGCCAAGACCTCCGATCCAGAACTCGGGGGCTGCTGTATCAGGGGAAGGACATTGTTTCGATGGCCACCAGGAAAACAGTCCCTGTGCACCCGGATTCCCATTGCCACCAACTTCGTGTAAACTCCAGTCCCGAGGACACGCCAGATTCCCAGGCCTGGGGCGACGTGGGCACGCCTGGAGCCACGGCTCCCGTAAAACGGTCGGGCACACTCTGCAAGTCAAGGGGCACACCGCACCGCACCAAGAGCACAGGGAGGTGCCAACAAAGGAAGGAGACTGCTAAACCCACCTCCAAAACAAGCAATTAATCCAAGACAACACCCGTGTCAATGCTCCGTTGCTCCTCTCACATGGAAGGACTGGCCACTCTGTTCTGGCCAAGCCCAAGCCCCCTCCACCTTATCCCGGCCTGCCCAAAAGGGCACTGCCTGCCAGAGCAGGGCACTACCTCTCCAAGGCTCTATCACTCTCGCTCTCTAGCTTCCTCCCCCTCTCTCTTCTGGGTTTGCCCCTGCACCTCTCGCTACTTCTGTCGCCTTCCCTCTGTCTCTCTGTCTCTCTCTCTTCTTCTGTCCCTCTCTCTTTCTCTGCCTGTCTGTCTGTCTCTTTCCCTCTCCCCGTCCCCTATTTCTCTCCATTGCTGTCTCTTTCCCTCCCTCGGTTTCAATCTCTCCATCCATCTCTTCCTTGCTCTCCTTCAAGCCGTTTGTGTGTGCGTGCACGTGTGTGTGTGTGTGTGTCTGTGTGTGTGCGCGTGCACGTGTGTGTGTCTGTGTGTGTGCGCGTGTGCGTGTGTGTGTCCCCGCGCGTGAGCGCCCCGGTGTGTCTGTGTGTGGGGCTGTGGATTTGCTCCTGGTGGTGGTGGGCTGTGTCTGGGTTTCTCTCAGCCCCTCTGGATGGGGATCAGGCTGCCGTCTCTAGTGCCGGCCCAGGGCAAAGCAGGGCCATCCCCCAACGGCCAACCCCCCATGCCTTCTTGCCCAGTGGCCGGGTTTTGCTCGGGACAAGCTACCGTGGTTGGGGCGTTGTGAGAAAAATGCCACGCGCGTCCCGTCAGTCTGTTCCCCCTTGGCCAGCCCTGACGGCTCTGGGTGGGTGGGGCAAGAGGGGACCTCACAGAAGCTCCTGAGAGGCAAGCAATCCAAAAGAATATCTCCGCGACAGGGAGGAGTACTGGACGGGGTGCCAGGATCATGGGCCCCGGGCCCTGACGCCTCGGAGCACTCCCTGTTCCGAGCGGACCCAATGTGGTGGAAGTTAGGGAGCTCAGGAGCTGGAGAAGGCCGCAGGCGAGCGGCTCTGGGGTCCCGATGCCAGCCGGGCGGCCCCAGGCTGGCGGTGCGGGTTGGAAGCCCGCAGGCATGACTGGGCCGGGCTCTTGGGGCAGCCAGGCGCCTCTGCCGGGGTCTACAGCCATACCACCCTGAACACGCCCGATCTCGTCTGATCTCAGAAACTAAGCATGGTCGGGCCTGGTTAGTACTTGGATGGGAGACCACCTGGGAATACCGGGTGCTGTAGGCTTTTTTGCTTTCTTTCTTGTCTTTCTTTCTTTTCTATCTTCCTTTCTTCATTCTCTCTGTCTCTTCTTTCTTTCTTCTTTCTTCCCTTCTTTCTTTCTCTCTCCATCACTCTCCACTCCCACCGTCACTCCCTGTTCTTTCTTACCCTTCTTCTTTCTTTTCTCCTTCGTTCTTTCGTCCTTGCTTTCGTCCGTCTTTTCCTTTCTTCCTTTCTTTCTGTCTTCTTTTTCTTCTTCTTTCTTCTTTCTTTTCTTTCTTTCGTTACTTCTTTCTTTCCTTTCTTTTTCTTGTTTTTCTTTCTTCTTCTTTTCCTCCTTCCTTTCGTTCTCTTCTTTTTTTTTCTTATTTCCTTCTTTGTTTCTCCTCTTCTTTTTCCTTTCTCTTTCTTTTCTCTGTTTTCTTTTTCTTTCCTCTTTTTTCTTCTTTCTTCTTTCTTCTTTCTTTCTCCCGCCCGTCTTTCTTTCTTTCTCTTCCCTTTCTTTCTCTCTTCTCTCTTCTTTCTCTCGTCTTTTTTTTCTCTTCGTTTTGTTCTTCTTCTTTCGTTCCCTTCTTTCTTTTCCTCTACCTTCCGTCCCTTCTTCCCTTCCTTCTTCCTTCCTCTTCCCTTCTCTCTTCCTTCCTCCCCTTCTTTTTCCCTTCCCTTCCCTTCCCTTCCCTTCCCTTCCCCCTTCCCTTCCCTTCCCTTCCTCTTCCAGTCAGAGTCTTCCTCTGTCACCCAGGCTGGAGTGCAGGGGCATGTTCTAGGCTAACTGTAAGCTCCGCCTCCTGGGTTCAATACCATTTTCCTCCCTCAGCCTCCCCAGCAACCAGGCCTACAGCCGCCCGCCACCACGCCCGGCTCATGTTTTTGTAGTTTTACTAGAGCCGAGGTTTCACCATGTTAGCCAGGCTGGTCTGGATCTCATGACCTCGTGATCCACCTGCCTCGGCCTCCCAAAGTGCTGGGACTACAGATGTGATCCACCACACTCAGCCTGCTGTAGGCTTTTGTGGCTTCTATCCTCCCTCCTATCCCCCTATTGTCGCCATGCTTCCCAACCTCCCCTGACTCTGCTCCCCCTTTATCGACCGCCTACACCCCCCCCCCCCCCACCACAGCCGGGAACTCCTCCTGGGGGTCCGCCACCAAAGCACCACTGGGCAGCAGCGTCCCACCGCTTCCACCTCACCGCCACCCCACCAGGAGCTCCAGCCCGGGAGGGCAGGGGGCCGGACCCTAAAGGATTCCCATTGCCACCAACTTCGTGTAAACTCCAGTCCCGAGGACACACCAGATTCCCAGGCCTGGGGCGACGTGGGCACGCCTGGTGCCACAGCTCCCGTAAAACGGTCGGACACACTCTGCAAGTCAAGGGGCACACCCACCGCACCAAGAGCACAGGGAGGTGCCAACAAAGGAAGGAGACTACTAAACCCACCTCCAAAAGAAGCAATTAATCCAAGACAACACCCGTGTTAGTGCTCCGTTGCTCCTCTCACATGGACGGCCTGGCCACTCTGTTCTGGCCAAGCCCAAGCCCCCTCCACCCTATGCCGGCCTGCCCAAAAGGGCCCTGCCTGCCGGAGCAGGGCACTACCTCTCCAAGGCTCTATCACTCTGGCTGTCTAGCTTCCTCCCCCTCTCTCTTCTGGGTTTGCCCCTGCACCTCGCACTACTTCTGTCGCCTTCCCTCTGTCTCTCTCTCTCTCTCTTTCTCTGCCTCTCTGTCTCTTTCCCTCTCTCCCTCTCCTGTCTCTCTCGATCGCTGTCTCTCTCCCTTCTTCAATTTCAATCTCTCCATCCATCTCTTCCTTGCTCTCCTTCAAGCCAGTTGTGTGTGCGTGCGTGTGTGTGTTTTTGTCTCTGTGTGTGCCTCAGCCTCTCTCGCCGGGGATCAGGTTTCCGGCTCTAGTGCCAGCCAGGGGCAAAGCAGGGTCATCCCCCAACACCGAACACCCCACGCCCACTTGCCCACTGGGTGGGTCTTGGTCGGGACAAGCCACCGTGGTGGGGGCGTTCTGAGAAAAGGGCCAGGCGCTGGTGGTCCGACTGTTGGCCCTTGGCCAGCCTTGACGGCTCTGGGTGGGTGGGGCAAGAGGGGCCTCGCAGCAGCTCCTGAGCGGCCAGGGATGCGAAAGAATACCTCCGAGACAGGGCAGAGGACCGGACGGTCCTGAAGCTAAACAGGGTCGGGCCTGGTTAGTCCCCCTATTGTCGCCATGCTTCCCAACCTCCCCTGACTCTGTTCCCACTTTATCGCCCGCCTACACACCCGCAGCTGCCGGGGACATCTTCCAGGGCTTCCGCCACCAAAGCACCACGGGGCAGCAGCATCCCACCGCTTCCGCCTCGCCGCCGCCCCGCCAGGAGACCGGCTCCAGCCTGGTAGGGCACGGCGCGGGACCCCAAAGGTGCAGGCGCGGGTTTCCTGCAGTTCGCGGTCCCTACCCACTTCCGGAACGCCCAGGCGATTCAATCCACTCATCAGACGCCGCCGGAAACTTCCAAACCGGGGGAAGGGAGGGGCAGGGGCAGCGGGTGCCACACACGCCAGCCAAGACCTCCGCTCCAGAACTCAGGGGCTGCTTTATCGGGGGAAGGACATTGCTAAGCCATCCACCAGGAAAACAGTCCCTGTGCACCCGGATTCCCATTGCCACCAGCTTCGTGTAAACTCCAGTCCCGAGGACACGCCAGAGACCCAGGCCTCGGCCCCGTGGGCCCGCCCGTGCCGGCCCGCCAAACGGGTGGGCGCACTCTGCAAATCAAGGGGCCCACCGCACCGCACCAAGAGCACAGGGAGATTCCAAAAAAGAAAGGAGCCTACGAAACCCACCTCCAAGGCAAGCAATTAATCCAAGACAAAACCCGTCTCAGCGCTCCGTTGCTCCTCTCGCATGGACAGCCTGACCACCCTGTTCTGACCCAGCCCAAGCCCACTCCACCCTATCCAGGCCTGCTCAAAAGGAACCTGCCTACCGGAGCAGGATGCTCCCTCTCCAAGGTTCTATAGCTGTCGCTCTCTAGCTCCCTCCTCCTCTCTCTTCTGGGTTTGCCCCTGCACCTCGCGCTGCTTCTGTCGCCTTCCCTCTGTCTCTCTGTCTCTCTCTTTCTCTGCCTCTCTGTCTCTTTCCCTCTCTCCCACCCATGTCTCTGTCCATCGCTGTCTCTCTCCCTTCCTTGGTTTCAATCTCTCCATCCATCTGTTCCTTGCTCTCCTTCAAGCCATTTGTGTGGGCGTGCATTTGTGTGTGTGTGTGTGTGTGTTTCTGTTTGTGTGCACACGCGCGTGTGTGGGTTCCTGCACGTAAGTGCCCAGGTGTGTCTGTTTGTGGGGCTGTGTATTTGCTCCAGGTGGTGGTGGGTTGTGTCTGGGTTTCTTTCAGCCCCTCTCGCCGGAGATCAGGATTCCAGCTCTAGTGCCAGCTCAGAGAAAAGCAGGGCCATCTTCCAACACCCAACCCCCCACACCCTCTTGCCCACTGGCCGGGTCTTGCTCGGGACAAGCCACCGTGGATGGGAGACAACCTGGGAATACCGGGTGCTGTAGGCTTTTTCGCTTTCGTGTCTTTCTTTCTTGTCTTTCTTTCTTTTCTACCTTCCTTTCTTTCTTTCTCTCTCCTTCCTTTTTCTTTTCTTTCTCTCTTTCTTTCCTTCTTTCTTCTTTTTTTTTATTTTCTCTCTTTTTCTTTCTTTTTCATTCATTTTTTCTTTCTTCCTTTTCTCTTCCTTTGTTTTCTTCCTTTCTTTCTTTTCTTTTTCTTTATTTCTCTTTCATTCTTTCGTCTTTTCTTCTTCTTCGTTTCTGTCTTCCCTTTTTTTTCTTTCTTTCTGTCTTTTCTCCTTCCTTTTTCTTTGTTCTCTTCTTCTTTTTTTCTTCTGTTCTTTTCTTTCTTTCTTTTTTTTCTTTCTCTCGTCTTCTCTTTCTTCTTTTCTTTCCTTTCGTCTTTCTTTTCTTTCTTTTTTTATCTTTCTTCCTTTCGCCTTCTGTTCTTCTTTAATTCTTTCTTCTTCTTCTTTTCTTCTTCTTCTTTCTTTTCTTATCTCTCTTTCTTCTTGCTCTTTTTTTCTTCTTCGTTTCTTCTTCTTCTTCTTCTTTCTTTCTCTCTTTTTTTCTTTTGTCCTGTTCTTTCCTTCGTCTTCTTTCTCTATTCCTTCCTTTTTTCTTCTTCTTGGGGTTTCTCTTTCGTTCGTTTTCTTTTCCTTCGTTTTTCCTATCTTCTTTCTTCGTCTTCATCTTCTCTTCTTTCTTTCTCCTTTCTTCCTTCCTGTTCTCTCGCTCTCTCTCTCTCTTTGCTCATCTCGCCTCTCTCTCTCATCTCTTTCTCCTCCTTCGTCTTCTCTCTCTCTCTATCTTTCCTCTTCTTTTCTTTCTTATTCTTCTCTTTCTTTCTTCTTCTTTCTTCTTTCTTTCGTTCTTTCTTTCTTTCTTTCTTTTCTTTCCTTTCTTTCTCTTTCTTTCTTTCTTTCTTTCTTTCTTTTCCTTCTTTGTTCTTTCTTTCTTCTTTTCCTTCTTTCTTCTTCTTTCTTCGTGCTTCTTCTTTCTTTCTTCTTTCTTCATTTCTTTCTTTCTTTCTTTTCTTCTTTCTTTTCCTCTTTCTTTTCCCTTTTCTTCTCCCCTTTCTCTTTCTTTCTTTCTTTCTTCTTTCTTTTCCTTTCTTTCTTTCTTTTTTCTTTCTTTTCTTTCTTTTCTTTCTTTCTCTTTTTTCGTTTCCTTTCTTTCTTTTTCTCTTTCTTTCTCGCTTTTTCTTCTTTCTGTCTTTCTTTCTGGTTCTTTTCTTTCTCCTTTTCTTTTCTTCTTCTTTTCTCCTTGTTCTCTTTTTTCTTCTTTATTTCTTCTTTCTTTCTTTCTAAAAAAAAAAAAAAAGGTCTTTCTTTCTTCCTCTTTCTTTCTTTCTTTTTTTTTCTTTTATTTCTGCTTCTTTTTCTTTTCTCTTTCTTTTCTTCTTTCTTCCCTTTCTCTTTTTTGTCTCTTCTTTCTTCTTTCTTTTCTTTCGTTCCTTGTCGTCTTTTTTCTTTTCTTCTTTTCTTTTTCTGTTCTTCTTCTTTCTTGCTTATCTTTTTTTTCTTTTTCTTTATTTTCTTTCTTCTTCTCTTTCTTGTCGTTCTTTCTTTCTTTACCTTTCGTTCTTTCATTTCTGCCTTTCTTTCTTCTTCTTTCCTTCTTCCTTGCTCTTTCTTCCTTTTCTTTTCCTTTCTCTTTCTTTCTCTTTCTTTCGTTCTAATTCTATATCTCTTTTTCCCTTTCCTTTTCTTCTTTTCTCTTTTGTTAAAATCTTTCCTCTTTCTTTCTGTTTCTTTCTTTCTTCCCTACACTATTTCTTTCTTATTCTTTTTCTTTTCTCTTGTTTCTTTCTTTCTTTCTTTCTTCTCTTTCTTTTCTTTCTTTCTTTTCTTTCTGTCTTTCTTTCTTCCTTGTCTTTCTTTCTTCTTTCTTTCTTTCTTTTTTCTTCTTTCTTTTTTCTTTCTTCTTTTCTTTCTTCTTTCTCCTTCTTTGTTCTTGCTTTCTTTCATCTCTGTTCTTTCTATTGTTCTTTCGTTTTCTTACGTTCTTTTCTTCTTTCTTCTGTTCTTGTCTTTCCCCCTTTCATTCTCTTTCTTTTTCTTCTGTTCTTCCTTTCCTTTACTTTCTTTCTTTCTTTCTTCTTTCGTCTCTTTCTTTCTTCTTCTTTCTCTTTCTTTCTTTCTTTCGTTTTCTTTCTTTTCTTTCTTTTCTTTCCTTTCGGTCTTTCTTTCTTTCTTTCTTTCTGTTCTTTTTTTCTTTCTTTCTTTTCTTCTTTCTTTTCTTCTTTCTTTCTAGTCTTCTTTCTTTCTTTCTTTCTTTCTTTTTTCTCTTTATTTCTTTCTCTTTCTCTTTCTTTCTCCTTTCTTTTGCTTTCTTTCTATTTCGTATATTTTCTTCTTTCTTTCTTTTCTTTCGTTCTTTTCTTTCTGCTGTTTCTCTTTTCTTTCTTCTTCTTCTTCTTATCTTAATCTCTTCTGCTTTTTCTTTTCTTTTCTTCGTTTCTAATCTTTTCTCTTTCTTCTTCTTTCTATTCTCGTTCTTTCTTATCTTTTCTTTCTTCTTTTTCTTTTCTCTTTTTCCTTTTCCTTTATTTTCTCTTTTCTTTCTGTTCTCTTTCTTCTTTTTTCCCCTGATTTTCTTTTCTTTTCTTTTTTTTCTGTTCCTTTCTTTCTTTCTTCTTTCTTCTTTTTCTTTCTTTTTCTTTCTTTTTCTTTCTTTCTTGTTCTTCTTTTTCTTATCCTTCTTGTTCTTTTACTTTCTTTTCTTCCTTTCTTTCTTTTCTTCTTCTTTCTCTCTCTTTTCTTTTCTCTTTCTCTTTCTTTCTTCTGTTTCGTCTTTTGATTTCTTTTTCTTTTTCTTTCTTTCTTTATCTTTCTTTCTTGTTCTTTTTCTTTTCTTTTCTTCTTTCTTTCTTTTGTCTCTTTTTCTTTCTTTTCTTTCTTTTGTCTTTTCTTCTTTTTTCTTCGTTCTTCTTTATTCTTTTCTATCTTCTTTCTTTCTTTCTTTCGTCTCCTTTCTTTTTTTCTTTTCTTTCGTTCTTCTTTGCTTTCTTTTCTTTCCTTTCTTTTCTTGTTCTTTCTGTTCTTTTCTTCTTTTCTTTCTTCTCTTTCTTATCGTTCTTCTTTCTTTCTTTCTCTTTCTTTCTTTGCTCTTCTTTCTTCCTTCCTTACTTTCTTTCTTTTCTTTCGTTTTCCCCCCCTTTAAGCTTTTTTATTTTTGTTTTTTCTTTCTTTTTTCTTTCTTTGTCTTTTTCCTTCTCTCTTCTTCTCTTTCTTTCTTTCTTTCTTTCTTTCTTTCTTTCTTTTTTCTTTGTCTTCTTTCTTTTCTCTCTTTTCTCTGTCTTTCTTCTTCTTCTTCTTTCCTCCTTCTTTCTTTCTTTCTTTCTACTTCTTTGCTTTCTCTTATCTTCTTTTCTTCTCACTTTTCTTTTCTCTTCCTTTTCTATTTTCTTCCTTTTCTTCTTCTTTCTTGTTCTTTCTCTGCTGTTCTTTCTTCCTTCTGTCTTCTTCTTTCTTTTCTTGCTTTTCTTCTTTCTTTCTTTCTTTCTTTCTTTCTTTTTCTTTCTTTCTTTTCTTTCTTTTCTTTCTTTTCTTTCTTTAGTTTGTCTCTTTCCTTTGCCTCTGTTCTTTCTTCTTTCTTATTTCTTTCTAATCTTGCTTTGTCTTTTTTTTCTTTCTTCCCCCCCGTTTCTCTGTTCCTTTCTTATTTTTTTCTGTCTTTCTTTCGTTTCTCTTTTTTTTTCTATTTTCCTTTTTGTTTCCTTTTTCTTTCTTTCTTTTCTTTCTTGTCTTTTCTTTTTCCTTCTTTCCTTTTTGCTTGTTCTTGCTTTTTCTTTTCTTTTCTTTCTTTCGCCTTCTTTTCTTTCCTTCTTTTTTCTTTCTTTTCTTCTTTTTTTCTTTCGTCTTTTTCTTTCTTATTTCTTTCTTCTTCTATTCTCTTTCTTGTCTTCTTGTCTTTCTGCCTTTTCTTTCTTTTCTTTCCTTTCTTTATATCCTTTCTTTCGTTTCGTTTCCTTTCTTTTTCTTTCTTTTTTGTTCTTTTCTTTCGTTCCCTTTCCTTTTCCTTTTCTCTTTCTCTTTTGCTTTTCTCTGTCTTTCTTTCTTCTTGTCTTGCTTGTTTATCTTCTTCTTTTCTTTCTTTCTCTTTCGTTTTTCTCTTTTTCCTTATCTTTCTTTTCCTTTCTTTCTTTCGCTTTTTCTTCTTCTCTTTCTCTTTCTTTCTTTCTCTTCTTTTCTCTTCTTTCTTTTCTTTCTTTCTCTTTCTTTTTCTTGTCTTTCTTTCTTTCTTTTCTTTTCTTCTTTCTTTCTTTTCGCTGTCTCTTTCGTTCCTTTCTTTCGTTCTTGTCTTTCGGCGTCTTTCTTCTGTTCTTTCCTTTCTTTTTTTCTTCTTTCTTTCGTTACGCTTCTTTCTTTCTTTCGTTCTTTTTTCCTTTCTCTTTTCTTTCCTTCTCTTCTCTTCCTTCTTTCTTTCTTTCTTTCCTCACTCTTTCTTCTCTTTCTTTTTCCTTGTAATTTCTTTTTCTTCATCTTTCCTTCTCTTCTTTCTCTTCTTATTTCTTTCTTCTTTCTCTTTCTTTACTTTCTTTCTTTCTTTCTTTCTTTCTTTCTTCTTCCTTCTTTCTTTCTTTCTTTCTTCTTTTCTTCTCCTTTTCTTCTTCGGTCTGGATCTTTGCTTGCTTCTTTTTTATGTCTTTCTGTACTTTCTTTGTTTCTTGCTTTTTCTTGCTGTTTCTTTTTCTTTCTTTCTTCTTTCGTTTTCTTTCTCTTTCTGTTTCTTTCTTTCTTTTTTCTTTCTTCTTTTTTTTCTTTCTTTTTTTCTTTCTTTCTTTCTTTTCTTTCTTTTTCTGTCGTTCCTTCTCTTTCTTCGGCTCTTTTCGTTTCTTTCTATTTCTTTCTTTTCTTTCTCTTTTCTTTACTTTCTTTCTTTTTTCTTTCTTTTTCTTTCCTCTTCTGCTTTCTTTCTTTCTTTTCTTCTCTTTCTTTTAGTCTTTTTCTTTCCCTTTTTCTTTGTTACTTACTTTTGGTATTTTTTCTTGTCTTTCTTTCTCGTAGTTTTTCTTTTCTTATTCTTTTCGTTTATTTTTCTTTCTTCTTTCTTTCTCCTTTCCTTCTTTCTTTTCTCTTTCTTCTTTCCTTTCGTCTTTCTTTCTTCTTTCTTTTTCTTTCGTCTCTTTTATTTCTTGTCTTTTTTTCTGTCTCTCTTCTTCTTTCTTTCTTTGTTCTTTCTTTTCTCTTTCTTTCTTTTGCGTTGTTTTCTTTGTTTTCTTATCTTTCCTTCTCTTTTCTTTCTTTTTCGTATTTTCTTCTCTTTTTCTTGCTTGTTTTTTCTTCCTTGCTTTCTTTCTTCTTTTTTCCTTTCTTTCTTCTTTCTTTCTATTCTTTCCTTTCCTTTTCTTTTCTTTTCGCTTTTCTTTCTTTTCTTTCTCTTCTCTTTTCTTTCTTTTTTTCTTTCTTTCTTTTCTTTTCTTTCTTTCTTTCTTTTTCACTCTTTTTTCTTTATCTTTCTTGTCTATTTCTTTACTTCTTTTCTTTCTTTCTTTCTTATCTTCTTTCTTATTCTTTCTTTCTTTCTTTTCTTCTTTCTTTAATCTGATCTTCCTTCCTTTCTTTCTTTCTTCTTCTTTTCTTTCGTTTCTTTGTCTTTCGTTCTTTCTTCTTTTCTTGTTCTTTCTTTTTTTTCTTTTCTTTTTTTGTTCTTTTCTTTTCTTTCTTTCCTTTCTTTCTTTTCTTCTTTTCTTTCTTTTCTTTCTTCTTTCTTTTTTAGTTTTTGTTTCTTTCTTTTTTCTTTTTATTTTTTCTTTCTTTTGTCTTTTTCATCTTTTTATTCTTTTCTTTTTCTTTTCCTTCTTTTCTTTTCTTCTTCCTTTCTTTCTTTCTTTCTTTTTTCTTTCTTTCTTTCTCTTTCTTTCTTCTTTTCCTTTCTTTTTCTTTTTTGTCTTTCTTTTCTTTATTTTTTTCTGTCTCTTTTTGTATCTTTCTTTTTTTTCTTCTCTTTTTTCTTCCTTTCTTTCCTCTTCTCTTATTTTCTTTCTTTCTTCTTTTCTCTTTCTCCTTCTTTCTTGTCTGTTTTATCTTTCTGTTCTTTTCTTTGCTTTCTTTTGTCTTCGTCTTTTCTTTCTTCTTTCGGTCTCTGATACTTATTCTTTTTTATTCTTCTTCTCTTTTTCTTTTTCTTTCTTCTGCTTTCTTTCTTTCTTTTCTTATTCTTCTTTTCTTTTCTCTTCTTCTCTTCTTTCTTCTCTCTATTCTTTTCTTTTCTTTTCTTTTCTTCTTTTCTCTTTTTTCTTTAGTCGCTCATTCTTTTTTGTTTCCTTTTTCTTCTCTTTCTTCTTCTTTCTTCTTTCTTTTTACTCTCTGTGCTTTCTTTATTCTTCTAGCTTTTTCTTTCTTTTTTTCTTCTTTCTTTTCTTTCTTTCTTTCTTTCTTCTTTTCTCTCTTACTTCTTGTAGTCTATTTTCTTTCTCTTTCTTTCTTTTTCTTTTCTTCTTTTCTTTGATTTCTCTTTCTTCTTTCTTTGTCTTTCTTTCTTTTCTTTTCTTTTCTTTCTTTCTTTTTTCTTTTCTTTCAGTTCGTTTCCCTTATTTCTCTTCTGTATTTCTTCTTTTTCTTCCTTTCCTTTTCCTTTTTTCTTTTTCTTTCTTTCTTTCTTCCTTGTCTTCCTTTCTTTTCTTTCTTTTTATCTTTCGTTCTTTTTCCTTTATCTTTTTCTTTTTCTTTTCTTTCTTTTCTTTCTTTTTCTTATTATCTCCTTCTTTATCGTTATCTCGTTCTGTTCTTTCTCTCCTTGTCTTTCTTCTTTTTTTCGTTGTCTTTCTTTTCGTTCTTTTTCGTTTCTTTCTTTCTTATTTTCTTTCTTCTTTCTTTCTTTTTCTTTCTTTCTTTCCTTTCTGTTTTTTTCTTTCTTTTTCTCTCCTTTCTGGTCCTTTTTTTATTTCTTTCTTTCTGTCTTTCTTGATCCTTTTTTCTTTTGTTTCTTTCTCCTCTGTCTTTCTTCTTTCTTTCTTGCTGTTCTTTTTCTTTTCTTTTTCTTTCTTCTTTTCTTCTTATTCTTCTTCTCTATTCTCTTCTGTCATTTCTTTTTCTGCATCGTCTTTTCTTTTTCGTTTCTTTCTTTTGCTTTCTATTTATTCTTTCTTCTTTCTTTTTCTTTTCTTTTTCTCTCTGTTCATTTTGCTTTTACCCACCTGTTTCTCTTTTGTCTGTTTTTTTCCTTCTGTTGGCTTTCTTTCCCTTTCTTTCTCTCTTTCTTCTTTCTTCTTCACTTTTTTTCTTTTCTCTCTTTTTCTTTCCTATTTTATCGTTTTCTTTCCTTTCTTTCTCATTTCTTTTCTTTCGTGTCTTTCTTGTCTCTCTTCTCTATCTCTTTCTTTTCTTTCTTTTTTCTTTCTTTCTTTCTTCTGCTTTTCTTCTTTCTTTCTTTCTTTTCTTTCTCCTTCTTTCTTTCATCTTTCTTTCTTTCTTTCTTCTTTCTTTTTCTTTTTCTTTTCTCTTTTCTCTTTCTTTCTTCTTTCTTCTTCTTTCTCTTCTTTCTTATCTTTCTATCATCTTTCTTTCTTCTTTCTTTTCCTTCTCTTTCTTTCTATTCCTTAATCTTTCTCTTCTCTTCTTTCTTCTTTTTTCGTTCTTCTTCTTTCTTTGCTTTTTCTTTTTCGCTTTCTTTCTTCTTTCTTCTTTCTTTCTTTCTTTCTTCGTTTTCTTTCTTTCTTTCTTTTCTTTCTTTCTTCTTCTGTCTTTTCTTTCTTTCTTTTGCCTTCCTTCTCTTTCTTGTTTCCTTTCTTTCTTGTTCTTTATTGGTTCTTTCTTTCTACTTCTTTCTTCTGTTTTTCTTTCTTGTTTTCTATCTTAATTCTTTTCTTTTCTTCCTTGTTCTTTCGTTTTTCCTTCTTTTCTTTCTTTGCTTCGTCTTCTCTTTTCTCTTTTTTTTCGTTTTTGTTTTTTTTTTCTATTTCGTTCATTTTCTACTTTTCTTTTCTATCGTCTTTCTTGTCCTTTTTTCTTACGTTCATTATTCTTTTTCTTTTCTTTCTTTCGTTCTTTCTGCTTTCTTTCTTCTTTCTTATTCTTTCTTTCTTTCTTATCTTTCTCTTCTCTATACTCTTTCTTTTTGCTTTCTTTTTCTTTTCTCTTCCTTCTTTTTTCTTCCTTTTCTTTCGTTCCGTTCTCTTTCTTTTCTCTCTTTTCTTTTTTCTTTCTTTTTTTCTTGTCTTTCTTCTTTCTCTTTCTTTTCTCTTTCTTCTTTTTGCTTTTTCTTCTCTTCTTTTTCTTTCTTTTCTTTTTTCTTCTTCTTTCTCGCCTTTCTTGTCTTTCTTCTTTTCTCGTTCTTCTTTCTATCTTTCTTTTTTCTTTTCTGTAATTCTATGTTTATACCCCCCTTTCTCTTCTTCTTTTCCTGTCTTTTCTTTCGGTCTTTCTTTCTTTCTTCTTTCTTTCTCTTTCTTTTACTTCTTCTTTACTTTTGTCTTTTCTTTTTCTTATTCTCTTTCTTTTTCTTTTTCTTCTTTCTTGCCTTCTTCTTCTTCTTTTATTTTCTTTCTTCTTTTTTTCCTTTCTTTATTTTTCTTGCTTAATTCTTTTTCTTCTTTCTTTTGCTCTTCTTTTTATTATCTTCTTTTTCTCTCTTCTTTCTTTCTGCTTTCTCTCTTCTTTCTCTTTCTCCATCTTTATCTTTCTTTTTCTTTCTTCTTTTCTTTCTTCCTTTTTTCCTTTTCTTCTTTTTTTTTTTTCCTCTTTTTTTCTTTTCTTCGTTCTTCCCTTTTCCTTCTTTTCCTCTTCTTCCCCTTCGTTTTTCTTCTTTCGCTCCCTTTCCTTTTCTTCTTTTCTTTCCTCTTTTTGTCTTCGTTTTCTTTTCTTCTTTTACTTTTTCGTTTCTTTCTTCCTTCTTCGTTTCTTTCTTTTTTTTTTTGTCCTTATCTTTCGCTTTCTTCTTATTCTCCTTCTGTCTTTCTTTTTCCTTGCTCTTCTTATCTTCTTCTTTTCCTCTTAGTTTTCCCCCCGCCGCCCCCTCCTTCCTTTCTTTCCTTTTCCCGTTCGGTTCTTGTTTTCTTGTTCTTTTTTTTCCTTCTTGACTTCTCTTTTCTTTTCCTTCCCTTTCTTTTCGTTCTTTCTTCTCCTTTTCCCTTTTTCGCTTCCTCTTTCGTTTCTTCTCGTTTCTTTTCTTTGCTCTTTTCTTTTCTTTCTTTCTTATCTACTTCTTTTCTTTTTTTCTTTCGTTTTCTTTTTCGCTTCTTTCTTTCTTTTTTCTTGTCTTTTATCTCTTTCTTTCTCTGTTCTTGTCTTTCTCTTCTTTTTCTTTCGCTTTCTTTGTTCTTGCTTTCTTTCGTTTTCGTTCTTTCTTTGCTCTCTTTATTCTTTCTTTCTTCGTTCTTTGGGGGGGGGGGGGGGGGGGGGGGGGGGGGGGGGGGGGGGGGGGGGGTCTCGTTTTCTTTTTCTTTGTCTTTCTCTTTCTTTTCTCTTCTTTCTCTTTTCTTCTTGCTTCTTTCTTTCTTTTGCTCTTTTTCTTTTGTTCTTCTTGCTTTCTTCTTTTTAATTCTTTTCTTCTTTCTTTTCTTTTCTTTTCTTGTCTTTCTTTTGTTGTTATCTTTCGTTTGTTCTTTTTTTCTTTTTTTCTGTCTTTTCTTTTTTTCTTTCTTTCGTTCTTTTCTTTCTTTTGATCTTTCTTTCGTTTCTTTGTTCTTTCTTTCTCTTCTCCTTCTTATTCTTTCGTTTTCGTTCCTTTTTGTCCGTTTCTTTCTTTTTCGTTTTTTTCTTTTTTTCTTTTCTGTCGTTCTTCTTTCTTTCTTTCTTTTCTTTTTCTTTTCCTTTTTCCTTTTCGTTCTTCCCTTTTCATTTCTCTTTTCTTGTTTCCCCCTTTCTTTCTTTCCTTTCCTTCGTCATTCTTTTGCTGTATCCTTTCTTTCTCCTTTATCTTTTCTTTCTTTTGCTTGTTTTCTATTCGGTTCCTTTATCTTTACTTTTTCTTTCTTTCTTTGCTCTTCTCTTTGTTCTTTCTTTCCTTTTTCTTTTCTTTCTTTCTTGCTTTTTTTTCTTCGTTCTTTCCTTCTTGCTTTACTTTTCTTTCCCTCTTTTTTTTCGTTCTTTCTTTTCTTTTTCTTATTCTTTTTCTTTTTCTTTTTCCTTTTTCTTTCTTTTCGTTCTTTCTGTTCTTTCTATTGTCTTTCTTTCTTTCGTATCTTTCTTTTCGTATCTTTCTTTCGTCTTTAATTTTTCTCTTCTTCTCTTTTTCGTCTTTCTCTTTTTCTTGCTTGTTTTCTTTCGTTTTCTTATCTGTCTTTTCTTTCTTCTTTTCTGTCTCTTTCTGTCTGTTCTGTCTGTCTTCTTTCTTTTCCTCTCTTCTTTCTTTCTTTCTTTCATTTTCTTTCTTGCTTTTTCTTTTTATCTTTCTTTTTCTTTCGTTTATCGTTTCTAATCTTTTCTCTTTGTTTCTTTTTTTGATTAATCTTTCTTTTCTTTGCCTAGCTTCTTTTTTCTTTCTTTTCGTCTTTTTTTCCTTCTGTTCGTTCTTTCTTTTCTTTTTTCTTTCTTTTCTTTCTTCTTCTTCTTTTCTTCTTCTAATTTTCTCTTTTTCGTTTTCTTTCTTTCCTTCTTTTCTTCTTGGTCTATTCTTCGTTTTCTTTTCTTTGTCTGTTTCTTCTTTTTTCTTTCTTTCTTAGCCTTTTCGTTCTCTTTCTTTCTTTCATTTCTTCTTTTTTGCTTTTTTCTTTCTTTTAGCTTCTTTCTTTACTTTGTTCTTTGTTGTTTCTTTCTTTCCTTTTGTACTTTTTCTTTCTGCTTTTTTCCTTGTTCTCTCTTTTCTTGCTTTTTCTTTCTTTCCTCTGTTCTGTCTTTTCCTTGTTGTCTTTTCTTCTTTTCTTGTCTTTCCCGTTCTTTTTCTGGGCTTCTTTCTTCTTTTTCTTTTCTCCTCTTTCTTTTCTTTCTTCTTTCTTCTTTTCTTTCGTTTTCTTTCGTTTCTTGTTCTTTTCTTTCGTTTTCTTTCTTTTCTTTCTTTCTTTTCTTTCTTCTTTCTTTCTACTTTTCTTTGCTTTCTTTTCTTTCGTTCTTTCTTTTTCTCTTTCTTTCCCTTTTCTTCTCTCTTTCTTCTGTCGGTCTGTTTCTTTTTTCTCCTTTTATCTTTATCTTTCTTCGTTTCGTTCCTTTCTTTCTTTCTTCTTCGTTCTCTTCTTTCTTTCTTCTTTCCTTTTCTTTTCTTGTTCTTCTTTTTCTTTCCGTTCATCGTCTTGCCTTCTTCTGTCTTTCTTCTTTCTCTTTCGTTTTCTCTTCGTCTCCTTTCTTTCTTTCCTTTTCTTTTTGTTTGTTCTTTCTGTCTTTCTTCTTTCTTTCTTTTTTTCTCTTTGTCTTTCTTTCTTTCTGTCCCCCCCTCTCTCTTTTCTTCAGTTTCCGCCTGCTTTTCTCTTTTTCTTTTTTCTCTTTTCTTTTTCGTCTTCTTTCTTTTCTTTCCTTTCGTTTCCTTTCCTGTTCTCTTATCTTTCTTTTTCTGCTTTTCGTTCTTTTCTTTTCTTTCTCCTTTCTTTCTTTCTTCTGTCGTTTTCTCTTTCTCTTTTTCTTTTTTTTCTTTCTTTCTTTCTTTCTTTCTTTCTTTTCTTCTTTCTCTTTCTTTTCTGTCTTTTCTACTTTTTCTTTCTCTCTTCTTCTCTTTTTCTCGTCTATTCTCCTTCTTCTTGTCTTTCTTTTCTCTTATTTTTTGTCTGCTTCTTTCTATCTTTTCTCTTTTTTATTTCTCTTCCTTTCTTCTATTGTTTTTTTTTTCTTTTATCTTTCTCTATTCTTTCTTTTCTTTCCTCATTTGTTTCTTTTCTTATCTCTGTTTTTGTCTTCTGTCTTTTGTCGTTCTATTCTTTCTTTCTTTTCTTTCTTGGTATTCTTCTCTTTCCTCTTCTTCTTTCTTTCTTTTCTATAGCTTTCGTCTTTCTTTCTTTCTTTCTTTCTTTCTTTCGTTCTTTCTTCTGTTCTTTCTCTTCTTTTTATCTTTTCTTTCTTTTTTTTCTTCTTCTTTCTTCTCTTCTTCTTCTTTTCTTTCTCTCTGGTTTTTCTTTCGTTTCTTTTCTTCTCTTCTTCTTCTTTTCTTTCTTCTTCTTTCTTGTCTTCTTTTCTTTTCTTTTCTCTTTCTTCTCTCTTCCTCTGCTCTCTCTCTTCTCTTTTCTTTTTTTTTTTCTTTTCTTTCTTTATTTTTCTTTCTTTATTGATCTTTCTTTTCTTTTTTCTTCTTTCGTCCCTTGCTTTCGTTCTTGTCTCTTCTTTCTTGTCTTTCTTTTTCTTCTTTCTGCTTCGGTCGGTTTCTTGAAAATTTCTTTCGTTTTTCTTATCTTTCCTT
Organism: Rhinopithecus roxellana; assembly: GCF_007565055.1. Classification (NCBI taxonomy): domain Eukaryota; kingdom Metazoa; phylum Chordata; class Mammalia; order Primates; family Cercopithecidae; genus Rhinopithecus; species Rhinopithecus roxellana. Next base: position 53,671,404 of record NC_044556.1, on the reverse strand, counting down.
TTCTATTTCTGTGTTTCCATCTCCTCCCCTACCACTGTAGTCTTCTAAGTCAGTCTTCCCCGTTTCTTCTTCCTTCCCAGTATCTTTTCTTCCTCTTCCCCTGTCTTTTCTGTCTTTTTCTTTCTTTTCTTTTTTCTTTCTTTTCTTTCTCTTTCTTTCTTTTCCTTTCGTTCTTTCTGTTCTCTTGTCTTTCTTTCTTTTCGTTCTCTTCTTTTCTTTCTTCTTTCTTTCTTATTTCTCTTTCTTTCTTTCTTCTTTTTTTTCCGTCTTCTTTCTCTTTTCTTTCTTGCTCTTTCTGTCTTTTTCTTCTTTATCTTTCTCTTCTTTTTCTTTTCTTTATCTCTTTCGTCGTTCTCTCTCTTTTCGTTCTTTTTTCTTTCTCTCTTTCTTTCTCCTTTTTCTTTCTTCTTCTTTCTTCTTTCTTTCTTATCTTGTCTTTTCTTTCTTTTTTCCTTGTCTTTCTTCTCTTTTCTTTCTTCTTTCGTTCTTCGTTTCTTCTTTCGTTTCTCTCTTTTTTTCTTCTTTTCCTTCTTTCTTTTTCTTCTTTTCTTCTTTCTTTCGGTCTCCGTTTTTTCCTTCTTCTTTCTTCTTGCCCTTGTTCTCTTTCTCTGTCTTGCTTTCTCTTTTTCTTTCGTTTGTCTTTCTTTCTTTCGTTTTCTTACTATTCTTGTTCTTTCTTTTCTTTCTTTCTTTTCTTTTTCTTCTTTCTTCGTTCTTCTTTTCCTTTCTCTGTTTTTTTTCTTCTTTCCTTTTCTTTCTTTTTCTGGCGTTCTTCCTACTTTTCTTTTTCTGTCTTTTTCTTTCTTTCTTTCTTTCTTTTCGTTTCTTTCTCTTTCGTTCTTTTTTTTCTTCTTTCTTTCCTTTCTTTTCTTTCTTTTCTTTCTCTTTTTGCTTCCCTTTCTTTTCTTCTTTCTTTCTCTTTTCTTTCTTTCTTTCTTTTCTTTCTTTATTTTTTTTCTTTCTTTCTTTTCTCTTTCTTCTTTCTTTTCTTTCTTTTCTTTCGTTCTTTTCTTTCTCTTGTCTTTCTTATCTTTCTATTCGTTCTTCTTTTTCTTTCTTTGTCTCTTGCTTCTTTCTTTCTTGCTTTTTTTTTCTTTCTTTCTTCTTTCTTTCTTTCTTTTCGATTCTTTCTTTCTTCTTTGTTTCTTTTGTCTTTCTTTTCGTTTTTCTTTCTTTTTCTCTTTCTTTCTTTTTCTTTCTTTTTCCTTTATTTTTTTGCTTTCTTTCGTCTTCTTTTTCTCTTTCTTTCTTTCTCTCTTTCTTTCTTTCTTTCTTTCTCTATTTCGTTCGTTTTCTTTCTTTTCTTCTTTTTCTTTCTTCTTTCTCTTTCTTCTTTGCGGTTCTCTTTCTTCTTTCTTTCTTCTTTCTTTATCTTCTTATCTTTTCTTCTTTCTTTCTTGTTCGTTCTTTCTTTTCTTCTTTCTTCTTCTTTTCCCTTTGTTTTTTTCTTTCTGCTTCTTTCTTGGTTCTTTTCTTTTCTTTTCTTCTTGTCTTCTGTTTCTTTCTTGTTCTTTTTCTTTCTTCTTTTTCTTTCTTTTCTTTTCTTTTCTTTATTTTCTCTGTCGTTTCTGTTCTTTCCTTGTTTCTTTCTTTCTTCTTTCTTGTGGGGGGAGGGGTTTTCTATTTCTTTTTTCCTTTCTTCTGTTTTGCTACTTTTTTTTTCTTTCTTTCTTCTTTCTTTTCTTTTCTTTTCTTATCTTTCTATTTCTTTTCTTTCTGTGTTCTTTCCTTTTCTTTCCTTTCTATTCGTTCTTTTCTTTTTTCGTTTCATTCTTTCCTCTTTCTTTCTCTCTTGTCTTTCTTCTTCTTTTCTTTCTTTCTTTCGTTCTTCTTCTTTTTTTTTCTTTCTTTTCTTCTTTCTTTCTTTCGTTTTTCTTTCTTTCTTTTCTTTTCTTTCTTTCCTTTTCTCTTTCTTTCTTCTCTCTTTTTCTTGTTCTTTTCTTTCGTCTCTTCTTTCTTCTTTCTCTTCTTTCTTCTTTCTGCTCTTCTTTTCCTTCTTTCTTTTGTCTTGTCTTTCTTTCTTTCTGTCTTTTCGTCTTTCTTGCTTTCTTTCTGTCTCTTCTTTTCTTTTCTGTTCTTTCTTTCTTTTTCTTTCTTTTCTTTCTTTCTTTTCTGTCTTCTTGTCTTTCCTCTTTCTGTCTTTCTCTTTCTTTCCTTTCTTTTTCTTTCTTTCTTCTTTTTTCCCTTTCTTCGTCGTTCTTGCTGTCGTTCTTTCTCTTTCTTTCTTTCTGTCTTTCTTTCTTTCTTTCTTTCTTTTTTTTCTTTCTTCTTTCGTTCTTTCTTTCCTTTCTTTCTTTTTCTTTCTGTTCTTTCTCTTTCCTTTCTTTTCTTTCTTGTCTTTTCTTCTTTTCTACTCTTTCTCTCTCGCTTCTTCCCTTTTTCTTCTCTTTCTTTCGTGCTTTCTTTCTCTTTCTTGCTATTCTTTCTTTCTTCTCGTTCTCTCTTCTCCTTCTTTTTCTCTTTCTCTTCCTTCTTTCTTTCTTTTATCATTTTTCTTTCTTTTTTCTTTCTATTCTCTTCTTCTTTCTTTTCTCTCTTCTTTCGTGTCTTTCTTTCTTTTTTCTTCTTTCTTTCCTTTCTTTTGCTTTCTTTCTTTCTTCTCCTTTCTTTCTCGTTCTTTCTTTCTGTTCTTTCTTTCTTTCTTTTCGTTCTTTTCTTTTCTTCTTCGTTCTTTTTCGTTTTCGTTCTTTCGTTCTCTTTCTTTTGTTTGTCCTTTTCTTTTTTCTTTCTTCTTTCTTTTCTTCTTTATTCTCTTCCGTTCTTTCTTTCTCTTTTCTTTCTTTCTTCTTTCTTGCTTTCTTTCTTCGTTCTTTGCTTTTTCTTTTCTTTCTGTTTCTTTCTTTTCTTTCTTTTTCTTTCTTTCTCTTCTTTTTCTTTCTTTCTTTCTTTCTTCTTGTCTTTCCTTCGTTTTTTTGTCTTATCTTTCTTTCTTTTTCCTTTCTCTCTTTTTATCTTTTTCTCCCTTCTTTTCTTTTTCTTTCTTTCTTGCTTTCGTTCTTCTTTCTTCTTCTTCTTTCTTTCTTTCTTTCTTTTCTTTTTCGTTTCTGGCTTTCTTTCTGCTTTATTCGTTCTTTTTCTTTCTTACTTTCTTTTCTTCTTTCGTTCTTCTTTTATTTCTTTCTTTCTGCTTTCTCTTCTTTCTTGTTTTACTTCTTTCTTTTCTATTTCTTTCTTTCGTTCTTTCTCTTTCTTTTCCCTTCGTGTCTTTCTTTCTCTTTCTTTCGTTCTTTCTTCTTCTCGTTCTTCTTTCTTTCTTTCTCTTTCTTTTCTTTTTTCGTTCTTTCTCTTGTTCTTTCTTCTTCCTATTCTTTCTTTCTTCTCTTTTTCTTCTTTTTCTTCTTTCTATCTTTCTTTTTCTTCTCTTTCTTGTTCTCGTGTCTTCTCTTTTCTTCTTGTCTTTACTTTCTTTCGTTCTTCGTTCTTTCTTTATCTTCTTTTCTTTCTCTTTTTCGCTTTTCTTACCTTTCTTCTTTATTTTCTCTCTTCTTTCTTCTTATCTTTCTTTCTTCTTTCTGTCTTTTCTTTCTCTTTTCTTTCTTTCTTTTCTTTCTTTCTTTCTTTTCTTTCTCTTTCTCTTTCTTTCTTTCTCTTCTTCTTTCTTCTTTCTATCTCTTTCCTTCTCTTTCTATTCTTTTCTTGTCTTTCTGTTTCTTTCTTTCTTTCTTGGTTTCTTTTCTTTATTTTCCTTTTTTTCTTTCTCGTTGTTTTTTCTTTCTTTCTTTTTCTTTCCTTCTTTCTCGGTCTTCTTTCTTTTCGTTGCTCTCTGGTCTTTCTTTCGTCTTTCTCATTTCTTTTCCTATTTCTTTACTGTTCTTTCTTTTCTTCTTTCTTTTCTTGTTCGTCTCTTTCCTTTGCTTTATCTTCTGTCTATTTTTTCTTTCCTTTTTGCTTTCTTTTTCTTTCTTCTTTTCTTTTCTCTTTCTTTCAGT